>NC_137108.1:48448978-48524985 GCF_949357685.1 Gobio gobio | reverse complement strand
AAAACGGAAATTAAAATCAAAATGGAATATATATATATATATTTAAAAAAACCTTTAATAGTCTCTATACTAAAATAACAAAAACTAATAAAAAATGACAAAAGTAAACAAACAAAAATAAAAGCCAAGTTAAACTATTAATAAATAGTATAATACACACACACACACACTAACAATAAAACATTATGTAGGAGCCTTATTGTGCTTATTTTTACTGACAAATATCGCAAATTATGTGGTGCACATCAGTCTTTTAGTATTTGTGTTTAGATTGTAACTTTCTTTATTTTTGTGTACTATTTAGATAATTATTCTCTAATTTTACATTGAAATATGTTACATGTTAAAATCGTACACTGACCCTTTAAGAATTGCGACTAAGTGATGCGGTGGTTCGTTCGCGTGTAGTCGCTTTTTCTTTACCGCATCTGAGATATTTAGGATTTAAGATAATATTTGTGTATATTTATTTGCTTGATTTACTAACGGATCAAGATTAAAGGAAAAATGTTCATAAAGAAAACGGATTATGTGGATTGTTTTTATTGGACATGGAGCGAGTTTACTGGAAACTTATGCGATGCGCACATTCACATTATTTATTATTATAACTTATTATTATTATATAGTAGCGTTATCTCTAATTATAATAAATACTTGAACTTGTTTTATTTCAGCTGCTTGACAAGGCAACATTTCACATTGTACACTTAAAATAACGAAAACAAATTAATTAACACTATATAGACATATTTAAAACACAACAAAAAAAGAGTAAAATAGGCTTTAACTGAAATTAAAAATGAAAACGGTAAATAGAAAAACTGTTTGACATTATACGTTTAAAAAAACGATTTACAATACTAATATTTATGTCTTAAATTCTTAACTTTTGAGTGTTCAAACCCTTAACATTTACATATAATACTAATATAAGTCCTTCTGTCCCAGGCTGCAATTCACCATGTGGGTTCAGTGCAAGATCAAACCGTTTAATGAATTGGACCATGATTGCTCACCCTCTCATTGCGATCGGCACAGAAGAGGCGCGTGTGGTGCCGTTTCTGCACCACTATGTACGTGATGCCAGGCTGGTACTCCTTCTCCAGACTGATACAGGCCTCTCGAATGGCCAGCAGCTCGTAGTACAACACCTGAGAGCAGAAACATGTTGGATTTTCAAGTGAACATGAAACTAGTGATAGGCCAATATGTCGGCAAGGCTAAGGAATCCACACCTGTCTAAACTGGCCCTCAGACACGCCGTCCCTGTAGAAGATGATTCTGGTAGGTTTGTAGCGAGTGGACTTGTAGAACTGAATGAGCAGCTCTCGCACCATAGAGGCCAAGTCCTGAATCACTTCCTGTCTGGGCCTCTGGACACGCACTGTGGCACAATACCTGCTGGGATGAGCGTCCATACTGCCCACCACCTATAGCAAAGTACATATTATAGTCATTAATTCTGCAGTATATTTGATATATTCGTTACACATCCAGCTCTAAGCTATACTGACTGCTGCAATGGATGGTTTCTTCCCATCTCCTGCAGGTGGATGTGTGACGTCCGCCCCCAGGAAGATGACTGGCTGCTGGAACACTGAAGGCCTGAGAAACAGCACACATGAGTCCGCCATATTTAACACCTTCAGAAACTGAATATTGCATTAGATAGTGTCTACTAATCAGCTTTGTCTGCATGTAATATAGTCAATAAATCAGGGAATAATTCGTTAAATGAAATGTAAAAGTAAACCAGTATTCCACCAAAATAAAAGCTTAAATGTTAAACGCTTGAGGGTTTGAACACCTGAAAAATTCGATTTTCAAGCTGCTGTCATAATGAGAATGTACAACATGAATCCATTTTCCAAACCGTGTTTTTGTCTTACCCTGAATCATTATGGTACACGTATAATAAGTGTTTATACTGGGACTATTTCAGACTGGACTGGGAGGAACCACTGTGGAGGAGCACATAGACATAAACATGCAGTTCTGTTTTTTAACCGCTTGAGCACAAAAAGTTACGGACTGCAGCTTTAAGGCATACATATTAGTATAAAAGTAAATATTAAAATGGAAAAATCCCACAGTGATTGCCTATATTTTTGTCTTCATTCCTTATAATTACAGAGATAAAACTACTATATTATAATAATAAATGTATTATTAGTATTATTATTACTATTATTGTCGTTATATGTTATCTAACAAAATAATTGCAATAGCCTATTTTTGTCTCCATTTCTTATATTTACACATGAAACTACTATATAATAATAAGTTATAATAATAATAATGATAATGTTTTTATAATTTGTATTACTCTTATTGTTGTTGTTATATGTTATCTAACAAAATAATTGCAATAGTCTATTTTTGTCTTTATTTCTTATAATTACACATGAAACTACTTTATAATAATAAGTTATAATAATAATAATAAATGTATAATTTTTATTACTATTGTTGTTATGTTATGAAATATCTGACAAAATAATTGCAACAGTAATAGTGTGTTTTTCTGTCTTCATTTCTTATAATTACACATAAAACTACAGTATAATAATAGTTATAATAATAAATAAATAAATAATTTATTATTGTTGTTGTTGTTATACGTTGTGAAAAAGCTGATAAAATAATTGTAATATTATTTTTGCCGAGACACATAAATCATCCTAAACTATAAAATTTAAATAAACCCTTTTTAAAAAAAAATATTAAATATGTATCTGTTCACTTTACATATTAATCACCATTAACCATTAACTTTGATTTGTTGTCAAATGGGTTTAGCTGAAGAAAAAAAAAAAGTGAGAATCCCTGCAATAAATAATAATGATCATCGGATTTAGCAGCTTGTTTAAGAACTGCCAATGAGTGGAGCCGATTATGTTGTGTTAATCAAAATAAGGCTGAGGAAAACAGTTCCAAACCGTTGATGCGGGACCAGGATGTTGTTGATGCCGCCGAGTTTGACGTTGATTTTGAGGCAGAGGTTGGAGAGCGTCTGAGGGGAGGTTTTCACCACGTTCTTCACCTGCACACACTGAGTGGCCATTCCTAGAAGAGTGTCTCCAACACGCTTCACTTCCGCTGCACAAATCAAACGTGTGTGTGTGTGTTAGTCTGAAGCCGTTCGGCAGGAGGGCGGCTCTGCGCGTCACGTTCTTACCATAGACGGGTGTTTTTCCCGGCAGGATGACGATGATGAGCTGCAGTCCAGAGTAGGTGTTCTTCAGGTGTCTGAACATGGGCTCCACGCTGTCGGCTCCCTGAGCGTACTTACAGAAACACGGCTGACCCTGGATGGGCATCCCAGCATCCTTGGAGATCTTACGCAGCTGGTCGGTGAAACCCCTGTGGGGACAAAAATAATTCAGAAACTGGAAAGTACATATTGCACTGGTGATTAGGGCTGCACGATTAATCGAAATAAAACCGAAATAGCCATAATAATTTAATTAATAATTTGTTACATTTACATAGCGCTTTTCTGGATACTCTCGCGCTTTACATATGGAAAGGGGGGAATTTCCTCAACCACCACCAATGTGCAGCATCATCTGGAACGCCCACCACACACACACACACACACACACACACACCAGCTGATTGGTGGAGAGGAGACAGTGTGATGAAGCCAATCTGTATATGTGGATGATTAGGAGGCCATGATGGACAGAGGACAATGGGCAAATTTGGCCAGGATGCCGGGGTTACACCCCTACTCTTTTTCCGAAGGACATCCTGGGATTTTTTTATGACCACAGTAACGTCTCATCCGACAGTATAGTGTCTCCATCACTATACTGGGGCATTAGGACCCACACAGACCACAGGGTGAGCGCCCCCTGCTGGCCTCACTAACACCTCTACCAGCAGATACCTAGTTTTCCCAGTTGGTCTCCCATCCAGGTACTGACCAGGCTCAGCCCTGCTTAGCTTCAGTGGGAAACCAGTCATATGGCTTTGTGCGATTATCAAATATAAATCTAATGCATGCGTTTTTCAGAGTGAAGCGCGGCACTGTGTTCTTATGTTGTACATTACAACAAAAGTTGTAATGTAAAATAAAATGATTAGTTATTTTTCTTAAATATTACATTATTTTACAGTGAAATATTACAATTGTAATATTTCTTATTTTGCTTTTATTTAGACATGCTAAAATTGTTAATTAATAATAATACATTTTAAATTTTTGGCAAATTGTGCAGCTCCACAAACAATCAGCAAGCCTGAAATATGTTTTTAAATCACATTTTAAATTGCAGTTATCAGATAAATTTGCATATAGCAATTATTTAATAATTGTTATATTTTTATTGTGATAATAATAATATTCGTAAATGTATTATTATTTCCATTATTGTTGGTATTTTAAGAAACATCTAACAAAATAATAGTAATAGCCTATATTTCTGTCATCTTTTCCTATAATTACTCATAAAACTACTATAAAAGTAATAATAGCTATAATAATAATAATAATATATTATTGTTGTTGTTATATGTTGTTATGAAATAAGTGTAAAATATGATAAAATGGTTTTTATTTTTCTTACACTCTAGATTGTCTTATTTTAGAAATGCTCATATTTTTATTTAATAATAACAATTTAATGAATAATAATAATAATATTACTACTACTACAACTTTTTATGATATATAAATCACAGAATTTGGGCAAATTGTGCAGCTCCACACAAACAAATAGCAAGCCTGAAATATGTTTTTAACCTCTTAACAAGCGCCCCATTTTTTAGGAATTCTTTGAAAACGATATACCCAAATGAAAATGTCTGCAGCTCTTAAACCCTATGGTCTATATTCATAAACCTGGTCTTATTTTAAACTAGACACTTGAAATATTGCTACCCAAGAGTCATAATAACTCAAAGTAATATGGGAACAGAGTAAGATACATGTAAATATACATGTAAGTGACTCACGTTTTTTGTTTTCACTTAGGGAAAAAAATATTATAATTTAATGTTAAGAGCCTGAAAATAACTTAAATATAAAACTGAATGTCTAATCATGTCATGATTCAAATATGAGGATGATTCTCTCAGTAATGTAGCTTCTGTGAGCTTTTATGTCAAGAAAAGTCTAGGCGTCATTTCAAAAAGGCCATTTATTTCAGAACATTTGCTATTGTAAAGAGTAGTTTTTCATTCAAATAAATCTGCAATAAACTGCAATATACTACTAATTATAATGGATAAACAGTTACTGAAAAACTAAAGCAACTATTTACAGAGATTACAAAGTGTAAAAAACTCATTTAGCTGATGGGAAGCGTCAGTAAGAGACTGCGCGCTCCACTGCAGTTGCGCCATGGAGAACGCGCAGCCAGCGCACAAACAGTATTCACCAAAGCCTACTTACGCAAACTGCGCAAGATAATGCCTTTTGATTGGTTACTAAGTCCATCAATCAAACCTTTGTTGGAAAGGCATTGGCTGGGCACCGAGTGCCTTTATCCAACGAAAACCATGGGCGCAATGATTGACAGCTCACCAAGCCTGTAAGGCACTTCCTCTATATGATGCATCCCAGAAGAGTCTCTGATTGAAGGAGAGAGACGAGGGTTGAACCATTGCACGTGGGAGAGACTATTCTAGCAGGGGGAGTTTGCCAGACACGGAATAGAATCGATTTTTCATTGAAAATGGACATGATTGATCACGCTAACTCAAAACTCTCTTGCAAACAACGGAGGATTTTTAGTTTTTTCCCTATTTTTTCGTTGTTTTGGATTAAAAAGTGGGATGCATTTTGAAGAGTGGACTCTTACACAGAGATGTATGCGGGTGTTTATTGGATTCGTCCGATCTGATCTGAACGACAGGAGATGAAAGATGAGTAACGCTGATATTTTGCTAATGTTTACATGGACGGTCCTTTAGCGTTTCATTTAACCCTTTCCTCTCTGGTGTATTTATTGCAAAAACAAGTTCAGAACATGAATCTTGAGTGTTTTAGCTTTCAAATGATGCATAGTTTGTGATAGTTGATTGAATATTTTGTATAAAACAAAAGTAAATAAAAGTACACACCCCCACACTTCCGTCAACCCCCCCGCCCACGAACCGGTGCGGGTTAAGAAGTTAAATCACATTTTAAAATTGACATTTTTATCAGATAAATCACAAATAGCAATTACAATTTCAATATTTTTTATTTTGTTTTTATTTAATAATGGTTATATTTTTATTTAGTGATAATAATAGTAATATTTGTAAATGTATTATTATTATTGTTATATGTTAAGAAATATCTGACAAAATGTCAGTAATAGCAGTAATATTTCTGTCATCTTTTCCTATAATTACACATAAAACTACTATATAATAATAATAATAATAATGTTTGTAAATGTATTATTATTATTTCCATTATTGTTGTTATATGTTAAGAAATATCTGACAAAATGTCAGTAATAGCAGTAATATTTCTGTCATCTTTTCCTATAATTACACATAAAACTACTATATAATAATAATAATAATAATGTATTATTATTGTTGATATATGTTATGAAATAAAAGTTGTAATTTAAAATAAAAGTATTATTGTTATTTTTACAAACTAGATTGTCATTTTAAAAATGCTAATATTTAAATTTTATAATAATTTTATTATTATTATTATTATTACTACCACTACTACTACTTTTTTATCTATATTGATAAAAAAATTGTGCAGCTCCAAGAACAAACAGCAAGCCTGAAATGTTGTTAAATCACATGCAGATAAATCACAATTAGCAATTACTATAGCAATATTTCTTATTTTGTTTTCATTTAATAATTTTTTATATTTTTATTTAGTGATATATATTTTTATTATTATTATTATTATTAAGTATCATTATTAGTATTATTCTAATTATTAATAATAACAAGAATTATTGCAGTATTATTAAAATGATTAATACCGGTAACAATACCTATTAATATTTTATAGCCATGTTGATATATAAATCACAACATATTGGCCATATTGTGCAGCCCTACTAACAAGGACAGCACACCTGAAAGTTTTGTTTGCATTGCAATACATTTTTATCAGCAAACATATAAATTACCCTAGCCCTAGTGTTGATGGAACGGTGTGTATTGTTAAGTACGCCAGTATGCCGTGGGCTCTTACTTGAGAATCTCTTCTCTGCACTGTCTCTGCGTGGCGAAGCAGGCGATGGCCCACATCTTGATCTCCACCCCGGTATGGAACTGTTTCCCTCTCATATCCCAAACTCCATGACTGGGTGTGGCCACAGTGCGATTCTGTAATGACAGCTCACGGTTGATCTGCTGCACAGGACGTGTGTGAGCAAAAACACAGGGCACACAGAAACACCACTGATACTGAAACTCAACATGACTGGAACACATGAAGTAGCCCAGAGTAAAACATTACTGGACTGAACTGAAGGAAAATCTCATTAAGAGTGTAACTTTACAAGTACATCACAAAACAGGCCTGTATAGGGAAGAACGGAGGCAATTACAACACACAAATTCTGCAATCATGAGCTAGTAAGATGACTTATTGAGCACTAGATTTCTATACATCTCCTTTTAAATCAAATTATCTGTAAATATCAAAATTGCATGTTTATCAATCAGATTTGTAGCCTCAGTTATAGCAGTTTGCAGTCAAATTCATTAAATGCACCCACCGATTTGTACACATTTAAATCTGTGCCAAGTGAATCATTAGGGCTTTTCACACTTGAACTAGTTAACTCTGGGTCAAGCCGTGTTTCCACTGTCGGGCCAAAAGTGGGTGTGGGCGTGCCAGGGCCAGTCGCGTTTCCGGGGCTTGATCGGGCCTTGTCAGGGCTTCCTCTGGACCAACGGCCAGGGTTTTTTGGCCCGCCAAATACCTTGATCCAAAGCAGGCCGGCTCGGGCTTAAACGGGTCATCGGATGCCCATTTTCCACAAGTTGGTATGATTCTTTAGGGTCTTCATGTAAAGTCTGTAATCGGGATGCACCGGTTGACTGGCCAAAAATAAAATCTGCCGATTTTTCCGGAAGTGCGCCTGCGTGCACATAAGCCTATATTGCAATAATCCGCGAACATGTCACTTGTGTGTTACAAACGGAAACTGGAGAACTGAGGGAAGAGACGAGATACGCTGAAGGGAATGAAGAGCCGCTTTCCTGCGCGAGCTGAAGTTGCGCGAGCTGAAGTTGTGCGAGCTGAAGTTGCGCGAGAAGCTGCACAAGAGCAGATAGTGAGCGTTTGTTCAGCTCAGCTTCTCACGTGTTGGATCGGATGAGAACGAAACAGACTAACTTGTGACAAAGCCGAAATGCTTCTTTTTGTAGCCTAAAGAAGAACATGCATGCACTTTTGAAATGAAATACTATCAGTTCTGTAGCCTATAGGATGATCATTTTTATTTTACCTTAAAATTATATTGACTTAATTTGATTTAAAAAGCACCTGCTGTAGCATCTTAGTTTTTTTTTCGTTGCACTAAACATTATTTGATTTAACATTTTGGAACAATTTTATACTTTGGTTTTATTTAATTTCACTGGTAAAGACTTTTTTTCTTTACACTGAATTTAAAAAAAAAATGCTGATTTAAGTAACATCTTTGTTTGGATTGCAGAATATGCAGTTGTTGCCTTTAATTTCACTTTTCAGCCTTTTCATTTCCAATTCAATTTCCCGTTAATTTCAGATTGCGGACTTGTTTTCATTAGCCAAAAGCCAAGTCAGCCTGTTAAATACCAAATAAACATCTTGTTCATGTATACTTTCATTATTTTATTGTGTAAAAAAAGAAAAAGAAAATCGGAAATCGGTATTGGCCAGTTTTCTTGAAAAAAAATCGGTGCATCCCTAGTCTGTAACATACTTTGGTTAAAATTTCTCAATGTTCCTCAAAAACAGCTCTGTTCACAGCGACCCGTTTCAGTGCATGTCTCTTGAAATGATAATGAGCTACTGCACACCCCACCCCTCTCTTCCGTGGGACGTGTAGACACCAAGCGGCAACCTCCCGCAGTTTCTCTTGAAGCCAATACGGAAGTGACTTAAACTGCAATTCATGGACTGGCCACTAGAGATAAGGTGTTTCTCAATGTCAAGGATCCTTCCTCTGTAGGACTAGTCCTTCCAAGTCACTTCCTTCAGAGGCTAGGCGAGGCTCCACTTTAGCATTCGGAGAACAAGTAAATGGAACAGGCGCGTCAGCCTCATTACGTCAGTGAAAAGGTCCGTTAGTCATCAATAACGTCATTTGTATAATATCAATACGGTTGTAATTTGTACTGGCATTTAAAAGTTTAACTTTACTTATATTTACTACGGTTATAACAAATGTTTGGTAACGTAAATACTTACACTTGAAAGCATATTGCCCCGCCAACGTCCGATATTTTGTATTTTTTGAACAAGATAGCAAAGCTGCGCGCATAGGATTGTGGGTGATTTGAGAACGCTAAGTGCGCGAAGTCTCCTCGTATGCATCCTTTCCTGTATATGGCATATTTTTCGAACGAAGGACTCAGACCTTGGTTGAAATTCCGAGGATCCTTGACATTGGAACAGTCCTTCGACGGATGTCGATGACGTAGCATCCTCGGAATTCTGGCTTCCGAGGATCCTTCCTTGACATTGAGAAACGCCTACAGACTCCAGAAGGAGCAGAATCTCTTTGAATCATGTTAAAATGCCCAACTTTACAGCAGAAAAACACGTTTACAGTCTGGGAAAAATTGTGGTTTTGGTCTATACGGCTAATTTTGCCCTTCATGACGACTGTGAGGGGGGTGATTTTTTTTATAACTCATTCGTTTACATTATATAAAGCATTAAAGTTCTGCATAATTAAGGGCGTGGCCACTTTGAGTGACAGGTGGATAGCCATTTATCTGCTGTCGGTTAGTCATCACGTCACCTCAGCTCCGCCCACGTCCCGCCTCTTTGCCCATTTTCTGTAATCCGGGAGTGACGCGCTGACAAGACGGCAACGGCCAGCTCGACCCTACTTTGCTCTTCAGAATCCTATGAGTGACGTCACGGACACTACGTCCATATTTTTTTACAGTCTATGGTAGACACGTGACGTGTTCCCTTGGCGGACAGTGTACACCTGGCTGAGGGCGGAAATATGCCAACATGGGACAGTCCATCAGCGGTCGTGGGCGTAGCATGAACAATGAGACGTCATATTGCTCAGATAATTGGCTTGATTACCGAGAGCGTTTAGGCTTTTTAAGGATAAAAAAAAAAAAAAAAAAAAAAGGTGTGAATGGATTTTTATCATTGTAGGGTCAGGGTGGTTGTGTCCACACTGCAAAGACACATTTATATGCAAATCATGCAAAAGTGAATTTTGCATCCAATGACCCATTTAAGGAGTGGTTCCCAACAAAGGCGGAGTTTATCTGAGTCTGGAGATGGCAGTGGCGTGGATGATATCATACACCAGCTAACATCAGCATTAAACACATCTTTTAAGATCATTTTAGCTCACAACTCACTTTCAGACAGCAGCGAGTGTTTGAAATAACTTCTGTTTGTGACCCTATGTGGATTCTGATCACTGTATAAGGCAGAAATATTTATATGCAACGCAAAAGACTATGCACACTAACCATTACCATACTAAATACGACCGCTTGAAGAAACCAGACAAATCATATAGGCTATCACAATCGTGTATTTATTTTATCTGTCAGTGCGTCTCGTCTCTTTATACCAGTCTGATATTCATATTTAGCACCGCATAATAGGTCATAAAATAAAGCAACTCTGACTAAAAATATTTGGGACTGTCACTGGAGAGAGTGCTAAAGCTCCTCAGGTCGTGTTTTTGGTCAAAGATTTGTAGAAATTATCCTTCTTTCTAAATGTGATGTAATACTGTCCTGTGACTACAAATAAACAGAAAAAGACGTGACTGAATAAGCATGTGTCCTCTTTCTTTTGTGAAAAACGGCAAATACCACTTTATTTCTGTGACTAATGTGCAATCTTGACACAAATAAATTAATTATGATCAATGTATCACTTATTACTGTAAAACATTGTAGCTTGGGTTTTAAATCTTTAACCTCTTAACAGCTTAACGCCCCTATTTTTGAGAATTTTCTGAAAATGACATGAAAATGTCTGCAGCTCTTAAAGGGTAACTTCAGTGATTTAGCATTAAGCTTTGTATCAGTATCACTCTAAAAAAAAAAGGCTCGTAATCATAGGGGAACCTTTTTTAGTGCTATTTAGCACCAATTTTGGTGCTTCAGTGGTTCTTCAGCAGTTCTTCAGAGGTGCTATATAGCACCTTAGTCAAAGAACCGGTGAAGAACCTCTGAAGTACCGCTGAAGAACCTCTGAAGCACCAAAATTGGTGCTATATAGCACTAAAAAAGGTTCCCCTATGATTACGAGCCAAGAACCATTTTTGGTGCAATATAGAACCTTTTTTTTTTTTAGAGTGTAGAAACCTGGTAGTATATTAAAATTATGGTACTTTCCCCCCTCATGTCCCCCTGAGACGAGAGAATTATGCATTTTATTTCTGGAAATAAAATCCTCTGATGACGCAAATATCGTCATTTTGCGTCATCAGAGGATTTTTTCCAGAGGCTAGAGACTACAGCCACTAGATGGAGCTGTTCCGCATGTTATCAACCCGCCCACAGGGGAGAGATCTCACGCGGAGAGAATGTGAGACACAGGCGGCTGCACGGACAATCATAATAACGAAGCGGTGCAGAGCAAAGTGAGTGTTTCAACTTTTCAATGAATTCCTGTGATAGTTTAGCTTCCATATGCGATCTGAAAACGTGCCAGACTGGCGCTTAACGTTACCTCAGCTCTGCTCAGCTCTTCATGATGAATGAAATCTGACTCCCGCTGCGTCTGTCCCGTGACTTTCGTTTGGCTCACTCACACTTTATTGAAAAGACACGTTCAATTTTGAATTGTAGTGTTTATTCTCTAACTGAACGAAATGATTGTATTACTATGAAGATCAAAACGGCTGTGTATGGAGTGGCCTCGTAGGGCAGCGAAGCAAGTGCATTCTGGGGGGAGTTGTCTTTCATCCACATGAGACAAAAATACATTTTCTGTCTTTTCTCAGTCTAGAAGGCACCAAATTCAAAAATAATGTCACATTTCTACTACATAAATGACCCAGTTTAAATACAAAGCTTAATGCTAAATCACTGAAGTAACCCTTTAAACCCTATGGTCTATATTCATAAATCTGGTCTTATTTTAAACTAGACACTTGAAATGTTGCTACCCAAGAGTCATAACTCAAAGTAATATGGAAACAGAGTAATATACATGTAAATATACATATAAGTGACTCACATTTTTTTATTATTATTATTCACTTAGGGCAGGGGTGTCCAAAGTCCGGCCCGCAGATGAATTTCAAACGGCCCGCAGCGTGTCTATTAAAATGTATTATATGTGGCCCGCCAGACATAATTTACAAATGCATTTTCACAATGTCAACGCAAGGTGGCAGTACTAGATTTTAGGCCAGGGAAACAGCGCCAAAAGCGAAACGAAACAGCACTGCTTGTGGGGTCTATGTTGAGCAGTGCAACTTGCTAGCTCTGAATCTGAACAAATGTGTTTACTTGCTGAGTGTCTCGATCACGCGGACACTAAACAGCCCGAGAGAAGCGTTCGAGTTCGGGACACAGAGGTCTCCGGTATGAGCTGCGAATCTCTCGGTGATTTGATTTCATTTAAAGCCAGTTAAACAGCACTGACTTCATCAACAACACTAATGTGCAAATCAGGAGAAACACTGAGCCGATTCAGTTAAAATACTTTTCAAACAACAAGTCGCCAACATTTATAATGGATTTACTGTGGTAATACTAACTGTAACCGTGGTAATTTGTCAGAAATGTAGGTTAATATCTCATTTGATTTAATTTGTAATGTAGACGTATTAAATGAGTAATAAAGGCCAAATTAAAGACTATTTTGTCATAAACTTGCAGTTGTGCATTTGTATTTATATGTTTATAGACCATAAAGCCATTCTAGATATAGAAATAATATTTTTTACTTTTTACCATGCAGTGAGGTGCCATGTGTGCACTGCAAAAATTCTCTTATTTAGTTTTTGGCCTTGTTTCTAGTCTAAATATATCAACAACAAAAAAATAAAAAAATAAAGATGCATTTACTGTTAAATGACAAGATATTTTTTCTTGTTTTCTGGAAAATAAAATGAAATTCAAGTTTTTGCAAATATATCAAATATATATATCAAATAAATAAATAAATATCAAATATATAACGAGCAAATATATCTGCCAATGGGGTAATACAAATAATATTGTTAATAAAAATAAGTGTTTCGGTTTGCGATATTCTTTCTTCTTTCTGTCGTAAACAGAAACAAGATTATTTTTCTTACCCCATTGGCAGATAATTTAGCTTGTTTTAAGCAAAAACTTTAGATTTTGTTTACCCAGAAATCAAGAAAAATTATGTAATTTTCCTTAGTAAAAGCATCTTGATTTAAGAATTCTTAGATATTTGGACTGATATTTGGTTTATGGCAGTGTGGTTTTACCTGTGGTGATCTAAATAGAGTACTCGTTAATTTAATAGAGAATAGAGTTCAAACTCTCTAATAATATTTAAATTTGGATAAAAGTTTTACAGATATTGTTAAATATCTATAAATTTACATCTGTGTCCCATCTCAAGCTACTCTACTGTCAGCTCAAGCTTTTGTCAAATCTGTCATGTTTCCAAGAAACAAAACATGTTAGTTTATGTTCATATATATATATATTATTTTTATTTTTTTTCGGTTTTGCATTTAATTAAGTATTTTTCTACAAATTCTATAATTTGCCTCCATCCCAATATACTGAACAACGTGACATACATTCACATCACACGTTAGTTGTAGAGTTATACTCACGGAACACTATAGATATTCACAATCACGAAAGTTCATTATTTGCATGTGTTTTACAGCCTTGCCGGTTAAACATTTCATTCATGTGCTTATGCACTGTTTTAACATGCGCTTCTCCGAGCGCGCGCACTAAACGCTTGTCAAACACGTGATTACTGGTCTAAGTAGTCTTACTGCGCTAATACTGTCAAATACACAAGGTTAATATAAACACAGTCGGTTATGTCTAAAGTGAAAGTAAAATCGGCACGTGTCTGTATATTAGATGCGTGCAGGTCTTACACTGACAGCAGCGCACCCATAGTGAACACGCGGTCCTTAAAGGGACAGTTCACCTCTAAAATTATGTCATTATTTACTCACTCTAATATTGTTCCAAACCTGTTTTCATTTCTCATTTTTGAGTGAACAATCCATTTAATGTTAATACAACAACAAAAGACAAAGAGAAAATCACTCACTGCTCTTGACTGAAAAACGTTAATACAGTAGCTTTAATAAGAATCAGTGTATATTTTATAGTGAAGTCTATGTAGTTTTATTTTTACATTTATTCATTCAATTTCATACTTAAATGCTGCTGTACAGCTCTGAGCTGCCAGTGTAAATCTGTATATATATTTATTTTATACTATACAATACACTAGGAATGTGTAGAAGGGTTTTTTTAAAGTTAAGTTTAAGTAAGGTTTTTCAATTCTTTTAAGTAAAATAAATAGAGTATTGCAATTAAAAAAATAGTATTTTCTCTCCTTAACTTCTTGCTGTTCCTGTCACTTAAGAATAGGATAGTAAAAAACTGATGTGACAAGCCATCAGAACCGAACCGAAAACCGTGGTTAAAAACCGAGGTATGTATTGAACCGTGGACTAATATATATATATATATATATAATGAAAAAGAACCGGCCCCCGGGTGTGTCCACAACATCAAATCTGGCCCCCTCTTAAAAAAGTTTGGACACCCCTGACTTAGGGAAACAAATATGAGAATTTAATGTTAAGAGCCTAAAAATAACTTAAATATAAAACTGAATGTCTAATGTTATGATTCAAATTTGAGGATGATTCTCTCAGAAATTTAGCTTCTGTAAGCTTTTATGTCAAGAAAAGTCTAGGCGTCCTTTCCAAAAAGCCATTTATTTCAGAACATTTGCAATTGTAAATAGTAGTTTTTCATTCAAATAAATCTGCAATAAACGGCAATAAACTGCTAATAATAATGGATATACAGTTACTGAAAAACTAAAGCGACTTTTTACAGAAATTACAAAGTGTAAAAAACGAATTTAGTTGATAAGAAGTGTCAGTCATAGAGTCTGCTATGAAAGCCTAAGCACGAGTAGTACCTATTCACCAATACTGCTTACATACACTGCGTAAGATAATGCCTTTTGATTCTTGACGTCCATCAATCAAACCTTTGTTGGCAAGGCATTGGCTAGGCATCGACTGCCTTTATCCAAGGAAAACCATGGGCGCAATGATTGACAGCTCACCAAGCCAGTAATGCGCTTCCTCGATATGACGACTCCTCAGAAAGACTGTGATTGAAGCAGAGAGACCTGGGAGGGTTTATATTACGCGGAAGAGACTATTCTTGCAGGGGAGTTTGCCAGAAACGGATTAGAATCGATATTTCATTGAAAATGGACATGATTGATTACTCTAACTCAAAACTCTCATGCAATTTTTTGTTTTTTTTCCTTATTTTTTCCTTGTTTTGGATTAAAAAGTGGGATGCATTTTGAAGAGTGCACCCTTACACGGACATGTATGCAGGTGTTTATTGGATAATATTGCATATTTTGTGAGATTTGATTGAATATTTTGTATAAAACGAAAGTAAATAAAAGTACAAACACGCCCACTCACGTCAACCCCCCCACCCACGATCCGCTGCGGGTTAACAAGTTAAAGGGTTAGTTCACCCAAAAATGAAAATTCTGTCATTAATTACTCACCCTCATGTCGTTGGACACCCGTCAGACCTCCGTTCATATTCGGAACACAAATGAAGATATTTTATTTGAAAGCTGATGGCTGAGAAAGGCTTCATATAGGCCTCCATTGGCATTCAGTACATTGACACTTCCAAGACCCATTAAAGGCACTTAAAACGTCGTTACAAAGTCCATCTCACCACAGTGGCTCTACAATAAGTTTACGATGCGACGACAATAGTTTTTGTGCGCAAAAAAAAATCAAAATAACACCTTTAACCAACTTGTTCTCGACTTCCGTGTGTGCCTCCACGACGCATGCGCGAGAATATGACGTAGCGCCGGCGTTCGGGAATCCATGAAATACACACTTTAACCCCATTTTGAGAACTACGCCGAGACCTAAAGCACGATCAATGTAGAATCCAACAGCTTAGACACGCGCGTCTTCCTCTGCTCGTAAACAAATCGCTTCTGGGTCATGTGTCCGAACGCCGGATCTGCGTCATATTCTCGCGCATGCGTCGTGGAGGCACACACGGAAGTCGAGAACAAGTTGGTTAAAGGTGTTATTTTGATTTTTTTTTTTCGCACAAAAACTATTGTCGTCGCATTGTATGATTATTGTAGAGCCACTGTGGTGAGATGGACTTTGTAACGACGTTTTAAGTGCCTTTCATGGATCTTGGAAGTGTCAATGTACTGAATGCCAATGGAGGCCTGTGTGAAGCCTTTCTCAGCCATCAGCTTTCAACTAAAATATCTTCATTTGTGTTCCGAAGATGAACGGAGGTCTTACGGGTGTCCAACGACATGAGGGTGAGTAATTAATGACAGAATTTTCATTTTTGGGTGAACTAACCCTTTAAGTTAACAACCAACAAACGGCCACTTATCAAGCTGGTTTTGCGATCTAGTTTCCAGTGATTTCTTTCTGATTCGTTTTCTGATAAATCTTGAATTTGTTGGTGAATTGATAGGTTTGTGTGACGTTGTTCCAGAGAGGCGTGTTACGTGCGGGTTTTGATGAAACGGTGCGGAGCTTCTGGCCCAAGTATGGTTTTGGGATTGATGATACAGGTCCGAGGCTATTAGCCCCGCCCAGCCTGTTGAAAGCCCTGGTTTGCACTGGCCCGACAGTGGAAAAGTGGCGATTCTAAACCCTCCATAAGTTACCATTGCCCCCGATCTCCTGTCATTTAAAAAAGCATGTACAAAAATCACACAAAACCATAATTCAGCCTAACTAAACTGACTCAAACACAACAATAAACATCCTTTCATTAACTCATTTACAAAAACAAGAAAATTCACTGCAAGCTTGTTTATTCTGCGAGTTATTGCACACTTCAAACATCACAGCAGCAGTGATTAGGAGCTGTTAGTTCCTCCAGGAGAGGCTACTCATTCATTCAGACAGACAGACACAGAGAGATGTGGGTGATTGAAAAGAAGGGTACCATAAAGTGCTCTGTGCTCACCCTGCCCCCGTACTGCAGCATGGGCGCAGGCAACACGCGCCCCGTCACGTGGGCCATCTCGTCTCGCACCTTAAACTGAAACTCCTGCACGAAAGGGTCTGCTTCATAGTTAGCACTGCGCACCTGGAAAGACACAGACAAGCACCTGTTGACACATTCTGCAAGAGCATTCATCAGTAGAAGACCTACTACTGTTTTAAATATGTAGTGTATTCTGTTTTTATATATGCATTTTTTATGTATGCATATAGATGAAACAAAACGTTATGCAACTTCACTGAGAAATACACAACATTGTGGAAGTAAAATGTGTTTTACATTGTAATGTTACAGCTGTTCTCCGGTACTGTTCACTATAATGTTAGTGCCAATATCATGCTATATTAACATATAGCAGTACAGGCTAATTTACACACCTAGGTTTAATATTCTGGATTATGAGCTCAAATTCCAAAACCAATTAGTAACAATTAGTTGCGAAAGTAGTAACAACTAGGGATGCACAATATATCGGCCACCATATCGGTATCGGTCGATTTAAGTTCATTTTTAACGTAAATGTATAAGAAAAAGTGGCCGATATCTTAAAGCCGATAAATAATGTATTATTTCCTTCAGATGAGACACTTCAGATGCACACTGTTCGCATTGATGGTTTTCAATTGCTTGAAATATGATTTGTATTAGGGTTGGGCGATGTTCCCTAAATTGGCAGTTGACGATGTTTACAGAAAAACATTCACGATGGATGGTGATATTGTCGGGGGGTATATTTTACTATATCTCTTTACGTAAATATTATTTTCTACTTAAAACTATAATTTCGTTATTTTACTAAGCCATGACTCATCTGGGCTTTCCAATAGTTTGCATGTAAGGGGGAAAAACGTAGCTTTCTTCCACTTAAGAGGAGTTGTGCACTTAAGCAATTTTTATTGTACTATATCCCTTTACAGAATTTTTTTTTTTTTCTACTTAACTATAATTTCGTTATTTTACTAACCCAACGAATGACTCCGCTACATAAAATTATAATGAGAACATCATAATTGTGTGCTTGGGACATGGATTTTAATGGTGAGACTTTTGTTTTTGTAATCAGGCTCTCAAAAATTATATAAAAATTTGGATTTAGATTTATTCGTCCGATTATTCGGTTATCAGCTTTCAGACATAAAGAATTATCGGTTATCGTATCGGCCAAAATTTTCATATCTGTGCATTCCTAGTAACAACAGTAAAACAGATACCAATAATTAGGTTTATAATTAGCACTGTGAATTTATTAGTGTGAATAAATGGTGAAACTGCACAAACTTATATAATTATATGATCAATAAGTTATGACAACATACATTAGCTTTAACTCATCAAAATAAGTTGAGCAATTTTCAACCTTTTCTTATAAGTTATACATTTTTAGGTCAGTTTAATGTAATTTAAGTTGAAATGACTTAAACATCCAAGTTGAGTGCACTTAAAAATGTAACCCTCAAGCCACCCTCGCATAACAGCCCTTAATCCCGCCCCCGTGGACACATTTCAAATTTTAAGGTCAAATTTTTTTTATAAATGTTATTTCACCATCTTTGATCAAATTAATTCTATCAATGTATGCCTTTTTTGTGATATTAATGAAGTAATTTACCTCTAAAAGTAACATTTTTTATGTAAAATATGCTAATTTTTATGTTATATTTAATATTTATTTAACTTCAGTAAAAAAAAAAAAAAACATATCAGCATGTCCAGAGAGCCAATCTAAAAATGTGGTGACTTTGGTGACCTATGATGGTACTAATTTATTTTTAAAGCTAAAATATCAATAGCCATTAGATGGCAATAGAACTCAATGGCTGCATATGGGCTGAACTCTGTAAACCAATGTTTTTTTTTTAATTGCCCAGTTATTGGCTCATTTAATTCTTTTGTTTGTGTATGTGAGTGACTTTTTTATTTGACAAAAATAAAGAACTAAAACTCTGTTATAGGTTCATTCAATGGCTTTCAATGCAATGCTTTTGTGGATGTGTGTGTGTGTGTTTTGTGTGTGTGTGTGTGTTTGCCACATTGAGAATGTTGTATAGGCTCACTCCTTCATTTGTGTGTATGTATGATCTGCAGTGTGTTGGATTTATGGATTTTTATTGGACAAATGAAATAAAAAACACAGTTTTTTCCATTCATTCCTATGGGTGCCCATTTTTGTCCACTAAGGCAGGATTAAGGACTTTTTTTCCCAAGCACTTAACATTGTAGAATCGAGGCAATTTTTTTTGTGTATGTTCAGGTGGCAAACTTAGGAAAAGTAGCCAAGTCTTGTACCGCTCAGATTAAGGAAAGTAAAAAAACAACAACAACAACAACAACAAAAAACGATTTTGCCCTCATTTGTCCAGAACATGGCAATTTTTTACAATGATCAGCTTTAATTAGCTAGAATTCAGATAAAACTCTGAGATGACGAAACTCTCCAGAGTCTGAGACTAAACACACAGGATGTTTGTCAGAAACGTTTCTTGCCACAAGTTGATATATCCCAGCTCAGATCCTGCTGTACTTCGAAGAGTAAAAATACTCTCAACCATGGTATTTTTAGCTCTGTCTCAAAGCAAGACTTTTTCATTTGGTGCATTTCATTGGCCTCGTCAGTTGCTTTGCACCCACACGGCCTCTCTCCGCTCGTGTTTGGAGATCTAAACGAGAAATCAACCACAGCAACACGCATCAGCTGCTCTGATTCAGCGCCTGATTGGCTGTCATTTTAATAAGGGATAAAGAGCAGCAGTGCTTCAATCACACGTTACCAGCTCAACACCGATGGCAGACTGGCAGACTGTAAATCTGCAGGGAGCGAGGTAAAGAGTTCAGATCTCAGCTAATCAGCTCGCAATACAGTCAGTGCTCCGAAATCGCTGACCTCCATTAATGCAGACAGCAACCGGAGTGCAGATCGACCACACGGACAGCAGGAACACCAGGGGTGGGGGGTTAATACACTGCTGGAAGATCTTGCGTGATCCTCAGAAGTGTACATCTGGATTATTATAGTTAAGTAAAACTCGCGTTTGAATGCGCGCTCCCGTTTACTGTCAATATTAATTTTGCGACTGTGCGTACTCTGTGAATAGGGAGCGGTGGTGCTGAAGGCACATTTTAAAATATAAGTTTGACGCTTCTCCGCCACTGTGCAGTCCACTAACACGTAACACACACTCACACACACGCTCAATGCGAGAGCTTCACTAACACGTAACACACACGCTCAATGCGAGAGCTTCACTAACACGTAACACACACACGCTCAATGCGAGAGCTTCACTAACACGTAACACACACGCTCAATGCGAGAGCTTCACTAACACGTAACACACACGCTCAATGCGAGAGCTTCACTAACACGTAACACACACACGCTCAATGCGAGAGCTTCACTAACACGTAACACACACGCTCAATGCGAGAGCTTCACTAACACGTAACAAACACACACACACACACGCTCAATGCGAGAGCTTCACTAACACGTAACACACACTCACACACACGCTCAATGCGAGAGCTTCACTAACACGTAACACACACTCACACACACGCTCAATGCGAGAGCTTCACTAACACGTAACACACTCACAAACACGCTCAATGCGAGAGCTTCACTAACACGTAACACACACACGCTCAATGCGAGAGCTTCACTAACACGTAACACACACGCTCAATGCGAGAGCTTCACTAACACGTAACACACACGCTCAATGCGAGAGCTTCACTAACACGTAACACACACTCACACACACGCTCAATGCGAGAGCTTCACTAACACGTAACACACTTATTTTACATTTATATTGGTTTTATTTATATACAAAGCAAAACTAGAGTGGAGGCGTAATGTAAATGTAGCGTTGGCATATTCTATCCTAACTTCACCCTCATGCCCTGTCATGACAATATGACACGAGACAGCTTTTCACCTCGACGGGAAATCTCATGGCACGAGATCTCGTCACACCCCTAGTATAAAGTACAGTAATCTGTAAATATTAGGGGTGTAACGATATATCGCAATATAAAAATGTGACGATATGTATCGTTGATGGAAGTGATATGATTCGCTTGAGTTGCCTTGCCTTGATATGAGTTGTTTTATCCAAGGCTTGCTGTAGTCGGCCTATTTATAAGGTATAATTCACCCAAACACAAATTTACAAATTGAGGCTACCACAAATGTAAATTGTCATCATGTACTCACCAACATGTCGTTTTTCGTTTAACTACCAAACACAAATGAAGATATTTAGGGGTGCACCAAAATTTCGGCCGCCGAAAATGTTCGGCTGAAAAGGGCATTATCGGTTTCGGGCCGAAATAAAAAAAACAGCCGAAAACGTAAATCGAAAATGAATGTCACCGGCCCCTCCCATCCGTGCGCAAGCGCTTGGGTTTCACTCACGGCCGAGCTGTTATCACGCGACGCGTCTGCCTATCAAAGATTAAGCATGCCAGCGGTATGAGAGCAAATAGAGACGTATCCAGCTGAACTACCCATTACCAGAAGCGACAATCCCCTTGACTACTGCCGTGCGAACGAAGGCCATTTCCATTGCTTGCATGGATTGCACGCAGGTATTTATCTGCCCCAAGCAGTGTTGCCAACTCCGCGGTTTTCCCATGGGATGTTTTCCATGTCCGCAGGTTGAAGCGACCCCAATTATGTGATATTTAGACCCAGGAATGCGAATATTAGCAGGCAACCCTGCTAAAAAAAAAAAACACATATTTTACCCCCCAAATGCCATTTTTTCTGGAGAACAGTGAGAGATTATTCAGTGCAGCATCTCATGTTCTTGATGAGAACCATTCTGTGATTTTGTGTGCAGTTATTCAGATAATTGTGGATCTTTTTTTGCACAACTGTTAAAAAACTCTTTTATTTGATGGAACATAGAACTTGAGGAATAATATTAGGCCTATTTGGTATTATTTATATTTATTGTTAAAAATATTTTAGGTTTTATTATGCAACTTAATAAAAGTTTGATTATTCTATTGGTTCCTGATTTTTTCATTTCAGATCCATTAAATTCAAGCAATTTATATAATATATATATATATATATATTAGTGTATGTTTTTAAAAGAAGCCATTTTCGGATTCAGTTTCGGTTTTCGGCCAAGTGCATCCAAAATTTTCGGTTTCAGTTTCGGCCCAGAATTTTAATTTCGGTGCATCACTAAATATATTCTTTATGAAACCAGAGGGATTTCTGTCCCTCCATTTAAAGTCATTACTCTCAAACTTAAAAGATCCAATAAATGTCATAAAGGCATCGTAAAATAACTAATCGAGTGGTCTAATCCAAATCTAAGTCTTCTGAAGAGACACGAACAATGGTTTATGATGAACAGATTCACAACGACGCGCAAACACAGACGTTCTAATGATTGATTGACGCACGAAAACACGAGAGTGAATAAACGCAGAATTAATATTATGGAAACATCTATTTTTCCATACCTGGAAATTACTCAAATCTAATTCCATACTGTGTAGAAATTGTAACGATGTACAAAAATAACTAAAACAAAAATGAATAAAAACTATTAAAAAAAAACCTTTTAAAAAATACATTACAATTTTTTTTTTTACAATATTATGGAAAAAAAAATGAAAAAAAAATGACAATGACAATGGCTGCATCCGAAATCGCATACTTCCTTATTATATAGTGGGCAAAAAACAGACAAAAGTGTCTGAATTCACAGCACTCATAAAAGAGTTGACAAAAAGTACTCAGATGACCTAATACTTCCAGCGAGATTGTGAAGTGTGCATCCAATGGACACTTTACTATCCCATGAGGCCACTGGAGAGGGTTTGTGAATGGAGGTGAAGTGATGTAACAGGTCACATGATAATGACAACATGGTGGATGTAATATATCCAGATTACATTCATACTATATAGAACATACTTTTTTTAGTGGCTGTGAAGTAATTACTTATTCAAAATAAGTACCTACTCAAGAGAGTATGTGATTTCGGACGCAGCCTAAAACTGAACAAATGTAAAAACTATAATAGGCACCAATAAAAGACCCTCACCAGTCTGCTGATCTCCTCCTGTCTGTCTGGTGCTGATCGTGCTGTGGCTTTGATCATGGTGGATGTTTGATTATCTGTCAGTTTCTTGATGCACCGCTGCCCTGCTACAATGTTGCACACCTGAGAGAACAGCAAACCCGTGTAAGAACAGAGGATGTGGCCAATCGGCGTCACGTCGTGCGGATGACAGGACTCACCTCCAGGGGCAGGTAGGTGTGCTTCTGCTCCTGCCCCACCTGTAGACAGGGCAGGTGGGGGTATTTCAGCTGCAGGTTGTACTTTTCTCTGAAATACTGAGCTACTGTTCGTTCTACAGTTTGGCCATTCTCCAACTGCAAAGGGAACCTGGAAGAAAACAGGAAACTTGATCAAACAACAAACCACCACTAGAGGGCATCAAAGATGCAGAGCTGAACTGCTTCCTTCAGTACAATCATTAGGGCTATGTTTGGAATATCATACGACTTTTACTATTTCTACAGTACATACTATGCATATACTCTGTGAAGTGTGCAAATATCAACAAGGTCAACAATGCAATACAGTACTGCTTGAAATATACATGACAATGCGGTTTTACATACCACACAATTTTTCTTGCTATTATAATACCTAATAATAATATTACTTTATATTAAGAATCTTTTTTAAAAGTATTAGGAACTTTAAAAAATGCTTTAATGATAATAAAATGAAATAAAAAAAATGTAAAACCAATCTAATGGCCCAAAAATAGATTTCATTTTATTTATTAAAATACAAAAAAATTATAATACTTAAATAGATAACTAAAATAAATAAATAAAATAGATAACTAAAATATAAATAGATAACTAAAATAAATAACAAATAAATAAATAAATAAATAACTAAAATACATAACTAAAATATAAGTAGATAAGTAAAATAAATAACTAAAATAGATAAATAAAATATAAGTAGATAACTAAAATAAATAAATAAATTGATAAATAAAATAAATAAATAAAATATAAGATGATAACTAAAATAGATAACTAAAATAAATAACTTGAATAAATAACTAAAACAGACAGATCGACAGATAGATGTATAAACGGTTTGACTAACGTTTGGTGGCTGGCAGGGCGGCGGGTCACATTGCAGACCCGGTACTTCCTCCGCATGGTTCCGCAGTGTGTCACCTCCACCTTCAGACCTGCACATAAACCAGCCAATGAGAAAGAGACAAGCACATACAGGAGGTGAAACTGAAACACTGGCCCATATAGTGGTTTCACTCCTATATAGGCCAATCTCCACAGATTTAAAGGGATAGTTCACCCAAAAATGAAATTTAGCCCATAATTTACTCATCCTCAACTTCAAGTCATCCTAGGTGTATATGACATTCTTCTTTCAGACGAATAAAATCTGAGTTATATTACAAAAGTCCAGGCTAATCCAAGCATTATAACAGCAGTAATAGTTGTGCTGTTTTTGAAGTCCATAAAAAAATGCATCTGCTCATCATATAACTGCTCCACACGGCTCTGGGGTGTTAATAAAGGCCTTCTGAAGCGAATCGATGCGTTTGTGTAAGAAAAAAATCCATATTTAAAACTTTATCAAGTAAAGTTCAAGCCGTTGCCTTCCATGGAAAAGTGTTGAATGTTGAAAGTGAAACTCAAGATGCGTGCGTGACGTCATGACGAGCGGACCTGGTCGCGTTAGTCTTTCGATCGGCAGGGGAACTTTCAACAATTTTTCCATAAATTGAACAGGGAAGGCGGTCGGCTGAAACTTTACTTGATAAAGTTTTAAATATGGATATTTTTCTTACACAAACGCATCAATTCGCTTCAGAAGGCCCTTATTAACACCCCAGAGCCGCGTGGAGCAGATATTTGATGGGCAGATGCATTTTTTACGGACTTCAAAAAAAGAGCAACTATTAATCCAATTCTAATGCTTGGATTAGCCTGGACTTTTGGAATATAACTCAGATTTTATTCGTCTGAAAGAAGAATGTCATATACACCTAGGATGACTTGATGGTGAGTAAATTATGGGCTAATTTTCATTTTTGGGTGAACTATCCCTTTAAGAACGATAGAGACAGAGCGACGTGCGTCATAATCTGGAGGCCATTCCCACCGAGGGGGAAAACAATCGAACGCTCTCCATTGACTTTGCATTGCGTGAAGCGGCCTCCTTGTCATTTCGGACTTATAACAAAAAACAGAACAATGTCTAAAAGCGGATATGTGACAAAGTGTACAGCAAACAAGCGAAGCAAAACCCACAGCCCAAAACCCAGACGTTTTTATAAGCTATTGACCCAAAAAACGAGCGTTTAAGGACAAAAAAGCGGATACAGGCCATTGAGGCCACTGAGACGTACACACACTAGAGGAGAACGTAATCAGCGACAGGAAATATCATATATAAAAATGACATTTGGATATTTGACTTAACAGTGACAACATATTTACTGCACACATAGGTATACTGAGGCATACTGAGTGTCAGGATCCCAAAAATGACCCATTCTTCCTGCTGAAGCGTCACGTTTTACTGCCTTTATCCACTTTTGTCTCCTTAAACTCTCGTTTTTTTGGGTCGACAGCTTATAAAAACATATTTCTGTGTTTTTTTAGCTTGTTTGCTGTACACCTTGTCACATATCAGCTTTTAGACATTGTTCTGTTTTTTGTTATAAGTCCGAAATGACAATGAGGCAGCCTCACGCAATGCAAAGTCAATGGAGAGCGTTGGATTGCCCCCCCCCCCTCCGGTGTGGGCGTGGCCTAAATACGCTCTGTCTCTATGGTATAATGTTGGCATACACCACGTAGGACAAACCTCATGCAACAAGAGTAACTGTTGACGCAAAAGAAAGCTGTCTGAAATGGATGTCCAGGTATTAAAAAACAAAACCACAGCTGCCCAACCTGCTGCAGAATTAAATCTCACACCTCGACTCTCCTGTTTCCACCAAAACAGCTCCAATATTCATGCATGGTCGGGCTGCTATAGCCAAACCTTTGGTCACCCGTGCCAATGCCAAATGTCGGTTTCATTGGTGCCAACAGGGCAAATCTTGGGCTGTGGACAATGTGAAACATGTATTGCTCTCTGATGAGTCCACCTTCACGGTCTTTCCCACATTCGTGGGAGTTACGGTGTGGAGAAACCACAACGAGGCTGACTGAGTGGATCAGTGATGGTTTGGGCTGTAATATCATGGCATTCCCTACTGTGCTTGACGGACGCATCACTGCCAAGGATTACCAAACCATTCCGGATGACCATGTGCCGTGTATCAGCATGATAATGCACCAATACACACAGCAAGACTGAAGACAGAATGGTTTGATGAAGATTTAAGTGAAGTTGAGCATCTCCCATGGCCTGCACAGTCACCAGATCTAAATATTTTTGAGGTGTTTTGGAGAAGCAAGTCAGAAAACGTCCTCCACCAGCATCACATAGTGACCTGGCCACTGTTCTGGAAGAGGAATGGCTCAAAATCCCTTTAACCACTGTGAAGGACACTATCGGTCATCCCCAAGATGAATTGATGCTATATTGGCCACAAAAGGAGGCTCCACGCCACACTAATAAATGACTGAGGTCTAAAACCAGGTCTTTCAGTTTCATTGTCCAACCCCTATACACACATGCACACACATACCTTTGATTTCTTTGGTGAATTTGACTCTGTGGGAGTCTGTGAGGGGGCGAGGCTGCTCATCGATGTTGTGGATGTCCAGTACCTCACACATGAACTGAATAACTGGCTGTGCTTTGTAGAAAGCTGTGGCTGACACTGTGTGACAAAAGAGATGAAAACGCAGTTCAAATCATCATTTATAAATAGGTTGTGAGGAATACAACTTTCAATACATCCTCTGCCGTGAGAAAGGACCATGTAGCAGCATTGAGGTGCTTTTTGCACAGGAAAATATATTTTACAAAAATCAATTTTTCCCCCAGAAAATATTAGAGTAGCTTGTTTTTTGTCAGTGATCTATATTGCAGCGCTTAATGAAAGCATTTTACTCACATTTATGACTAATAATAGATGCGTGCAATCGGTGGATTATATCTAGGAGTTTATGTGCGAATACAAATTTCATTTCAAGTTCATAAAGTTTTAAATATTTCAAATGGCGTAACAAAAGTCTCAATTACCATATATTTAAGAGGTCTTAAATTTGGGGTCAGAACAAAGGAATCATCCTAATGTGATTATTAAAATTCAAAAGGCTATGATTTAATGAGTTAAATCTGAGCTCTGCACATTACAAAGTAATGCGGCACTGTTGTGCTTTCTACAGGGCAGTTCGCAATCAATTAATACTGCACGTTTATGCCAAGCGATTGCTTATGATCTCCCGTTGATGAATTATGACAATGTTTATTTTATGGTGCTTGCACTGTAATATGTTTTAGATGGCAGCAAGACTGCATATTTTATCTCCTGCTTCTTTTTGAGCAAGCGGCAACCTCCCCCAGTTTCTCTTGAAGCCAATACGGAAGTGACTTAAACTGTAATTCATCGACTGGCCACTAGAGACAGACTCCAGCAGGAGCAGAATCTCATTGAGTCATGTTAAAATTCCCAACTTTACAGCAGAAATAAACATGTTTACAGCCTGGGACAAATTGTGGTTTTGGTCTATAGAGCTCCGGAGGTTGACGTCACGCAGCCTAAACTCAGGCAATCAGGGGAGCGCTAGAGCGGCTGTAGCATTGATATCTATAAAATAATTTAAAACCGGACTGTTTCAACCTTACTATTTCAACACGACGGACAGCTGATGTGCGCCAGAATGCCAGAACAAGCGGGGAAAAGCAAAGGGGAAATCATTTTAATCACAGTAAGTTGTTGAAATGCCGTGAATTTCAGTTTATTCTTCATTCTTAACTACTTTTGCCTCACGTATCTAATGATAAAAAATAAGTTCCCATTAAATACGATACTTAATCATGAATAACAGAAGTGCTTTTATATATAAATAACATTCAGAAACTGTAGGCTATTTGAAACTAAAATACAAAGGATCAATAAATAAATACTGAAGCAAAAAAATAAGAAATGGCATTTATTGATTATGACTGCTTTTATTTGACATGCACAACACGTGTTAATCTATACGCATGATTTCTCTCTTAAAATATAAGCGTGTGTATATGTCAGCATTATCATATACATGTAAAGAATTGAAGTCTGTAATGTAAAACAAGAGCATATTGATGCAGTTCAGTCTGTAGCTATTCTATCTTTTAATGTTGCTCCTGATCAGAGGCTTCCGTAAATATTTCATTTATACGTAGATTTAGGCTTCACCTAAGTTTAATGGTGCAACACAAACATATTTAGTAGTGCATGAGTTGTAACTTAGTGTCCATTTAAGTCAAAACTAGGCTAGTTGTAACTTGCGCACAGCTGGTGCGACAAGTGTCCTGACAGGAAAGCTATCCGTTCCTTTATCCATACATGTGAAAAGCACCCCGGGGGCATTATAGGCATCTGTTATGTTTAATATATTAAGATTTTGCATCGTAAACCAAATGGGTCACGTGACCTCCAGAGCTCTATACGGCTAATTTTGCCCTTCATGACAACTGTGAGGGGGGTGAATTTTTTTATAACTCATTCGTTTACATCAGAGGTGTCAAGTAACGAAGTACAAATACTTCGTTACCTTACTTAAGTAGAAATTTTAAATATCTATACTTTACTGGAGTAATTATTTTTCAGCCTACTTTTTACTTCTACTCCTTACATTTTCAAGCAATTATCTGTACTTTCTACTCCTTACATTTTAATAATAGCCTCGTTACTCCTATTCCATTTCGGCATGTTTTCATTCCGGCTTGTCATTAAAAAAACAACTATCCAGATAAATCGCGCCATCCGGACAGAGTGAATTTGATTGTGGTTGGATGAGAAGGATAAACACAAACCATTCCGACACCCTATTGGGTTGTACGCGATCAATCACGCCTGCACCTGCACAAATCACACACACCATGTTGCCAGATAGGCCGGGTTCTCGCCGACGAGCACTTTCAGCCAATCAGCGATCAGCAGGCAGACGAGCTCATTCATGACTTTAGCCGGGTTTTTAGCGTGATAACTCGTAGCGGTATATTCCAGTGATCGTTATGCCAGTGGCATAAATATACAGTAAGTTTAATCTACAATAAAGAGTGGGAGAGTGACTCAACTCTCAAACGTGAATTACACCTGTGACTCAAACTCTTTATAAATATAACCGTGACTCCTGTCCATCGTCATATACACACACTCAGGACATCTGCAACTGGCAACCCGACAGCTGCTGAAAGAGGTTTAAATCAACGATTAATCCGTTCTGACTGTGCTAAGTGCCATGTACTTCACGAAAGACGTACTGTAGTTTTGTCACAGCAAAGTGCAACACAAAGGTAAGCGCATTGTTGTTATTTATTTGTTGACGGATTATTGTACAGTATCAATGAATTACGCATTTTGGCAGTGGTGTATATGCATTAACGTGTGAAATGCCTGTTTACATTGCTTTTTCCAATCTCTATATTGGGCACTTTTTTGCACGTAAATTGGCTTCTTACTGTTGACGTTGACATTGAAAATGATGCATGTGTTTTTCTGAGGGTTTGCCGTTTTGACAGTTTCTACCAGGACATATAGTCATATTTGATCCGTTTTACTGGGAAATTTATTTTTTTTAATCATCAATGTTATGTTTTAAGGAGCTAAAATGGTAACTTACTTATCAACCTTGATTGATATGGCAATAAAATAATATCACATTATTTTGGCAGTTAAAGTTTTGGGCTTTTTTCTTGGAGTGACTAGTTGCCTATAAGTATTGTAAAGGTGCAAAAAGTCAACATTGTTATCAATAACCAGGCATGTTATCAAAACCAATTTTTGAATATAAATGTACATTTGGTGAGGTTTTTGGGCTGGAAATCGTCGACCAAATCTGGCCACACTGATCACATATTCAAAAAATGGTTATTGATAACATTGCTCTGAATTTTGACTTTTTGCACCTTTACAATATTTATAGGCAACTAGTCATCAAATCTTCCACTCCATGAAACACGTTAATGCTCAGTAGTACACATATGGTTCTTCAATGTATTTGCATTGTCCTAAAATGTGTTCATTTTCAATGGGAATATATGCGGCTGAAACGCGTAGCCAAGTGCATCTAAAAATGTTCAACATTAACTTTTTAATACAACATTACAGTCATTATTTTTTTTTTGAGGAGGTGGGGTATGCACTGTGGCGCGGCCTAATCTTTTGTCCTTAAAGGGATACTTCACCCAACAATGAAAATTCTGTCATCATTTACTCACCCTGGCAGTCAATGGTTGCATATAATCTGCTTGGTTACAAACATTCTTCAAAATATCTTCAGAACAAAGAAACTCATACCGGTTGGAACAACTTGAGGGTGAGTAAATGACAGAATTTTCATTTTTGGGTGAACTACGCCTTTAATGGCATTTTTCCCCCTTAAATTACTTTTACTTTTATACTTTAAGTAGTTTTGAAACCAGTACTTTTACACTTTTACTTGAGATGATACTTCAACTTCTACAGAAGTCTTTTTAAACCCCAGTATCTATACTTCTACCTGAGTAATGAATGTGAATACTTTTGACACCTCTGGTTTACATTATATAAAGTGTTAAAGTTCTGCATAATTAAGGGCGTGGCCACTTTGAGTGACAGGTGGATTGCCGTTTGTCTGCTGTCTGTTAGTCATCACGTCACCTCAGCTCCGCCCACGTCCCGCCTCTTTGCCCATTTTCTGTTATCCGGAGTGATGCGCTGCCAAGATGGCGACGGCCAGCTCGTCCCTACTTTACGTTTTAAAACTGCTCTTCAGAATCCTATGGGTGACGTCACGGACACTACATCCATATTTTTTTACAGTCTATGTTTTTGACTGAGCAGCCTGAAGTTGTAAAGACATTTCAAGATAAGAGTCCTGGTTTATTATGAGCCTACTTATAATTAAAATTCCCAAATTATGCACAACATATTTTTTTTTGGTTATCATTTGTATTACGGTTGCACAATAAATTGTACCTCACATTTAATACAATGATTAAAATATACATAAGTCCATAATTAAATGAATTAAATAAACACAGTTTGAAGCACCTTGTGTAGTTTTTATATTGAAATAAATGAAATAATTTGGCTTGTAAAGGTCTCCTCGTAACCCTTAATTAAGGAAAAACGAATTATTTGATAAATTTCACTGCGTCCCTAAAATTCTCCTAAAATTTTGGTGTTTAGCTGAAGGTTATCTTTGTTTTTTTCCCCCATTTCCAATTCGACTTCACCAAGCTTTCAGCGTACTAAAATATCTGGTCCAGTTAAGATGTTGCTCTTTATTAGTCCTGTGAGAAAACAAACACAAATGTTAATGCGAACTCAAAGCCGGTGTTTCGCGCTCTTTCTAAGCCCATTCACTCCATTATAAGTGTTACAATGAGCCAGTGAAAGGAGAGACGATTTCAGACGGTTAGACTTTTCCCTGCCCTTTACTGTGGAGGAGGAGGAGCAGGCGATGCAACCAATTGACTTGTGGGAGACGGAGAGAGCGGGAAAACATGCAGACTGAGAGACACAGAACTGGTGAACTTGGAGAGAGAGAGAGAGAAAGAGAGACTAATTTAACACCCCCCTTCAATCAAACAAACCCCCACCCGCCATCTTTCAGCCCTTCATCCCCAGGGCAACAGTGTGAGCAGTTCCCACACTCTATGCTAACACACATGCTAAGCCTGGTCAGGAAACTCAAAGGGTGCGCACCGTCAATGTTGAGCATCATCTTCCACATGGCTGGCCGAACAGACTGGTGGAAGCCGAACCACACCTCCCTGCCTCCACCCAGAGGATGGTCGTAGCCCTCCGGAGCAGAAAAGAATGAGCGGCCCACTGGAGTGTACCTGAGAGAAACAATCACAGAAGGTTATACATTTTATTAGGGATTGAGTGACACCTGAATGAACTTGAGGGGACTTCATGCATGAACTAAACTCACCAGTTTATAAGTTACAGTAAAAAAAAAAAAACGGAGAAAATGTTAAAGTCGGCATGAAATCAAAACTGCCCCTATTTGTTTTCTTAACGCATAAAAGTTACAGTGAAAAATGTATCTATGCACTTTTTTCCTTCATATTTGTAATATATATACACACATCGAACAGGCATAACATTATCCTAATATTGTGTTGGTCCCCCTTTTGCTGCCAAAACAGCCCTGACCCGTCGAGGCATGAAGGTGTGCTGTGGTATCTGGCACCAAGATGTTAGCAGCAGATCATTTAAGTCCTGTAAGATGCGAGGTAGGGCCTCCATGGATCGGACTTGTTTGTTCAGCACATCCCACAGATGCTCGATTGGATTGAGATCTGGGGAATTTGGAGGCCAAGTGAACACATCAAACTCAAACCATTCCTGAACCATCTGCGGAAAGAGCCACAGCCACCAGGGAATACCGTTTCCATGAAAGGCTGTACATGGTCTGCAGCAATGCTTAGGTAGGTGGTACGTGTCAAAGTAACATCCACATGGATGGAGGACCCAAAGTTTCCCAGCAAAACATTGGCCAAAGCATCACTGCCTCCGCCGGCTTGCCTTTTTCCCATAGTGCACCTGGTGCCATGTGTTGCCCAGGTAAGCAACGTACACGCACCCGGCCATCCACGGGATGTAAAAGAAAACGTGATTCATCAGACCAGGCGACCTTCTTCCATTGCTCCGTGGTGCAGTTCTGATGCTCACGTGCCACTGTTGGTGCTTTGGGCGGGGTCAGGGGTCAGCATGGGCACTGGTCAGCGGCTGTGCCGCCCCATACACAACAAACTGAGATGCTCTGTGTATTCTGACCCCTTTCTATCAGAACTAGCATTAACTTCTTGAGCAGTTTGAGCTCCAGTAGCTCGTCTGTTTGATCGGACCACACGGGCCAGCCTTCGCTCCCCACGTGCATCAATGAGCCTCGGCCGCCCATGACCCTGTGGCCGGTTCTCCACTGTTCCTTCCTTGGAGCACTTTTGATAGAGACTGAACACTGCAGACCGGGAACAGCCCACAAGAATTGCAGTTTTGGAGATGCTCTGACCCAGTCGTCTAGCCATCACAATTTGGCCCTTGTCAAACTCGCTCAAATCCTTACGCTTGCCCATTTTTCCTGCGTCTAACGCATCAACTTTGAGGACAAAATGTTCACTTGCTGCCTAATATATCCCACCCACTAACAGGAGATCATCTTCACTTCACCTGGTCATAATGTTATGCCTGATCGGTGTGTGAGTTTATATATATTGAATTTGTAATCTAGCTGCTCTTCCTGTGATATGTTCACTTGACGTCTATTAAAGTCTTTGTAATCGACAACCAACAGACAAAAAAACTTTTTTGTTGTTCGCTAGTTCACTCGTTTCACTTTTGATATCTAATGCATTGAAATATGCACACGGTGTTCGAATAGTTCCAGGGTCACAGTTTAACTATAAAATATATGATCTGAACCATAAATGTAGGCGTGTCAGGGTGACCAGCTAATGTTTATCTGTGTGTGAGACATTCTGACATTTCACTCACTTCATGGAGGGTAGATGGCGGAGAACCACATCCACAGCGTGAACTGGGTTGGTGCTGATTGGCTTGTCCAGCTCCAAGGGCTCTGACATACTGCGACCAGTTAGAACCTCGTGCAACAGGTGCCAGCTCACCAGGGACACAAACTTAATACTGACTTTAAAGGGTCGGTCTTTGCCCCCTTCCCCTGGCAGCGTGACATCCAGATCCACCTGTGGACACATAACAAGTAGTAATGCATGGAATCAGAGTCTAAACTATGTTTTTGAACAGAGCGGGTGTTTCTTTACCCCAGCGGGCGCCACAGGCAGTGGGTTGGCGGTGTAGAGACTTTTCTTCCCATCATAAACTGGCCTTCGATCCCCAAAGATGGTGACTTTAAAGTGCTGCACCATGGAGTCCACGACCTCCCTGCAGAGACATCTCGCATCAGGAGGGCGTCTACAGGAGTCGTAAACCTTTGAGCACTTCCACAAACATCTCACCTGTTCACTCGGCGTGGACACTTCTCAGGCTTGATGTCGACCTCATACAGGTACACATCCATCTTGGGGATCTCCACCTGGAAGCAGTTGGCCAGCAGCTTGATGGGTTTCCCCATGGTGCCATAGCCGGGCCTCCGTGGCACGGAGAACAGGGACTGGGCCCCAACGGCTCCTGAAGCGAGAAGGACAGAAGAAGACAAAGGGTTACGCCAAACTGTAACATCACTGGCCAGACGATGTCCTCAATCAAGTGCAGCTTTCAAAACAACATCACAAAATAAAACTAGATGAAATCACTCCCATTATATAATGAACGAATGCCAACACTTGCACATTCAGCTGATGGACACACTGTTTCTATTTGCATTGCTACTTCAGCATATCTTTAATAAAATCATTAGAAATTATTATAAATATTAAATATAATAATATAAATGGCATGTGTGTGAACTGACTGTTTTTTAAATTAAATTAAAATAGTTAAATAATTGTATTCGTTATATATTTAAATAATACGTTTAATAATAAATACATTTAACATGAATACTAATACAAATAGTGATACAAATTATTATAATTTTTTTAATAATTAATAATTATAATTAGTATTATTTAAAAATAATAATAATAATAATAATAGTAGTAAAACAATAACAATAACAATTAAAATAATAATAATAATAATAATAATAATAATAATAATAGACAATTATCATTATACAATAACAACAATTATGTTTAATAATTATTTTATAATGCATTTAACAATACTAAAATGAATTATTATGCATTTAAAATAATTAATAATAATGATAATTATTAAATAATAGTAGTAGTAAAAAACTATACCAATTCAAATATTTTAATATCAATAATAATAATGATATTTATTATTATACAACAACAACAACAACAGGTTTAATAATAATTTAATACATAAATTTAACAATAACTATTTTACAATAAAACATTTTACAATAACTAATACTAAGACTAATAATAATTATTATAAATATAAAATAATTAATAATAATAATAATAATAGTAGTAGTACTAGAAGTAGTAGTAAACAATACCAATTCAAATATTTTAAATACCAATAATAATAATAATGACAATTATTATTATTATTATTACAATAAAACATTTTACAATAACTAATACTAAGACTAATAATAATTATTATAAATATAAAATAATTAATAATAATAGTAGTAGTACTAGAAGTAAACAATACCAATTCAAATATTTTAATACCAATAATAATAATGACAATTATTATTATTACAATAAAATAAAATAATAATAATAATAATAATAATAATAATAATAATAATAATAATAAAATAAAATAATAAAATAATAACAACAATAATACTATAATTTTCAAAGCTAGCTGGCTTGTAATGGTAAAAAGATGCTGAATCAAATCACATTCTACGTTAAAATAACGTCTCAAAACAATGAGTAAGTGGTAAATGATGTTTATTTATGGGCACTACAGTCAGTCATCATCATTCGGCTCTAAAGTCAATGGACACATGGGATGGTTCTGAGTTTCACAGATCCCCTGGCTGAGCGCCGGCACCATTTCAGTACAAATTGGCAAAGAGACGAGGTCTGAAGGCTGTGTGCAAGCGGCAAAGACCGAGCCATCGCCCTCAACAGACGGCTGATGCCTACAGAGAGACGCTGGAAATGCAATCCCAGTTTCTGACAGTGATTGCAGTTAATGGTTCCCAGAGCGCACTAACAGACAACTTCCACTCGTGGGCCTTGTGAGAAGAAAAACTGAGCTCAGCAACTTTGTGGAGGAGGAAGGGGAGAAAAAAACGACACAATAAACAGAAGTGGTGTGATGCTTAATGAATCAAATGTTGCCATACTCATAAATGGGATGTCTGACCCATAAGTCACTTTTGTGCTCTAATTTCAAGCTGTATTAAACTGATCCTCATGGCCCACACACACATACTTCTGATTCAAATACACAGTGGACAGATCTCATCCGTTTAGAGAAGTTAAAGCTGATGCGTGCACCTTTGCCAGCTTCAATGTGCAAAGACGGGTTAGTGCCATACCAATAAAGCAAATTTGATGAGATACAAACTCTGGTACCTCAATCCTAAATCAAAACAGACTATTGAATATGCATGATAGATTTGCATATCAAATATCGGGGCCATTTTACCAATCCATTTTGATATATGCATGTAATCTGTCATGTACAGGCAGACACGACCAAGGCTAAGGCAAGTCAGCAATGTCCAAAATACATTTCCAAATACATTCTCCGAAAATTTCAGAACATAAACATAAGGGCTGGGTAAAAAAAAAAAATAGATTTCTCGAGTTTAATTGATTGTCATTTTTACGAACCGTTATTAGTTCTTAAATCCCAGGAATCGATTAGTCTATCCTGTTTTCGGTTGATGAATGAACGGGACATTTTAGCACGCCTCCCATCCAATAAATTGCAATAAGCTTTGTGCTTTGTTACTATTGATATAAAACAAAGTCTCAGATTTCAAATTACATCAATTTATTACAAAATTCAAAAACATAAATACTGAGCTCACGTGAAAGTTAATGTCTGAAAGAGTGTTAAAATATACAGTACAACTTACCGAAATCTGTATCATGTCACATGGAATTGTTTCAACCGTGGAAAGACGTCAGTAAAACAGCTTGTAAACAATGTCATGTAACGTCACATTTACCTAAAAAAAACCATAGGTCCTATCCAGTGTCCATAAACTCAGTCAGATAGAAAAATTAACTCTATAATAGGAGCATTTTGATAAATATATGCACCATTTTACATATTTATTATAATTTTTTGAAATGTTCTTCAATATTTAATGCATGTTTGAATAAATCTGGCATCCACCATTTAAATATTTATATTTCAAAAAATTAATTGGAGTAGAAATATAGTTATGTAAATGTAAAGTTAATATTATAACTTAAATTACACTCAATGTTTTTTAAAATGTTTTTTGCTTTCGCCCGGCAACTCAGTCTGGAAACCAGTACATACATTTCTACTGCTTCTGTTACACTTTTGCGGGAACCAATCACAGATTGGCTTATCCACCTGGCACGCTTTTGGCGGGTTTAACACGATGACGGATAGAAAAGCGATGGTTAGTTGCCCGTTGATCACACCTCTTGTGCTCTGATTGGTTGAAGGACTATCCAATTGCGTACAGAGTCATTTGAATTATGCTCGTTTATCACGCCTCTTGTGCAGTAGAAAATACAGAGCACACTGGTGATAGCCAGACAATGTTTGTACACAAATCAGTTCATTTCTACCTTCAATAATATAGTAGGCTATTGTAGTACTAACTGACTCCCATAGCATTAGTTCAGAGATTTGTTTTCCCTGAGATAATTTGCCATGTATTGTACCTGATATATCCAAAATAATCGATATTGAATCGAATCTAATTGCAAGCTTGCGAATCGAAATCGAATTGAGAAATGTGTCAAAACCCAGCCATAGTGTAAACTTCAAATTAACACTGAAAACCAATAAAAACTAACAGTCAAACTGTGAAAAGCAAGGAAAGCTCAATTAAATGTTTATTTATATATCATATTTCATATACAACAGTATTTTTTGAGCACTTAAAGTACATAAATTAATTATAAGAGGTAAGAAATAAAAATAACTTAAAATGCATCAAAAAGAATGAGAATAAAATGACAATAAAAACCAATAATATAATAGTAAACAAAATTAATAACTGCACCAACATTGAGTGTTTGGTTAAACAACATGTTCTGGTTAGGGCTGGGCGATATATCAATATAAAAAAATATATCGATATATTTTTAGACGCGATATGGAATTAGACCATATCGCATATATCGATATAGTTCAAATTTGCGCTAGGGGGCAGGCACAGAGCCACTATTCAACAAACATGGAAGCAACTACGTCTGCAGAGCGCGCGGATGATTCAAAGTATCAGATGAGCAACAACATCGCGTTATTTGTAGGGAGTGCAATAAACAAGTTACAGCCAGGGGTGGAAGCACTACAAATCTTTTTCACCACCTAAAACAGTGGCACAAACTGCAGTACGAAGAGTCTTTGAAACTGCGCGCTGCAGAAGCCACAGCCGCGAGCCATCGACAACCCGAAAAAGTACTATAACTAAAGCGGTGTCCTATCACATTGCTAAAGATATAGTCCCCGTTGCAACTGTGGAACAAGTCGGATTCCAAAAGCTACTGAAAACTACGGACCCGAGATATGAGCTTCCCAGTCGCAACTACTTTGCACGAGAAGCACTGCCACAAATGTACACTGAAATCAGACAGAGCCTTGCTGACCGGCTCGCTAACGCGACCCATTTTGCGTTGACCAGCGATATGTGGTCGAGCAGGACGTGTGAGCCTTACATGAGCGTGACAGTTCACTTCATTCAAGACTGGGAGATGAAAACAGCGTGTCTGTAACAGTAACGCTGCCCTTAAGTTACTAGGGTTCGTCATATTCTTTTGTAATGTTCGTTATTTGCATCTGTGGATTTGTTAGACAGGAGAATAAAATCTGTTATTGGATTTTAATAAGCCATTTATAGTTGTAAAACTAAAAAAATTTGATATTGTACTTTTCTCATATAAATATATTTAGTTCGGAAAAAGATTGGCCTATTTTATTTTATAGGCTATTTTTAAGATTTTTTTTTATTATTTAAATGTGCACCTTATGGAGATTTGATTTCAAAAAAGGTACTCCTGTCCTATTGTTATACATTTTTTTTTTTTTTTTTACATTGTATTGTTATTTGAACAGCTGAGCATTTAATTATGAATCAGGTAAAGAAACCTGTTTACTATTTATTCATTTGATTTTGCAACTGTTCACTGAAATGGCCGGTATCAATAAAACTACTTATGACGTCATATTTGGCTTTGACTTTGACTGAACATTTGCTTTCACTTTGCGGAAAAAAATATTGGGATATATATCGTATATCGATATTAGACATGTGCCGGTAAACGGTAATACGATATACCGCAATAATGAACATGCACAATATTGTTATCGTGGGCACTTCAAAATACCGTGAATAATTATTTATTACGAATTATTCTGATTTTTGGAATGAATTTTAAGAATACTTTACCCATCAACCGTTTAAAATGAAAAACACGTCAAAGAGGAACGCGCAATGATGTAAATAGACCGTGCATGAGCCGAGCACATGGCGGAATGAGGAGACGCTGAAGTGCACATTCATTCTTCGACAGCAGAGGGCGCTGACGGAACAGCAGAAATGCAGCCGTTTCCCCAGTTATCATAACCTAATACATAATACTTAAAGACTTAAAGCTACACTGTGTAACTTTTTTAGTCTATTCTTAGTTAAAAACACTTAGTTCTTTCAAAAATATATGTGCTCATTAATGTATATTTACTTCTTTCAAGTAATAAAGTATTCCCGTAAGTTTATAATATGCCATTGAAAATACATAAGGTAATGGGATCTAACAGTGGTCGCCATGTTGCCCCTCCATCTTGAAAGTACATTAGCCAAAGAGGGACATACCCGTAAATTCAAGCTTAGCCTTTCGCGTTTTAACACTCGATGGCACTGTACAAAATTCTCTGCCTCGCGCATGTGTGCGTCAACTTGTTCAGACTTGTCTGGTGCATGTGCAGAGAGTTTTCATCTCAGCAGCTCCAGTAACAGAGTTATACGGAGTTTTCCTGGCTTGTTTATTCCTCAAAAGTCTGTTTTTCCTTGTGTGGTATTTCTGTGCGTTAATAACTCCGTAAGTAATAATAGTTATTGTCATTGTAGATGTGTTTCAGAGTGTGTCATCGCGTAATTCAGTTGATGTCGCATCAGAAGTATTTTTGTGTCAACATACAATAGCGTAATGCTCACCTATTTGAATAATCATTCAGTTATTTTGTTATCAACAATGTTTATTCGTTTTTAGAAAATATTTGCTTGTAATGTATGTTGATGGAAATATGTATCAGGTCTGATCGGCATATTAACAATTGTTATACAGAGCGCGCTGCAGTGCTAAAGTTAAATCGGCGCACACACTTTTGTAACCGGACACCGCTTGTTAGCAGCAGCAGCTCCGCTCCTTTTAATGCAGCTGCATTTAGCGCCTATATATGGTACAATAAGCTCTGGTTTATGGTTACATTATACAAATGTAACTTATAAGTATAGTTATACAGTTCTTAACTGTGTATGTAAATTTACCATCCTTATTTGTTCTCTCACAGAAACCACATTTATGTACATATCCACGCAAACCTGTTTATGCCTTGCAATTGGATGACTGAATAAACATTACTATCATCAAAGTTCACTCTGGATTAGCTGCAGTTCTTTCTAGCCGAATAATTAGGCCAGTTGATTTCCAACCATCCCACTGCGCACAGAATATCCAACAGGCACCGTGTCGAATGTGGACGAGGTCGAGCTGGAATTCATGTTAATCTTGGACTAAATCGGCCACCGTAGGAGTTGAAACGAAATCGGAATTGAGAGGAACAGAAACTAAAATTCCCTGGATGGTCATATACCTTTTCACCACTAGATGGGGGAAAATATCACACAGTGTAGCTTTAAGGCTATTCATTTTCAAACTTGCATTTTATATTTTAATCTGGACTAAATTACATGCCCTAGATATTGTTTGAATATGTTCTGACTGTTGTTCAATCACACACTTTACAAGGCTCCAGTATTTAACATTAGTTCCTTCATTAACAAACTGACAATGAAAAATACTTCTAAAGCATGTATTAATCTTAGTTAAATGTACATAAATTTCAGCATACCTATTGTTCTTTATAATTCTTTTGCACTTTAATGTGTTTTAAATATTTGTTTACTTTATACATTTTTGTGTATTGCTTTATTGTATTTAAATGTTTGGTTCTTTTGTTATAAGAAAGTGATTTAACCTGTTATAGTATGACAACACTTTTTTTGCAACTTATTTCAATATCGTGATAATACCGTATACCGTGATAAAAGCTTCAGCAATTAATCGCAACATGAAAATTTGATACCGGCACATGCCTAATCGATATTCAGCCTAAATATATCGGGATATGACTTTTTGTCCATATCGCCCAGCCCTAGTTCAACAAATGGTGAAAATGTGGAGCGTTCAGGACGACTGTTTTTTTTTTGTTGGTAAACCTGAATGGAAAGCACAACTCGCACAAATGACACGCTTCGCCTTTAAGAAGACAACCCAATGCGTCAAAACACAAGTTGTCTGGCTTCTGCAGCATCTAACAAGATTCTGGTAACGAGACAGCAGAAGTTTACCGAAGGTTCAGTCCGGCATTACCCATCAAATGGCCTCTGAGATCCGCCTGTGCTAAACGAATGTCAGGCTGAGCGTGATTCATCCCGTTTGACTCATAACCGCTGCTCGAGAGGCCAGTCTTCAAAGCTGAAGAGAGCACAGTCATGCTTAAAGCCAAAACAAGAATCACTCACTGAGACTGAATCATTCGCTGGTGTGTGTAAGAGCGCAACCGCCGGCTTCCGGGAGAAAAACAGCACAGAAATGTATTTTTAGCGTAACATTTAAACCCTAACATGAAGAGGTTCGCTACAAAACAATCATCACTCATCTCGCTTTATGTGTCCTTTTTATTTTCCTTAAAAGTTTTAATCATGTGTGAACTCTAAAGGTTTGAGGTCTTTTAAGAAATGTATACTTTTATTCAGCAAGGATTCATTACATGGATTATTTTAGAATGATAACTATTTTGATTTCAAATAAATGCTGTTCTTTTCATCAAATAATACTGAATATCAGAGTTCAACATATCCTCATATCAGAATGATTTGTGAAGGATCATGTGACACTGAAGACTGGAGTAATGATGCTGAAAATTCAGCTTTGATCACAAATTATACACTTTACTATAAGGGTCAATGACATGACATGTATTTTTTGTGTCCGAATTCATTAATTTTCTAAAAAGAATTTTTATAAATACATGTCATATATCAAATTAATCTACAATATGTCCTTTATAAGGAACCCTTTTCATATTTTTGAAATTCAATTGACTTTGAGTTGTGGTGTTTGAAAGACCAAAAATGTAGCAGAAAAACAAAACTGCAATAAAAAGGCACATTTTCTCAGTAAAATTCTTAATCAAATAGTTTGGCATTATAATATATGTTAAATTCCTTATAAATGAGGGGAAATTGTGTATCAGTCCTGAGTTCTATTTCAAAACTATTGTATTACTTTAAAAACTTTTGTCCGGAAAATTTACTTCTCCAAATGTCAGGGAGAGCGACCGACATAAAAATGCCATTTTGTGCAATGTTACTTTAAGAAAACCATGTGACCGCATATGACATCACACAGAAGACCCCAGAGGACCCCTTTGATGCAGTAACAATGTTAGTCACCCTCCCATAAATATTAGATCATTTGACATTTTTGAGTAATGATGAGGTTGATTCAACTTATGTCAGGTGGTATGACCCCTGGAAACCTTTGAAAATTTGTTATTCTAAAAATGTGTATTTGATTATTATTATTATTTTTTTTATGCATGTATAACCTTGAGCATATGGTCAAACATTTGTATAGGTGTCCAAGTTAATGCCTGTTAGATTTGAATATCTCCCACTGCAATTGCAAAATGAAGTAATAAATATTACTGTAAACCGTTATATATAATGTATACAAATAATATTTACAGTTAAAAACAAAACATAAACTCCTTATGATAAATTGGGTGTTTGGACACAAAGAAAAGTGTCCGTTTACATAAATTGGACTAAATGGGCAATACATAAAGGAATGGAAAGGGAATTTACCATGAGATTAGGGCTGGGTATCGATTCAGATGTTCTGATTCGATTCGATTTCAATTCTCGATTCGATTCTTGATTTAATTTCAATTCAACTCAATGAATATAGATTTAATTCAAATAGCCTACTATATTTATAAAAAAGAACAGTGAACAGTGAAGTTTACTAGTGGGTAATTAAAAAGAAATTAAGAGCCACAAACCTGTATATTAAGCTCTTTTTATTTTAGCTACACTTGTGTACATTAAAACAGAACCCATCTCTATGTTTAGAGCCCTATGAAATGTTTTCTCTTAAATTCCGTTTTAATTTTTACCAAATTCTGTGTTTTCTGTTTTAAGTTTACGGGATTCCATTAATAATCAAAAAAGCATGTCTAATAAATAAAAACAAAAATGTATAATTTTCTATGAAATACAAATATTTCCCCTACAAATTGTATTTTCTGGTAATCAAATGAAGACAGAAAACATTCATTTAACTGATCTTTTAATCATATAAAATTCATATAAAAAATTAAGTTGATGGAGTTTTAGTGAAATTACTACATTAAACATGGAATATAAATGTATAATAATGCAATGTTAATAATAATAAAAAAATATATAATAAAAAAAACTAGGGCTGTCAAAAGTGTAATCGCGATTAATCGCATCCAAAATAAAACTGTGTTTACATAATATGTGTGTGTACTCTGTCAATTATTATTTATATATAAATACACACACATTCATGTATATATTTAAGAAATATTTGCTTGTATATACATTTATATAATCTATAATATATCTAAATATAAATGTTTTATATATAAAAATAATATTTGTTTCTTAAATATATACATGCGTGTGTGTGTATTTATATATAAATAATAATTAACAGAGTACACACACACATATATTATGTAAACACAAACTTTTATTTTGGATGCGATTAATCTTTTGACAGCCCTAAAAAGAACCTATCTTCTTTATTTCAGCTTAAAATAACACAAATATCGTATCGTGAGTTCAGTATCGCGATTTGTATCGAATCGTGACAAGTGTATCGTAATACAATATAGTGAAGATATATATTGTTTTTATTCAATTACATAAAATGTATATTGATTCATAAAAATAAAAAAAAGAATACTTTTTAGCTTTGAATCAAATGTTGCGATTCATCTCGGATCTGGTTGGTTGGGTTCAACTGCACGTAAATAGGAAAAATACTTTCGGGAGCAAGGGAGCAGAACCAGCGTGCGCTCGCTGTGCCACGGCTGCTCCGTCAGGAAGCCGGTTCCCCTTTTTCACCTGCTGGGCCCCTTCCAGCAGACACAGGCCACGCTGAGGGACCCCAGCTTTTCACACGCAGCCAGACCAACAGGGGGGTCCCAAACGCCAGACCATTGTGCCTTTGTCATGGAAATCCCCCTCTGCCTCCAGTAGACTGATAACCATTTGATTTTACGCCGAAGCCAGACTCAACGCACGCTCTACCGGACATTTGGCTTCAGACCGAGGCACGAGGGAGTGACGGGGGATCTTGGGAAATGTCTGCGCCACGCTCAGAGTGGGTGGAAGTGGAGGCAGCGAGGCCAGAGGGCGATGCTTTTCATCCTCCGCTCATGCAACCACACACTGTACTCTACCACTGAGTCATTACGCCACACTTCCTTGACTCTGGTTTTAGGGCAGAGCTTATTTTCCCACCGCCGCCCACTCTCACTCGCTCACAGCGTCAGAGGGAAACAGTCAAGCCAAGGCCACTCAGAGAAAGAGAGAATGAAACGTGTAGAGATCAGAATAGGCCTGCCGTTAGAAATCGTCACTTTTGTGCACAATGGATGCAACAAGCCCATACACACCAGTCGATGAAAAGACATTTATTTTACATTTTAGAGCTGCACGATTCTAGTCAAATCACGATTTTTAAGGTTTTCAAACCGAGATCACGATTCTCCAACGATTCAAAACAGACAGCTAAACATTATAACATGTAGTTTACTAGAGGTTACGACAAATGTGAGAACAAAGACCCGCCCCCTTTAGTTACGGTTGCTATGTCCGACAAGCCTTGTCGCTCTCACACCACACACACACACGTTCTCACGTAGAGAAAATACATCTCTTATGTGGTTTTTTATGTGGCATCGGCTTGTCTGTTTTATGTGGTGCTGTGTTTTGTATGTTATTTATATGTTTGTACTTTGAGCTTCTTGCACATCTTTTCCAATGTGGTCTTATACTGCAAATGGCAAATAAAGTGAACTGAACTGATCTCGGAGCAAAGAGGACACTGACAACACGCCGACAGACAGGACAGAGCAGGTTACTTTTGATACGAAACAGTCTCAACTTTAAAATTGTCATTTTTTAAAGAAATGTAAACCACAAATAGCATTTGTGGCTCTTTAATGTGTGGTGATCACTGTAGCGCCTCAGTTAAAGGGTTAGTTCACCCAAAAATGAAAATTCTGTCATTAATGACTTACCCTCATGTCGTTCGACACCCGTAAGACCTCCGTTCATCTTCAGACACAAATGAAGATATTTTAGTGTAAATCTGATGGCTCTGAAAGGCCATTGGCACAATGCACGGTTCACTCTCAAGACCCTTAAAAGGTGCTAAAGACGTCGTTATAAAGTCCATCTCACTACAGTGGTTCTACAATAACTTTATGAAGCGACGAGAATAGTTTTTGTGCGCAAAAAACCCTAAATAACGACTAATATAGTGATGACGATTTCAAAACACGCCATCATGAAGCTTCGAAGCGTTATGAATCAGTGAGTTGAATGAGCAGTTTGAATCGCCAAATTTCAGCAGTTTGGCGGTTTGACACACGATCCGAATCATCATTCGACTCACTGATTCATAACGCTTCGAAGCTTCATGAGGTTCATTTTTGTGTTACTCAGATCCTGGGTCAGCCGTAACAACCCAATGTTTGGGTAGTTTTTGTGTTACTCTTGCTTTTTGCAACCTCTCCAGGAGAGAGCAGTGCAGCTTCATCAAATTGGTGCATGTCTTCAGTAAAATACAGGTTTGTGTACATTTTATTTTATCTATAAACTCGTTATTGTGCCATATATCATTTAATTTTATGCAAAGCAACATACAGGGGCGCGATGTGAGTCACCTAAACGAGTGTCGTGTCGTGTCTGTATTTTTGCGTGATGGAAACGTTTGATGCCTATCATAAAATGTATGATTTTATTCAAAAAAATACAGAATATAAATATTTAGGATGTTAAAATATGTTCTCAGAACTGTACACTGATTGTTTACGGACAGGTTATGGAGCCAGTCAGAGCATATTTTGGCTAAGAGTGAATCGCAGGGCGGCGGTCTGAGGTTAGAAGCTCCCCCGCTGGCATTATGCTGGGTTAAATCAACAACCCAATTTGCTGGGTAAAATGTGTTCTGTCCTATATATACCCAGCCCTTGGGTTGAAAACAACTCAAATGTGTTTATTAGAGTGTATAAACTTTTTCTTCTGTGATAATTTGTAACAGAAATAACGATACTGTGGTGTTGAAAAGACTGTTTGTGAAGCAGTTTCATACCTATACATGACAGCATTAACACAGATATGAATATTATGGTATGGTTTTGAGATCACATGGGTGTTTGATTCGAGATTGCGATCTTTTAGAGATTAATCGTACGGCTCTATTACATTTGTATGTAATTCGATTTCTGAATGTTTACTTAAAGACTGTTGTTACACCAGCTTAACCTACATAAATCACAATCGCGTCAGGGTTACAGTTTGCCGTTCAGGTCATTATGCTCTAAAAACACTCTGTAATTCTAACATCCTGCCATCAAAATGCCTGTAAAATTTGGCCAGAGTCTGCTTTTGGCATGTTAAAAATCCAAAAAGCTTGCTGACTCTTGTTTGCAAGGACAAAAACACTCGATGTAACAATACAGAAGAGAACATCCTAATAAGAGAGGAGAAAGCTGCCTGGGAGAGGTTGGCCACAGAGCCATTAGATTACTCCAATCTCTGCTCCGTACTGCTGGCAAAACAATCGCTGTCCTCAGGTGACCCATAAACGGGGACTAAAGCGGACAAGAAGTGACCATGTGGTGACCATGGAGACAGACATTTACAGCGAGTACAGCATCAGGTATAGCCTGTAATTTAAGGAGGACAACGATCAAACAAGCAATGACAGAAAATATTAATACCCCAAAAGGAGAGCATAAGAGTAATTAAGAGCGATTCATCATTCAGCCGAGCTGCTCTGGTGCAGGCGGTCCTCTGAATCATTAATGCTGGAGCTCTTTCACACTGTGGGGAAAACTGAGCGGCGACATTAACACTAGGTGCGTTTCATGGAGCGCTGTAATCGGGTTAAAAGTCCAATCCGAATGAAAATGCTCCATATAAACACCTCAATCGGAATAAAAATGCCCAAACCGAATGAAATTGTAATCGGTTTGAGTGGGGTGGGATAAACCTTTTCATGAACCGATCAAACGAAACATTCCACCTGATCCGATTCGTCTTTCTGTGACGTGATATTCAGCGCGCGCCTCCACAACTGAAGAGCCTGCGCCGCGCTCACACCAGGCTAATGTTGACAAGAGAGGAAAGTTCACTTTTCTGTATTAATCTTTTTATTTCGTAACGAGTTATGAACATATAATGCTTGAATAATGACACAGACATAGCCTGGCTACACCATCTCATATTGACAGCGTTTGTCCTAGGCTTAAACTACGCCTGACAGAATATATATATATATATTAGGGCTGACAAAAGATTAATCACGATTATTCGCATCCAAAATAAAAGTTTGTGTTTACATAATATATGTGTGTGTACTCTGTTAATTATTATTTATATATAAATACACACACAAGCATGTATATATTTAAGAAAAAAATATTATTTTTATATATAAAACATTTATATTTATATATATTATATAAATGTATATACATGCAAAAATTTCTTAAATATATACATGAATGTGTGTGTATTTATATATAAATAATAATTAACAGAGTACACACACATATTATGTAAACACAAACTTTGATTTTGGATGCGATTAATCTTTTGACAGCCCTAATATAAATATATATATATATATATATAAATAAAAGTTCAACAACTGCTTCAAATTGGTTAAAGGAACACGCCGACTTTTTGGGAGAGTTAGAGAAGTCCATACACACCATTCTCATCCCGTGCCATAACTCTGTCTGACGCACCCACCGCTAGCCTAGCTTAGCACAAAGACTGGAGGTAAATGGCTCCAGCTAGCCTACTGCTCAATAAGTGACAAAATAACGCCAACATTTTCCTATTTACATGTTGTGATGTGTATAGTTACATTGTGTACTAAGAAAAGTTGTGATTTTCTAGACCGATATGACTAGGAACAATTTTTTCTGTTTAAATAGGTTTAAGGTCTGCATTATCGGTCTTATTTTGACGGATGTTGTAGTCTACGGAGGGATGGCGAGAGCTTGCGGTTCATCGGAGTGGTTAGGCAGATTTAAAGTTTTCAGTTTTTGTTAAGCACCCCCCCCCCCCCCCCCGAAAAGGCATAAGGTGTGTATGTGCTTGTTTACTGTCATTTGTAATGAGTATTTTTGTGTATTTCGCTGTATGATAATGATAATGCTATGAAGAGAGAGAGAGAGTGTGTGTACGAGGTGTTAATGTGCACTTCTTTGCTTTATTTGTTCAGCTCTTACGGTGATTTTTTGGAGATCAAGCGGTTTCAATAAACTCCATGAAACATCAGTGAAATCGCCGAAAAAGTCGGAGTGTTCCTTTAAGTAACATTACCCATAGTCTACTTTAATTACTTTTGTTAATATTTATACCTCTGTGATTATGGTATCTTTGCCTTAATCATCTGAAATATCTATGCGTTTAGTAGGCTATGTATCTACTAGTAATGCTGCGGAGCACATCTTGAATGCTTTCATTCATGTTTCACCATATATCCTGCTTTTATTAATAATTTGGGTGCATTTTATTGTTAATTTTGTGTTTTTCAAAGTAAATGAATTGAATTAATTTTGATTCCGCATTCATCATTCACAGCTGTTGAAATAGCCATTGTATAGGACATTGTATTAGGTTAAACTACTGCATGTCCGCCCACAGAAAAATATATAAATATAAAAATTACCAACACAGAACTATTGATCCACGAACGTCGCAGTTACTATAACGAATGTGTGCGCATGTCACAAAATGATCCCGATTGAAAGTCAGCACATGTAAACACCAAATCGGTTTAGATAACAGTCCAAAGAATCTTTCAATCTGAATGATTTTAATCGGAATGACAAAAAAGTGCGCATGTAAACGTGGCTACTGTGGCTGACAGCACAGCCGGTGTACGCCAAACTAATTCACTCACTCGTTTTCATTCACTCGTTCAAGTGAACTAGCGTAGGGATAGTGATGGAGGGCGATTTCATATTCAGCCTGTGAATCAGCTTTGGTTGCCGACACTGGAAGCTCAAGGCTAAATTTCAGCATTAGTTCAATGCAACAACAAAAAAAAAAAAAGAGCTAAAAGTAAAATCCTATTATGGGTTATGTTAACGGTTCTCAAACACAAAGCATGCGGACAGAACAATGTGCTACAATAATCTGACAGCGTTTCCTGCATAACTATTCAATGATACATTAGTGAATCTTCGCTTTTTATTAAACGCTCATTAAAGAGCCTCATTATGGTATTTTAAAGGCTCCTGATTTAGGAAACAGGTTTACACGCATCAAAAAGGTCAAAAAACACGTTCATTATTTTCATAATATACACACCACCACATTTTTCAATGATTCTAAAAAAAAGACTCGTTGGATGAATCAGTCTCTCTAAATCCCTCATTTCCAGGAGCTACTCTGCTCTGATTGGTCAGATGGCCCAGTCTGTTGTGATTGGTCTACTCTGCTCTGATTGGTCAGATGGCCCAGTCTGTTGTGATTGGTCTACTCTGCTCTGATTGGTTAGATGGCCCAGTCTGTTGTGATTGGTCTACTCTGCTCTGATTGGTTAGATGGCCCAGTCTGTTGTGATTGGTCTACTCTGCTCTGATTGGTCAGATGGGCCAGTCTATTGTGATTGGTCTACTCTGCTCTGATTGGTCAGATGGCCCAGTCTGTTGTGATTGGTCTACTCTGCTCTGATTGGTCAGATGGCCCAGTCTGTTGTGATTGGTCTACCACTTACAGCGCCCGTAAAACACTTTAAACAGCCATTACCATAAACTTCAGCTACGCTTTCTAAAGCTCAGTTATTGTACATACTGTTAAGATCGTAACGACGATGCCATTGATTTTAACATATCAATCCGAGCGCGAGTCCGATGTTGAAGAGAACTGAGATCTGATCCATGAAGAGCAAGCGTTTTGCGAATACCGGGTTGAACTCCGAGATTTGAAAAGCAGCCGTCAGTAAAATGACGTGTTTGTGGGCGGGTCAAGTTGTTCGCGGACGAAAACGTACATCATAAGCGGGCATTATGCAAATGTCTTCTCTAGTAACGTAGAACCATGAAATTCGAATTACAAACGACTCGTATAGGCAATTCTTTCTTTTGGGAGACAATAACTTTTTTATTGTGCACTTTTAATTTTACAGAACATTTCCATTCACAAACAGCTCTATTACACTCTGCATGAAAGGGAATATTCATAAAACCATAATAGGGGCACTTTAAAAGAGAAGTAACAGCGATCGGATTGAAATAAGCCGATCAAGCAAAATTGTCAACAAAATGAAAACTATTACAAAAACGATTCTGTGCAATTGGAATAAAGCTGGCATCAAACAAAAAAAAAATTCAAACTTAAATAAAAATAAATTAAAGCTATGTATACATTTTAAAATAAAAATGAAATAACGAAAATAAAATAAAAATAAAAACGGACTATTTTAAAATAAAAAAATAACACATTCATAAATACTCCAATAATATATAAATAACTCTAATCAAGAGAAATGTGAGCCGAAAAAAAACCACAGGCTAATCAAAGGTGCCATGAGAAATTCACAACTAACTACACTAACTGCTGACTAGCAAATGTGGTCAGTCTCCAGATATCCAGCGATAAATGCACTACTGTATTCTGAGCTCTCTACCTCTCTAGCAAACTACAGCAAACACACACACACACACACACACACACACACAATACAGCTGTTGTGGCCCTAATCCACAGAGGCTGGGGTTGTGGGAACAGGCCGAGTGCTCGGCGGCAGGACACAATGGCGTCAGTCACGGATCCGGGTTCAGACGCACTGAGTGACAGAACCGCCATGGGAAGCGTGTATATGTCTTTGCGTGTGTCCAGTTGGCAAACTGGTCGACAGTAACTCAGTACAGCTCTTAACACTTGCTAGGGTAAAGATGTAACCTTCAAAAGACACAGTAATCCAGAGACAAGGACATGGTCAGAACATTTTGCCTTTTTGTCTGAACTGCACAGCTGTAGAATGTCACTAAATTTGGCAAATTTTGGATTCATAAATCAAAAGTAAAGATGCACCGATACTAAATTTCTCAGCCGATGGAAAAGAAACCTCTCCCATATAAAGCTGCAAACTAAACAACCAACACACTCATTTGGTGCACAATAATATTGGTTATTTGCAGATATAAAAGGCTAACTATACCCAATGAAATGTTTGTACACAACTTAATTGCAGATATAAGGTATTTTTCATAAGCACAAATTTATTCAAGCATACACGTATAATGAACAGCAAGTAAGCTCTTCTCTAGTGTTTCTTTATTGCTAACTAACAAACTGTGAACAGATGACTTTCCTGAGGTAACGTTAAATACAATGTTAAGTGGCCTAAACTGTTTTATTGACGTCTTTCCGCAGTTGAAACCCTGATTACACAAGTCGTGATACGGATTTTGGTAAGTTGTAGTGCATCTTTCAACATACCTTTTGATATTCATGCATGTTTATCGAGATATAACTTGTGTTAAAGGAAGAGATGACTCGCACTTAGGGCTGTACGATTAATCGAAAAATAACCGAAACCGACATTCAGAACCTCTAACCGACGTATTTTTCCTTTGTCGGTTATTTCGGTTTTCACGTGACTCCGCCCCGTCAGTCACATCAAGTGCAGTTTGCAGGCACACACAGAGATGCAGGAGCAGTTATCTGTGTTTATAGATGCCCAGAATCACTTTAGTAACTGCACGTTTTACACAGTTTATACAGGTCAGTTAATTGCTGTTCTTATAGCCTACGCGCTGACACACACACACACACACACACACACACACACACACACACACACACACACGCACACACGCACACACGCACACACACACACACACACACGCCCCGAAGCCGCTTTCACTTTCGTGCTCGTAAAGTTTGTCAAGTAAATGCGTTTAAACGCGACAACGCGCGCGCCCACCTGCGTCGTCACAAAACTTTGTCATTTGTATGTGGTTTAAACCCTGTCAGTTTGAACATTAAAGCGAGTTTAGACCATCAGATGTGTATTATGTTGAACTAATGCCTGATTTATTGTGACAAACGAACACTCAGACAGAAGCTTGCACGTCACGTGAAGATCGCGCGCAGAAACGCAGGATCAACGCGGTCCTCTGACTAAAGTAAAGTCACTAAAGTAGCTTAGAAACGCAACCGTTATTTTAATACCTTTGAAGTAAGTACAAACCACAGCTTCATAATGAGACGGTATGAGTAATTCACACACACAAACACTCTCATGAATGCATTCAAATAAATGTAATGTAGGCCTACTGTGCTAATTTATCTGTATCTGATGTACAACAAACAGAAATCTGCCCCATAGACAATAACTGCTGAAAGTGAACCGTTTCCTTCAAGTATTTTAAAATCACAAAGAAATGCACTCTCATTAGAAAAAAAAAAATCCACCTTTAATAGTAGAAAATATTTACAGTACAAACCTTATCAGTGAACTTACTCAAAAACCTTATGACGAAAAAAAAAAAAACAGGAAAATAATCGTTCATTAATCGTAATCGAGGTCAAATGTTCAATTAATCAAGGTTTTTATTTTTGGTCAAATCGTTACAGCCCTACTCGCACTACAGTGATCTTTCGTCATATTCACAAGCGTCAAAACGGCATTTAAATTTCATAATAAAATGTACAGAATCTGATAGATTACACTTCTTTTTAGAAGTAACAAAGCTACTTGCCATTAATGGATGAAAGGCACGCTACAAATAATGTTTAGTGTAGGGAAAACTGCAGATCTGGCAACCTTGACTTGAACTACGGGTGATTCATAGGGTCAAATAGAGCCGCTTTTATGTAGCAATTTTTTAACTGCAAATGCGCTATTGTTGCATTAACTTGCCCTGAATTCAATGCGAGACATTTTCTTCATACACACAGTATGAGTTGCAGTCGGACACGTTTTTCTGCACCCTTCAGAAAATTTCAGAATGCGATGGCCGAGTGAAAATAATAGCTTTTATCGGCCGATACAGATTATTGGCCGATAAATCGGTGCATCTCTAATCAAACGTATGCAATATTTAACGTATTGAACTCAGGGCTCGACATTAAGTCGGTTCACGTGTTTGTCCTTTAGACAAGTAAATCTGTCACTTTAAAAAATGTGCTTGTCCGGAACTTTTTTTGTTTTTTTTGTTCTGTAAATATATTTTTTTCTGAAGAAAAATTCTCACCAGTGTTCAATCAGCTTTGACGTATTTAAATCTGCATATTTGTGATATTTGTACCTTTCATAAAGGGCTTTTTTCCCCCATAATCTTATTAAATATAGGCTGTGCTTCAGCTTTCATTAAATTTTTTTAATTTGACCTGTAGGGCCTTTACCAATTTTGTATTTTTGTACCAAAATACAAAAAATCCACAATTTGTAATTTTGTAATTTTAAAAATGTCTTTGTATGAGTGGCGCTCATTTGTTGTGATTTCTTTTCGAGTCAATCTTTTCGAGCGCAACCTTGTTACCGTCAATTCATTATACATTACATTATATATTATTATCCACCATCGATCGCCAATTACACTAAATGAAAGCAGAATGATTCTTGCATTTTGGCGATTCCCATTTTAGGCCATGTCCACCCGAAGCCAGAACTTTCCCTATCCGATCTTTTTTTTTTCCTCGTTTCAAGAAATATCAGCGTACACACGAGAGCATGAAAACGGCTCAAAATGATGTAGTATACATGCCAGGCCAGTATGTGGCACTGTAATTCTGCCACAGAAATACACTAAAAACGGAGAAGAAGAGTTGTGGCTAGAAGGGGTACGGCAACAGTCGGAGGTGAGGTAAAATCTCACAATAAAATAACAATAAATAAATTTGCTACTTACCAGATGTGTTTTATTAACACATACACCTACCCCAACCCTAAACATACCATTACAATAATGCAAATACAGTAATTAAACAACGCAGTATTGATGTGCGCATGCCCAGTGCCCGTAGCGGTATCCCTTCAAGTCTTCCCCGCGCAGGACGTGGTGTGATGACATCACCGTTTCACAAAATATACGGATTGGCTGTATACACGAAACTGCAAGGGTGTCGTTTTCAGATTTATCCACTTTAGGACCCGGTTTCAAAAAATTGCTGTTTCAGTCTCCCAAAACGCCGGATCCGTGTGGACGAAACGCCAATACGATAAAAAATGCAGAGGTGGACAGTAACGAAGTACATTTACTTGAGTACTGTACTTAAGTACACTTTTTGAGTATCTGTACTTTACTGAAGTATTATTTTTTAGGGAAACTTTTACTTTAACTTTACTACATTTGAAAGACAAATATCGTACTTTTTACTCCACTACATTTCTATCAAGGCCCTCGAAGTCAAAAGTCGCTTCTGTAACAGCTTTGCAAGTCAGTGGATGATTTTTTTTCTTCTTTAAAAGGTTTTTTTTTTTTTTTTTTGCTAAATGTAAATGTCTGGGAGAAAGAGAAGCATAGACATATGGATGAATCTGAAAAAGCATGATGAAGGAGCTCAGTTCAGTCTGTTTTTATGTGCCTCTGAGATGCACGAGTACTGAATAGAGCTTTCTTTTGTGTGTTTTTCGCACTTAAACAGACCAATACACACAAAATGTCAATTTTCATTTTGGGAAGTATTCACGTAAACAAAGTTGATTATGTCTTAAGTGAACGTAAACAGTTGGGGGAATATCGGATGTGTATCAGTGTGTTGGATTTGTGCATTCTGCCTTAAAGTGACAGCAGCTTTGTAAAAAGCTTTGTAACTTTTAAGTATTTAAATTAGTTCAAGGTGGTCGTATGGAGCATCACTAACTGGCTTAAACCACCATGGAATAGCGTGCATTTATACAACAATAATAAAATAATGCATCGACATAAAAAAGGAAATTTACTTTTGATACTTAAGTACTTTTAAAAGCAAGTACTTCTGTACTTTTACTTAAGTAAAAATAGTTTTTAACAACTTTGACTTGTAACGGAGTAATATTTGACTAGTAGTACTTTTACTTTCACTCAAGTAATGGAGTTGTGTACTTTGTCCACCTCTGCAAAAATGTATACGTATACAGTGACACGCGTCTCCGTGTGGACGGGCCCTTAATCAGGATATCAGGAAAAATCCTTCAAAAAATCCAAGCAGACAAGCGTTAATGTCGAGCCCTGGAACTGGTAAAGCAATTCATTAATTTGACTACCACGCATGAACTCAAGACAACACATTAATTTCATTATTAAATTGTGGAAGTCTTATGAATTTAATTGATTAGGCATACTTTTTGATTAATAACATTTATTAAACCAATAATACAGAATTGAGAATGGAGAAAATAGAGACTACACTGATTTAAGTCTCACAAGCCTTTAGGCTTGCTACGATAGTCGGTGTTGCCGGTGTTACCGGTGTCCAGACTAAACACCGGTTACATCACTTGCCCACCGTGGCACCGCCCACCGTCTTTTTGATTTTTTTATAGTAATAAAATAATTTAGTTCAGTTAGAGAACAGACAATACGAATAAAAACTGAACGTATCTGCTTAATAAAGCAGGATCCGACCGTGAGTCTCGTCAGCGGCAGGAGTCATTCATCAGATTTAAGAGTGAGGAGCTGACGGAGATGATCGCGGAAGATTTGGTTTCAAAGCGAAACGTAAAAGCGCCCATTTAAGGGAGTTTGTCATTTGTTTTGTTGTTGTGTTTTTCATTAAAAATAATAGACTAATGAACCCATAATTCAAGCAACCCGCAGCCGAATTGGCGCTTATTCAAAACCGAAAGTTAAATGTGCATGGCCGCACAGAGCGCACATTGTTTACTTTCGCCTGGCTCCGCTGACTGCGCGCATTTATTTTTGCCGCGCGCACCCTCGCGCTCATGCGGGCGCGTCGAGTATAAACGAGGCTTTACGGACAAACTGTTATTCATTCATGGCGTGCATCTCAATCATAGACTGATCAATGCTTGATCAGTGCCCTGACTACTGAACTAGGGAACTGATTGAGACGCACCCATGGCCTCACAGAGCGCGCATTTACAGACGAGCTGTCATTCACGGTGTGTGAATACGCAACACTGGCGCGTTTTCAGTTCAGAGCGGTCGTGTGCATGTTACTTTCGGTTAGATAGAATTAGTGATTTAAAAGCCTCCGCCGGTGATACCGGTATTACCGGTGTTGTCACACATCAATTAACCGGTGGGAAAATTTCCTCACCGTCACATCCCTACAAGCCTTAAGTAATAGAGCACAGTAACAGCTATTTTAAATCAAACATGAATGAAAGCAATAACCTGCAGTTCAGCAAGCAAGTCAAATTAACTGCGTAACCTCTCCAACTGCTTTACAATGGATTTGGTTCACACAAAAAAACGAGTCAAAATCTACATTAACCTCGCCGTTCTCAGAGTATATGGAGGTTGGCAAAACAGGGGGTCCGGGTTCTGCAGGGACACAGGTTTGCCAAAGTACTGCCTGAACCCTGACCACACCAAGAGTGGGCTGATGAATAAGAACCATTCTGGATTGAGACTCCACCACAGCTCGGTGAAAAGCGCTCTGTGTAGGCTAATTTGTTACAAGCATAGTGAGAAAAATTAGACATCTGAAAAGTCATAGTTTCGACTCGGAGACCTAACCTAGGTCAACCCTTTTTCACCCATGTCCACCTCTCATAGTTTAAATTCCCTCCACAGATCCCCTTTGCCTTCCCCCAACTAACCTTCAAAGAAAAAAAAGGGCCGAAAAGCCAAAGAGGGCCCCATGTACACAGAGAGATTGCTAAGCCCCATACGCAACTACCATGAAAACATTCCCCAGCCCGACAACCCACTCCAGAGGGTCCCAAAACCTCTTCCTCGTCCACCTTTCTTAAGGCTTTATTAGGGTTGGGTATCGTTTGGGTTTTTTTCGATTCCGGTGCCAAACCGATACTTTTAAAACGGTTCCGGTGCCTAAACGGTGCCTGAACCGATACTTTTTTTTTTTTTTTTAAATGGCCACAAAACGAGGTGGATAACATTAAATAGCTTTTTATTTATTTATTTAAATTGAACCATTTATTAAAAGTTTAATGTATACTTAAATGTATGAATATAAATAAATACAAAACACAATTGACTTATTTACAAATTATAATTGACTTATTTACAAATTCACAGTAAAACCTAATAGCCACCTAACCCAACTACAACAAGCCTAATATAACTCTAAATAACAGTTACAGTAATAACAGCAGTTAGCCTAGTCTGTATTCTTGCTCTGCTACTAACCAGCTTCGAGCTTCAGCTTTATTTTGAAATATGATCATTTTCTCTGGCTAAATATTTTAGAACGCATCGCCTTAATGTTTCCATGGCGACGCGTCATGTTTCTCACATGACACAGCGGCCGCAATAGCGCTGACAGCTCAGCTGTATCGGGTTTATTTCGTTTATTCTTTTTATTCAAAATATTCACAAAGTTCTTAACTGTGTCACGAACTATCTGATGTTCAAAATGTGTGAGTCAATGTGTGTTAGTTGATCTATAAAGCGCAATGGGCGGCGCCATGTTAGTTTGAGCCTCAGAATCGGATCTGTCGGATTTACAACACTTGAGTTCATTCTCGTCTTACAAAATACATGAAAGTAAGTGACCAGTGAACTGGAAGAAGAATAGAGTAAACGATATAGTTACTATATAATGTGCATTTATCTGATGTGAATAAAACATGTAACGTTAGTCAAATTATAACCGCCTGAAAGGATTGTCATTGCCGCTTTCATAGACATCAGTGTGTGTTTTTTGCTAGTAGCTACTTATGAACATTTAAATGTCTGAAACCTGGAATAAACATGATGTGGTTGAAAACACTGAATAGTTGTCATGAGTTGTGATGTGACCAGCGCTGAGCGTCTGTCTCTGGCTCAGCCAAAGCGCGAAAGCACGTTTGAATGTTGGCACCGAAATGAGGAACCGAAATCTGCGTTCTGATTCGGTCCGGTACATACCGGTTATATAAGTACCGGTGCCATATTGGAACCGGATCTCGGTTCCCAACCCTAGGCTTTACACACTTGCATATTCACCCGTGATGCAGAACACAATGCGTTGCTGTGTCTCTACTACAAATGAAAGGGATCACATTATTGAGCTGTGATGGGTCATAGTGACTGTACAGTGCACGTGGTGAACAGGGCTGGTCAATAATATCAAATAACGCAATATCTAGAGGAGGGCGATATGACCAAAATCAAGATATGAGTCATTTTATTTTACCATGACGCGTTTTTGCTAGGGATGCACAATATTATCGGCACGACATCGGAATCGGCCGATAAACGCTTAATATAAAAATCGGCATTGGCCGATATGAAAAAAATTATGCCGATATGCCTTGCCGATATGATAACGTGTTGATATGCGCCTGCAATAACTCACGTGTGCAAGGACTTCTATAGCGATAAGATCACGTCAGCCGCGTGCTCATTCTTCAAGTGAAAACAAGCAAATGCATTGCATGTATGGTGATTTATATTGTCAGTTTTTAAATGCTGCCTTGTGAATTTGTGAATCAACGCAGGGTTGCCAGGTTTTCACAACAAAACTAGCCCAAAACAAGCACAATCGCGTCTCCCCACTCTATAGCGCACGCAGCAGCCTCTACAGCAGCTGAAGCTCCTCCAGGTCCTAGTGCCCGACCGGTAGAATGTTATATATAGCCTATTTAGTGGAGGCGCTGTTGTTACAGTAATAAAATGAAAAGTAGAATACACAAATAAATAGAAGTTACTTCTTTTTCTGAATAAATAAAGCAATAATGATGTCAAAGCACAAGCATGACACTTGTAAATTAAATACTTTTACATACAGTTTATTAATCTGTAATAAAATTGTATGAAATTGATGATGAAAAATAATCCAAGGAGCTCTAAAATAACTGTGAATGTTTTTATCTGAAGCTAAATACAGCATCAACTGATCCCATGCCACCCCCACTTCATGTGAACAAACATTAAATCCAAAAATAAAATATTTAGGTTACAACTGCATCTGTCTGGGGTGAAAAATTACTGACTTTAGTATTGTTATTTTCAGCGCTTTTAATATACTGTTATTTTAAAAAAGAACTTTATTAATTTATTTTTAACAAGTATCCTTTTAGTAAGGAGACCTCAGAAATCTGAAACCAGAATGAAAAAAATTTTTTTTTTGTGCTCAAAATGGTGGTTTCCAAACAAATGGAAAAAATAAACATATATCGGTATCGATATCGGCATCGGCCAGAATGAGTTGAAAAATATCGGTATATCGGATATCGGCAAAAATCCAATATCGTGCATCCCTAGTTTTTGCTATACATAGTTATATCACAATTTTTGTTACCAATTTATTACAAAAAACTAATACTAGCCTAACTAGGTTAAAGAAAAAGACAAGTAAACCGTGATAAAATAACAAAGAAACTAATAATTACAAGCAATAGGACAAAACTATTGAATAAAGTGAAAAACAAATGATAGATCTTCCTGAAAAACTTCAAGCACTAAATAATAAATACTACATAAAAAGTGATTAAATGCACAAAAAACACTGTGCACATTTAATATAAATGTATTCTCATTAAAAGTTGGAAAAAAGATTCAATCAGGAGCCGTGTCTTTTGTTTGATTAACACAGAGCAGATTTATTAGGCTGCTGTCCCTTTAAGAGCGAATGCACTGAACTAATATGTGATCCTGGACCACAAAACCAGTCATAAGGGTACATTATTTTACATTGAGATTCATACATCATCTCTGAATAAATAAGCTTTCCATTGATGTATGGTTTGTTAGGATAGGACTATATTTGAAAATCTGGTATCTGAGGGTGCAAGAAAATCTAAATATTGAGAAAAATCACCGTTAAAAGTTGTCCTACTGTAAATATATAAAAAAAATGTATTATTAGTAGTAATATGCATTGCATATCTGAATATATGAAAGCATATCCAGTCACTACATGAGCATTTTACCGCTTCACTCGACAAAATCTATCGTCATAAACACACACACACACAGGAACTCGAAGCTCTTCACGGCAACCCGTCAAAATAAAAGTTTGGTTTAACAAAGTAATAGTTGACATAAATATATTAATGTTGTACAGTAGAATTTAGCTACATCTCAATGTAATATATATATATTTATATTGGCCTGCTGAAGGTTATATGGATCCAGTCTATGTTCATTAGAAATTATTTGATAAGTTAATGTATGTTTTATAACTTTGCTGATTTAAAACAATGATCAAAACACTATTTTAATGACAAAATTTCAAATAAGAAGGCAAGTGACAAATATCGGTAAATAATTGTTTGTTAAAATCGGTATTGGCCCTAAAAAATCCTATCGGTGCATCCCTAATAAAAAATAAACTAATAAAACAAAATGGTACAAATAAAGTGTAGCACATGCAAGGACTGTGGTAACTTGAAAGGATACTATGATATATATTATTTAAACAGATTTTTTCTTCTTCTCTTGAATATATGATTGACCTGAAGAATGAACGCTGTATTATATACTTGGATATTTATGAGCAATATCACGCTCATAGTCATGTGAAATGGCTCTATATCTATATAACAGACAGGTTGCAGCATTAAATGTACGTGAAAATTTTGTTGTATCAATAAAAATAAACACTAATTTCACATATATTGTCAGAGCCGCGGTTTAATTTACCTCTCTCACACACACACACACACACACACACACACACACACACTCAGAATCACAAGTGTTGGTTGCATGTTTCCATCTCTGCCGTCTCACATGAAGACATGAATGCACAAACGTCATCTCCAGAGCCACGAGAGTCACTTTATGGTTTCATTTAAGCAAAACTACCATCATATCATAAACACACAGAAACTCAAAAGCTCTTCACGGCAATCCGTCAAAAAATAAATGTTCAGTTTACCTGGACAAATACATCCCTGTTGTACAGAAGAATTTAGATGCGTCTCAGTGTGATAATAAAACTAACACTAATGTAATAATAATACATTATCAAAACTTAACCTTTTAAGTAACAAATTACAATTTTAGTTCATGTTTTAACCGTATAAAGCTCAGTTGTGCAGCACTTTGTTTGATAGATTAATTAAATTAATGTTTTATGGCTTAATTTGTTTACCAGAAAATACACAACACATAATCTGTGGGAAATCTTTTCATAGAAATGAAATTTTAAAAAAAAATTATAATAAGGTTGTTTTTATGAATTAAATTAACCCCAACCCTACTTGAATGATAACATGTTCATTTAGAGGAAAAACATTTCAAACATGCTTTGATTATCGTTAACTATACTTTTTATGGTTTTTCATTATCCATAATCAAATTACCAACACTGACTTTTTGAAGTGGTAAATAAAACATAAAAATTATTGGAGTACGTTTTACAAGAAAATACTAATTTCAGTCTTTCTACTCCAATATTTCATGTTTAATTCAATGTGTTGTGCAATTTACTAGCAATTTCAGAGTGAAAATTGTTTTAAAATAAATTATTAAAAGATTTTATGTTGAAATTATGGTTCAGAATGAAAGCAAAAGTATAAAATTATAAATGCAAGAAGCCCGCTTGGATATTACATTACTTTTAAAATATGATAACTAATATTCATTTACAGAAAAAACATTTAAAACATGTTTTGATTATTGTTAGCTAGACTTTTTACTGTTTTTCATTATCCATAATCAAATTGCCAACACTGACTTTTTGAAGTGGTAAATAAAACATACAAATTATTGGAGTACGTTTTACAAGAAAATACTAATTTCAGTCTTTCTACTCCAATATTTCATGTTTAATTAAATGTGTAGTGCAATTTCAGAGTGAAAATTGTTTTAAAATAAATCCTACACCAATTTGCATTAAAAAGGTTCATTCTTAGATTGAATCTTAGATTTTAGGTTGAAATTATGGTTCAAAATGACCCTTTTAAGACACTTACAAGCTAATAAATATTGACAGTGGCGGCCCCCAGACTATTTTACCATCACACTGGGCCCCACAAAAAAAAACCCCGCTCAATACTGGCCGTCTATGACACCCTCATCCACAACACCAGGGCAAGTCAAACTGCACTCACCATAGAAACCACCCATAGTATGTCATCCGCTTATGGGCGATGGGAGGAGAGAAAGGGGCTTTTGTTGAAAACCCTCAGAATGAGATGAAGAGCAAAGGACGTAACTCTTCCCCTGCTTTGGCACTGCCATCAAACAAACGGCGTCAATGCAACACAAACTGCAAACGACAGGGAAAAGCTGGACACTTTGATCATTAAGTGCCGAAGCAACCGTGACTTCGTGTTCTCAAAAGGTTCGAAAAACAGTTTGTGTGGGAAAGCGACTTTCATTTTGTCCTGTACCCACCCACCTGTAGCATTACCTCGAAATGAGACGCGACGGGGGTTCCCTTCGGCAGTGGCCCTCTTCACATTGGCAACAGGAAACATCTGGTATTATTAAACACCTCAGGCTGTGCCATATTTAGCATCAAACCTAATAAAACCGCAGAGGTTAGGTCTCTTCACGGTCATGGGCCACTTCAGCACAGACTCACAAACATGCATTTCTTTAGGCTGCCGATTATGTTGCAAAAGCACACCATGATTTCTCACCATTAGTACAGAACCAAATGAATGTGTTCAAAGGGAAAATCCAATGCTCAAAGCCCCTTCAAATGGGGGTATTCCACAGGTGAGCAGATAATGGGACCTCCAGACTTCTGACAGATCAACTATCATTCAGTGTTAATTTCGTTGACGAATAATTTGTCATAATTTTCACCAGCGACCTTTTTTCACTGCCGAAAACGAGACGGTAACTAAATAAAAACTAGTGTTGGATGACAAAAACTATGAGGAAAACTTCTTCAACAAATAAAAACGAGATGAAAATGTTAGGGAGGGACGATTAGGGAAGAGATCCAGTCAGAACTGATGTCCTGTGTATGCGCACATTTGATCTGAACTGATCTAACCGCTGGAAAACACGGCTCCCGCATCCCCAATCCAGCGCGGCTCACAATCAATCAATAACACACATTTATGCCACGCAATTGTTTATGAACTAATGCTGATGAATAATGACAGTGTTTACTTTACCATGTTTATATAGTAATATGTTTTAGACGGTTGTAACAATGCATATTTTATCTCCCTCATCTGAACTTGAAGCATTCTCTAACTGCAATAGTACATTTCAAAATAAGAGTCCCGGTGTATTTCGAGCTTGTTTATAATTAAAAGTCACATTATATATTCGTTTTTGGTTACACAATAAACTGTATTTAATTTAATTCCCATTTAATTCATAGTCAGGAGGAAAGACCAGTATTTGACACATATTCAATAAAGTATCAGGTTATAATAGTTAACTAAAACCATTTAAAAAAAATCTTCATTACTTGAAATTAAATAAATGTTAAACTTATTTGAAGCTTTAGCTTAACTTGATATGGCCTACTAACTAAAACAGAAATACAAAGTAATAAAAACTATAGATGTTTTTAAAAAACAAACAAAAAAGGTGAATTGAGCTCTTTCGTGTATTTTTAATGTCAAAAACCAAATGATGTCAAAATGCTAGTTCAAGTGACAGTCGGTTATGTAATGCTTAAATACTTAATGCATTACACTTTAAATAAAATCTTATGATATTTAGTCGACTAAAACTAAAAACAATTCAGGTGACTAAAACTAAAATGCCATTTTAGTCAAAAGACTATGACTAAAACTAAATCAAAATATGCTGTCAAATTAACACTGGTATCATTCAAGAAAACAGCCACAAGCTAAAAGGAATACGTGACTTAAAAATAGGAAATAAAAATGTTGCCAGTCATGAACTTCTGACCTTGTGGTCATCGAGGCGATGGGAGGTCACTCACCTGACCTGACTCACTTGTTGCATCATGTCCTCACATCCCAAAATGACTCAGTCAGCCTTTAAAATGCCCACGATGAGGCACAATGAGATAATGGCTCTGATCTCAACCACACTACAACACGAGTACTCAGTAATACTAGAAATGTGTTTCAAGGGAACAATCTCGAGTCCTAACGTGAACTCAATACGCGGAAAATCTTTTTATAACACTTAAAAGTCGACTTATGACCAATTGTATTAAGTGTTTGAAAACCTTACACATTTAAAAGGATTTTTTATAGCTTTTTGACACAATAATGGCTAGATGTTCATTAGGCCATAAGAGTAAACAACAAATAATATTACGAATATGATCAAATAAGTACAAAAAGAAATAAAGGTAATTATTACTACTAGTTAAGACATTATAATTGAGCAAAGATGCTTCGCAATCTATTTGGTTATTTAGTAAAAGGTGAAGTTGTGCCAAACAAACCAATTATCAGTCTTAGTCTTGGTTAAAGAGTCTCTAAATATTTTAAACAATGAATTTACATGAGTTTATCATGAGTTAAAAGTCACAGCAAATTACTAGTGAATCATTCTGGCCAATTTATGAATTGTTTTGACCAAACACTCGTCTCAAAATAACATCTCCCAAGGCTTGCCATCTACACAAGAGCAATATTAAAGGGGATAGTTCACCCAAAAATGACAATTCTGTCATTAACCCGTAAGACCTTCGTTCATCTTCAGAACACAAATGAAGATATTTCTGATGAAATCTGAGAGCTTTATGACCCTCCATAGACAGCAATTTAACATTTTCAAGGCCCAGAAAGGTAAAGACATTGTTAAAATAGTCCATGTGACTCCAGTGGTTCAACCTTAATGTTATGAAGCGACAAGAACACTTTTTGTGCGCAAAAACAAATAACTTTATTCAACATTTTCGTTCTGGCCTGATGATGACGCAGGAGCTGCACAGTATTTATTTAGAACGAAATAGTTGAATAAAGTCATTATTTTGGTTTGTTTTTGCGCACAAAAAGTATTCTCATCACTTCATTAAATTAATGTTGAAATACTGGAGTCACATGGACTATTTTAACAATGTCTTTACTACCTTTCTGGGCCTTGAAAGTGTTAAATTGCTGTCTATGGAGGGTCAGAAAGCTCTCAGATTTCATCAGAAATATCTTCATTTGTGTCTTATGGGTTTGGAAGGACATGAGGGAGAGGAATTAATAACAGAATTTTCCTTTTTGGCTGAACTTTACCCTTTAAGTCAATGAAAAAAAAAGCAATGTAATTCAATTCCAGGACGTTTCCAGGCATGTAAAACACAAATGTAAAAATCTCCAGGTTTTCCATGATGACACAGTAATACTTAAAGCAAAACGTGCCCAGAAGAAAGCTTTTAAATAAAGCAGCTCATAACTATTAAAAAAAAACAACAATAGCATGCACTACAAGAGATTTCATTCAATTTCCAGGCATGTAAAACACAAATTTAAACATGCTCTGATATCTCCAGGTTTTCAATGATGACACAACAATACTTAAAGCAAAACGTGCCCAGAGGAAAGCTTTTAAATAAACATGCTGTTTACAAATCGTGACGCTTCGTGACTCTCAATCCTCAGTGAAACATATTCATAGTTAATGTCATGAACGTCACATCCTTTAAATAAAATCCATAATTTCTAGTAGATGTCACTAGGTTTAAAAGTGCAGGTTTATACTAACGTTAATCACCAAGCCTGTTAAAACAGCACCTGCTCAACATACATAACGATGCTCAACATACATAAACACATAGACAAATATATAACGTTACACACAAGTTCCCTTCAAGCCAAAACATCCAGATGTGCGCAAAAGACTCAACATCATACACACCTGTAGTTCCGATTTCCATTCATGAGGTCTCTGTCCGGTTCCGTCCCCGGCTCGCAGTAGACGAACTTCAGAAACTCGGATCCCGACGGCCGCCCGAACCGGTTCCGTTAACCCAAAGCGAGCGTCTCCTCCCGTGTTGCGGGCTCCTAATCCACCGTCCCAGATGCTCGTATATCAACGGTGGGAGGGAGGGTCGGTGCCCCGGTATCTGGCTCGAACTATCTAGTCGGGATTTGAGGTTCGGTTGACAGATTGACGAGACGGCCAGCTAGCTAAGACAGCTAAAACGAAAAGTTCCCCTCAACCTGCCCAAATACAGTCCCGAGACGCTGTTTCTGTGACGGCGACGCCTTCACAAACGCGTCTTTGGAAAGAGTGAGGCGGTTTGTTGAGGTGTTATGACGTTCTAGCGAGTAAAAGTCCACTTATGTCGCCTCCTCTCTTCGACAGCGCTAGCCTGCTACTGCTAGTGGCCAGGCTAACCAGCTAAGCTACATTCCCATCTGAGAGGGGGCAAAAATCCCGTCAAACGCCGTCTTCTCTGCACTTAAAGTCCCCGATCATCACTGAATTCCACACTCGAAGCCAGTGGCTTTTCGATAGCGCGTAGTCCCTTCGTTTTACGCCCGTGGTGACATGAAATAAGTTGAGAGTTGAACTCTCTCTCAGGGTTTCTCTGACAGTCGGAGCCTCTGCGAGACTCGCTACAGCTAAATATGGAGCGTCTGATCCTCCGCGAGCGCGACGCACGGACCTGGCGCGAGAGCCGCGCGCTGATTGGCTGCGAGGGGAAGCGCGACTCCGCGAGTGACCGTCATCATTATAACCATCATTATCATAAGCTTGTGCGAACAAGTTATTAGGCCTCATTGTTGGCTTGACAACTCTTCTATTTAAGCTTATTATTATATATTCCTAGAGCTTTAAAGCTACAACAACCAAACTCTGACCGTCAGACTGTTCTGACTTATCTTTTCTAACTGACTAGTTTCGTTAAACGTACGATCAAAACTGCGAAAAGTCTCACGGTGCGTCCGAAATTGCCTGAGCACGTAATATATTTGAATTTGAACTTACTTCGCGACGTTAAAAAGTGTGTTTTATATAGTGTGTGTGGATGTGTGTGTAGCAAAGACAGAGTGCACTGATTACTTATGAATGGGAGAAAGTGCCTCACCCAATATGGCAAATAAGCCCCGCCTTCTAAATTAAAGAGCCAATCGTTGATTAATAAAGTCACTTCAGCTGCCGTTAGAAGCTCCGGTTGCTATAGAAACAGGCACATTTTCTCAGATGCGTTTTTTTGTCATGATTCGAGCGTTTAGAAACAAAATTTATGAGACAGTTGTTGTCAGATTTCATTGGTGATTTCAAATATGAAATTTAATCATGAGCGTTGCGAACAGTTTTGGAGAATTTGATGTTTCCCCACTTAAAGAGATAGGAGCTGCACTTGAGAGGCGTTTCAAAGATGGCCGCCGAGTGAAATGTCTTGTCAAAGGGACTTTGGTACTCGGACTTTCGCGTACTATGTGAGTAGGTAATTTACTTTGCGACTGTTAAAAAAGTACGTTCTATAGTCGCTGCGTCCCAATTCACATAGTATCCGTACTAAATAGCATTAGAAAAAATAATTAGTATGTCCCAAATCGTATATGTGCATGTATCCATCATAAAAGTGCATCTATCCATCATAAAAGTGCATGTATTCATCATAAAAGTGCATCTATCCATCATAAAAGTGCATCTATCATCATAAAAGTGCCTTTATTAATCATAAAAGTGCATCTATCCATCATACGAGTGCATGTATTCATCATAAAAGTGCACCTATCATCATAAAAGTGTATGTATTCATCAAAAAAATGCACCTATCATCATAAAAGTGCATATATTCATCATAAAAGTGCACCTATCATCATAAAAGTGCATCTATCCATCATACAAGTGCATGTATTCATCATAAAAGTGCATCTATCATCATAAAAGTGCATCTATCCATCATAAAAGTGCATGTATTCATCATAAAAGTGCATCTATCATCATAAAAGTGCATCTATCATCATAAAAGTGCATCTATCCATCATACAAGTGCATGTATTCATCATAAAAGTGCATCTATCATCATAAAAGTGCATCTATCATCATAAAAGTGCCTTTATTAATCATAAAAGTGCATCTATCCATCATACGAGTGCATGTATTCATCATAAAAGTGCACCTATCATCATAAAAGTGTATGTATTCATCAAAAAAATGCACCTATCATCATAAAAGTGCATATATTCATCATAAAAGTGCACCTATCATCATAAAAGTGCATCTATCCATCATACAAGTGCATGTATTCATCATAAAAGTGCATCTATCATCATAAAAGTGCATCTATCATCATAAAAGTGCCTTTATTCATCATAAAAGTGCATCTATCCATCATACGAGTGCATGTATTCATCATAAAAGTGCACCTATCATCATAAAAGTGTATGTATTCATCATAAAAATAGACCTATCATCATAAAAGTGCACCTATCCATCATAAGAGTGGATCCATCCATCATAAAAGTGCATCTATCCATCATAAGAGTGCATCTATCCATCATAAGAGTGGATCCATCCATCATAAAAGTGCATGTATCCATCATAAGAGTGCATCTATCCATCATAAAAGTGCATCTATCCATCATAAGAGTGCATCTATCCATCATAAGAGTGCATCTATCATCATAAGAGTGCATCTATCATCATAAGAGTGCATCTATCATCATAAGAGTGCATCTATCCATCATAAGAGTGCATCTATCATCATAAGAGTGCATCTATCATCATAAGAGTGCATTAATCCATCATAAAAGTGCATCTATCATCATAAGAGTGCATCTATCATCATAAGAGTGCATCTATCCATCATAAAAGTGCATCTATCCATCATAAGAGTGCATCTATCATCATAAAAGTGCATCTATCCATCATAAGAGTGCATCTATCATCATAAGAGTGCATCTATCCATCATAAAAGTGCATCTATCATCATAAGAGTGCATCTATCCATCATAAGAGTGCATCTATCATCATAAAAGTGCATCTATCCATCATAAGAGTGCATCTATCATCATAAGAGTGCATTTATCCATCATAAGAGTGCATCTATCATCATAAGAGTGCATCTATCATCATAAGAGTGCATCTATCCATCATAAAAGTGCATCTATCCATCATAAGAGTGCATCTATCATCATAAAAGTGCATCTATCCATCATAAGAGTGCATCTATCATCATAAGAGTGCATCTATCCATCATAAAAGTGCATCTATCATCATAAGAGTGCATCTATCCATCATAAGAGTGCATCTATCATCATAAGAGTGCATCTATCATCATAAAAGTGCATCTATCCATCATAAGAGTGCATCTATCATCATAAGAGTGCATCTATCCATCATAAAAGTGCATCTATCATCATAAGAGTGCATCTATCCATCATAAGAGTGCATCTATCATCATAAGAGTGCATCTATCATCATAAGAGTGCATCTATCCATCATAAGAGTGCATCTATCATCATAAGAGTGCATCTATCCATCATAAGAGTGCATCTATCATCATAAGAGTGCATCTATCATCATAAAAGTGCATCTATCCATCATAAGAGTGCATCTATCCATCATAAGAGTGCATCTATCCATCATAAGAGTGCATCTATCCATCATAAAAGTGCATCTATCCATCATAAGAGTGCATCTATCCATCATAAGAGTGCATCTATCCATCATAAAAGTGCATCTATCCATCATAAGAGTGCATCTATCGTCATAAAAGTGCATCTATCATCATAAGAGTGCATCTATCCATCATAAGAGTGCATCTATCCATCATAAGAGTGCATCTATCATCATAAAAGTGCATCTATCCATCATAAAAGTGCATCTGTCGTCATAAAAGTGCATCTATCCATCATAAAAGTGCATCTATCATCATAAGAGTGCATCTATCCATCATAAAAGTGCATCTATCATCATAAGAGTGCATCTATCCATCATAAGAGTGCATCCATCCATCATAAGAGTGCATCTATCATCATAAGAGTGCATCTATCCATCATAAGAGTGCATCTATCCATCATAAGAGTGCATCTATCCATCATAAGAGTGCATCTATCATCATAAGAGTGCATCTATCATTATAAGAGTGCATCTATCCATCGTAAGAGTGCATTTATCCATCATAAGAGTGCATCTATCATCATAAGAGTGCATCTATCATCATAAGAGTGCATCATAAGAGTGCATCTATCATCATAAGAGTGCATCTATCATCATAAGAGTGCATCATAAGAGTGCATCTATCATCATAAGAGTGCATCTATACATCATGAGTGCATCTATCCATCATAAGAGTGCATCTATCATCATAAGAGTGCAACTATCATCATAAGAGTGCAAAGAGTGCATCTATCATCATAAGAGTGCATCTATCCATCATGAGTGCATCTATCCATCATAAGAGTGCATCTATCATCATAAGAGTGCAAAGAGTGCATCTATCATCATAAGAGTGCATCTATCATCATAAGAGTGCATCTATCCATCATAAGAGTGCATCTATCATCATAAGAGTGCATCTATCCATCATAAGAGTGCATCTATCATCATAAGAGTGCATCTATCATCATAAGAGTGCATCTATCCATCATAAGAGTGCATCTATCCATCATAAGAGTGCATCTATCCATCATAAGAGTGCATCTATCATCATAAGAGTGCATCTATCCATCATAAGAGTGCATCTATCCATCATGAATGCATCTATCATCATAAGAGTGCATCTATCCATCATAAGAGTGCATCTATCCATCATAAGAGTGCATCTATCATCATAAGAGTGCATCTATCATCATAAGAGTGCATCTATCATCATAAGAGTGCATCTATCCATCATAAGAGTGCATCTATCCATCATAAGAGTGCATCTATCATCATAAGAGTGCATCTATCATCATAAGAGTGCATCTATCCATCATGAATGCATCTATCATCATAAGAGTGCATCTATCATCATAAGAGTGAATCTATCCATCATAAGAGTGCATCTATCCATCATAAGAGTGCATCTATCCATCATAAGAGTGCATCTATCATCATAAGAGTGCATCTATCCATCATAAGAGTGCATCTATCCATCATGAATGCATCTATCATCATAAGAGTGCATCTATCCATCATAAGAGTGCATCTATCATCATAAGAGTGCATCTATCATCATAAGAGTGCATCTATCCATCATAAGAGTGCATCTATCATTATAAGAGTGCATCTATCCATCGTAAGAGTGCATTTATCCATCATAAGAGTGCATCTATCATCATAAGAGTGCATCTATCATCATAAGAGTGCATCATAAGAGTGCATCTATCATCATAAGAGTGCATCTATCATCATAAGAGTGCATCATAAGAGTGCATCTATCATCATAAGAGTGCATCTATCCATCATGAGTGCATCTATCCATCATAAGAGTGCATCTATCATCATAAGAGTGCATCTATCATCATAAGAGTGCAAAGAGTGCATCTATCATCATAAGAGTGCATCTATCCATCATGAGTGCATCTATCCATCATAAGAGTGCATCTATCATCATAAGAGTGCATCTATCATCATAAGAGTGCAAAGAGTGCATCTATCATCATAAGAGTGCATCTATCATCATAAGAGTGCATCTATCCATCATAAGAGTGCATCTATCATCATAAGAGTGCATCTATCCATCATAAGAGTGCATCTATCATCATAAGAGTGCATCTATCCATCATAAGAGTGCATCTATCATCATAAGAGTGAATCTATCCATCATAAGAGTGCATCTATCCATCATAAGAGTGCATCTATCCATCATGAATGCATCTATCATCATAAGAGTGCATCTATCCATCATAAGAGTGCATCTATCCATCATGAATGCATCTATCATCATAAGAGTGCATCTATCCATCATAAGAGTGCATCTATCATCATAAGAGTGCATCTATCATCATAAGAGTGCATCTATCCATCATAAGAGTGCATCTATCATTATAAGAGTGCATCTATCCATCGTAAGAGTGCATTTATCCATCATAAGAGTGCATCTATCATCATAAGAGTGCATCTATCATCATAAGAGTGCATCATAAGAGTGCATCTATCATCATAAGAGTGCATCTATCATCATAAGAGTGCATCATAAGAGTGCATCTATCATCATAAGAGTGCATCTATCCATCATAAGAGTGCATCTATCATCATAAGAGTGAATCTATCCATCATAAGAGTGCATCTATCCATCATAAGAGTGCATCTATCCATCATGAGTGCATCTATCCATCATAAGAGTGCATCTATCCATCATAAGAGTGCATCTATCATCATAAGAGTGCATCTATCCATCATAAGAGTGCATCTATCCACCATAAGAGTGCATCTATCCATCATAAAAGTGCATCTATCCATCATAAGAGTGCATCTATCCATCATAAGAGTGCATCTATCATCATAAGAGTGCATCTATCCATCATAAGAGTGCATCTATCATCATAAGAGTGAATCTATCCATCATAAGAGTGCATCTATCCATCATAAGAGTGCATCTATCCATCATAAAAGTGCATCTATCCATCATAAGAGTGCATCTATCCATCATAAGAGTGCATCTATCATCATAAGAGTGCATCTATCCATCATAAAAGTGCATCTATCCATCATAAGAGTGCATCTATCCATCATAAGAGTGCATCTATCATCATGAGTGCATCTATCATCATAAGAGTGCATCTATCCATCATAAGAGTGCATCTATCCATCATAAGAGTGCATCTATCCATCATAAAAGTGCATCTATCCATCATAAGAGTGCATCTATCCATCATAAGAGTGCATCTATCATCATAAGAGTGCATCTATCCATCATAAGAGTGCATCTATCATCATAAGAGTGAATCTATCCATCATAAGAGTGCATCTATCCATCATAAGAGTGCATCTATCCATCATAAGAGTGCATCTATCCATCATAAGAGTGCATCTATCCATCATAAGAGTGCATCTATCATCATAAGAGTGCATCTATCCATCATAAAAGTGCATCTATCCATCATAAGAGTGCATCTATCCATCATAAGAGTGCATCTATCATCATGAGTGCATCTATCATCATAAGAGTGCATCTATCCATCATAAGAGTGCATCTATCCATCATAAAAGTGCATCTATCCATCATAAGAGTGCATCTATCCATCATAAGAGTGCATCTATCCATCATAAAAGTGCATCTATCCATCATAATAGTGCATCTATCATCATAAGAGTGCATCTATCCATCATAAAAGTGCATATATCCATCATAATAGTGCATCTATCATCATAAGAGTGCATCTATCCATCATAAAAGTGCATCTATCCATCATAAGAGTGCATCTATCCATCATAAGAGTGCATCTATCATCATAAGAGTGCATCTATCATCATAAAAGTGCATCTATCCATCATAAGAGTGCATCTATCCATCATAAGAGTGCATCTATCCATCATAAAAGTGCATCTATCCATCATAAAAGTGCATCTATCATCATAAGAGTGCATCTATCCATCATAAAAGTGCATATATCCATCATAATAGTGCATCTATCATCATAAGAGTGCATCTATCCATCATAAAAGTGCATCTATCCATCATAAGAGTGCATCTATCCATCATAAAAGTGCATCTATCCATCATAATAGTGCATCTATCCATCATAAAAGTGCATCTATCCATCATAATAGTGCATCTATCATCATAAGAGTGCATCTATCCATCATAAAAGTGCATATATCCATCATAATAGTGCATCTATCATCATAAGAGTGCATCTATCCATCATAAAAGTGCATATATCCATCATAATAGTGCATCTATCATCATAAGAGTGCATCTATCCATCATAAAAGTGCATCTATCCATCATAAGAGTGCATCTATCCATCATAAGAGTGCATCTATCATCATAAGAGTGCATCTATCATCATAAAAGTGCATCTATCCATCATAAGAGTGCATCTATCCATCATAAGAGTGCATCTATCCATCATAAAAGTGCATCTATCCATCATAAAAGTGCATCTATCATCATAAGAGTGCATCTATCCATCATAAAAGTGCATATATCCATCATAATAGTGCATCTATCATCATAAGAGTGCATCTATCCATCATAAAAGTGCATCTATCCATCATAAGAGTGCATCTATCCATCATAAAAGTGCATCTATCCATCATAAGAGTGCATCTATCCATCATAAAAGTGCATCTATCCATCATAATAGTGCATCTATCATCATAAGAGTGCATCTATCCATCATAAAAGTGCATATATCCATCATAATAGTGCATCTATCATCATAAGAGTGCATCTATCCATCATAAAAGTGCATCTATCCATCATAAGAGTGCATCTATCCATCATAAGAGTGCATCTATCATCATAAGAGTGCATCTATCATCATAAAAGTGCATCTATCCATCATAAGAGTGCATCTATCCATCATAAGAGTGCATCTATCATCATAAGAGTGAATCTATCCATCATAAGAGTGCATCTATCCATCATAAGAGTGCATCTATCCATCATAAAAGTGCATCTATCCATCATAAGAGTGCATCTATCCATCATAAGAGTGCATCTATCATCATAAGAGTGCATCTATCCATCATAAAAGTGCATCTATCCATCATAAGAGTGCATCTATCCATCATAAGAGTGCATCTATCATCATGAGTGCATCTATCATCATAAGAGTGCATCTATCCATCATAAGAGTGCATCTATCCATCATAAAAGTGCATCTATCCATCATAAGAGTGCATCTATCCATCATAAGAGTGCATCTATCCATCATAAAAGTGCATCTATCCATCATAATAGTGCATCTATCATCATAAGAGTGCATCTATCCATCATAAAAGTGCATATATCCATCATAATAGTGCATCTATCATCATAAGAGTGCATCTATCCATCATAAAAGTGCATCTATCCATCATAAGAGTGCATCTATCCATCATAAGAGTGCATCTATCATCATAAGAGTGCATCTATCATCATAAAAGTGCATCTATCCATCATAAGAGTGCATCTATCCATCATAAGAGTGCATCTATCCATCATAAAAGTGCATCTATCCATCATAAAAGTGCATCTATCCATCATAAGAGTGCATCTATCCATCATAAGAGTGCATCTATCCATCATAAGAGTGCATCTATCCATCATAAAAGTGCATCTATCATCATAAGAG
>NC_137108.1:48386478-48443978 GCF_949357685.1 Gobio gobio | reverse complement strand
CCTGGTGCACTATTGGAGGGTTTGACCCGATGACGGATAGAGAAGCGATGAATGTCGCAAAAGAAGCTGTTGCCCGTTGATCACGCCTCGCAGTGCTCTGATTGGTTGAAGGACTATCCAATTGCGTACACAGTCATTTGAATTATGCTCGTTGATCACACCTCTTGTGCAGTAGAAAATACAGAGCACATTCCCCAGACCAATGTTCAATCCTAAATTGAGCTTGGTCAGGTGATAGCCAGACAAACTGTAAACTGTATTGTTATGTATTAGGCTAATTGTTATATTACAATGCTAGCTTACTTTGTTGTAAACAGTGTTGGGGGTAACGCATTACAAGTAACTTGTGTTACGTAATAATATTACTTTGTCCAAATAACTAGTAGGGTAACACATTACTTTTCAAATTTACAACAAAATATACGAGTTACTTTTTCACATTAATTTGACTGACAGCTCTGCTGCCCCCATGTTGAGAAAAATCAGTGCAGAGGTGTTGTGTGTAAACATGAGGGTTATTGTAGTTCTAGACTAAATGTGAGCATTTATTTATCTCACTTGCACAATAAAGATTCTGTACTCCTCAAAATGAATAAAATCAGTCAAATGCAAAATCAGAGTACTATGCAAACCTCCAATAATTAAATGTTAAAACAACAATTTTTATGCATAATCTACCTTTATATTTAATTTACCAATGTCTTGCTGCTGACCTTTGATGATGAAAATTACTAGATTTTTTGTTTTTATTGGTAAAACTTTTTTCTCCAGCGTCCTATTCTAGCATTATCCAGAATGGCAGCAGAGCTGCGCCCTCTACTGTTCACGTGTGAATTTGCATTTTTACCTCAGCCTGGGGCTTATTATTTCAATTTTGGTATGAAGAGGTCTTTACCGTTGCACAAAAATATAACTTTTTTGTTATAAAAAAAAATAAAAAAACAAGCCCAGCCAGGTGAGAAAAAGTAACGCAAAAGTAACGTAACGCATTACTTTTCTTAAAAAGTAACTAAGTAACTCAATTAGTTACTTTTTAAGGGAGTAACGCAATATTGTTACGCAATATTGATTCCGCAATGCATTACTTTTCAAAGTAACTTTCCCCAACACTGGTTGTAAATAACAAAGCCTGATAGTGTCACTGCTAATACCTATTATATTCAACTACAGACGTTGCATCCATTGATTCCGCCATGTTTCTCACTGACACGCCCCCAACTCGGACAGATCGGGGCTTAGAGAAAATCCAGAACTTCCCACTGGCATTTACAACTTCGTGGTGGCGTTCATGTGCATTCAACTCGTAAATACGATCTTTACGACATTACTTGAACGCACTATTAAACTGTATAAAAAATTTTTTTTGTTGCTACTTTTGTGCTTTGCATTTACTTGTACTTTTCAATACTTAAGTACGTTTAATATGAAAAAAATACTTTTCGTACAATAAATATCACATTCTTTAAAACTTTTACTCAAGTAATATTCTAAACAGTGATTTTAACTTTTACCAAAGTCATTTTCTGGTAGATATCTATCATTTTACTCAAGTGTAGCTTGAGTATTGTATCCACCACTGTTGTTACTTTCTCGACAGTGCGAGCATTTCACCCGCATTTGCGACTAAAAATAGATGTGTGTGTGAACTGCAAAATGTAGATTAGAGCATGTGTGCGGAAAAAAAAAATCGAAGTGGATCAGTTTTCTTAAATGTAAGATCATAAAAAGTCTTCAATACCTTAAATGGTATAACAAATGTCTTAATGATCGTCTTACATTTTGGGGATGGAAAAACATAAAATCGCGATTCTGCCTGATGTTATTATTAAACTTCAAAAGGCTATTATTTCATTAAAGGTGCACTATGTAACTTTTCTGTCCACTAGAGGTCACCTATTCAAAACAAAAAGGCCATGTGGTCTTCACCTCACAGGTGGGAAAGATTCGGGATAGGACTCGGGCAGAAATCATGTTGATGGATGTAATTATTAATGTTACTTTAGTCTGAAGCAGAGCTGGGCCGAGTGTTGTGGAGCTGAGGAACCGCTGGAGCGATTGTTAATAAGATGAACGAAACACACGCATTGCGGGACTTTTATTATGACAAAGTCGCCGGAGCATGAGGTAACACAGCTCTGTTGATCATATTAGACACATCTGAGTGTGTTGATGATGTTATGACGTTACTCTGTGCGTTCTCTCAGCGGCTGCTATGACACTTGTTCACACTGCAGTGAGAGTAAAGCGTTTCTGCAGAATAAAACCGGAAACCGAGAGGGAACGCAGATATGATGTCATCGACAGGCGACGCCCTCACACTTCCCGGTTCCTCGGGTAAAATAGCAATTTCTCACGATTTACAAATAGTTGGAAACATTTGGGATATTGTAAGTACTCAACTGAACTAAATATATAACACTGGCCTAGTGGTTTTTGGATATTTTACTGAAAAAATGTTACATAGTGCACCTTTAAATAAATGTGAGCAATTCAAATCCTGAAGGTGGCGCTGTTGTGCATTTGACAGGCTCCCGCAATCAATGAATAGCGCACATTTATGCCAAGCGGTGTGTTTTGGGCTTGTTTATTACATATATTAGTCAAGCAGTGTGTCCAATTTCCAATTTTACACAAACTGTATGTCCCAATACAGGAAGAAAAGACTAAGAATATTATTTGATGCGTATTATTAAATAAATAGATTTTACTAGTATCAGTGTTATTATAGTTAACAAAAACTAAAACCATTAAAAAAATTATTTACTTGAAATAAATAAATGTTAACTGATATAAAATAAAATATAACTTATTTGGAAAAATGTCAACGTAATTATATATATATATATATATGTGACCCCGTCTGTGAAACCCCGGCTAAAGTCGCCTAATCTAATTAGGAGATATAGAGCGTCAAAGTAGTCATAGCCACAAAAATGACCAAAACATTTATTGCTGTAAATGATAGATTATACCAAGGGCTTTGAGATGCAATACTCAATTTTTCATTATTATTATTAATACTGAAATTAATGATTTTATTGACGCTACGTTTTATTATTTTGCACCAAAAAATACTGGACGTGGGCTTCTTAAATATTGATTTGAATCGTCTCTTTGTTTACTTTGCACGCAGAAACAACTCCTGATTCTTATATCATTCGGTTCAGAAACTTATTTTTTACAATTACAAAGTGCAAACAGACCATAATATCAATCCGCATGACCAAGGATCAGATCAGTGTCGGGAAAGGCAAGAAAACGGCGACTTAAGCCGGGTTCCGATTTCTGTGTGGATTTCTTTGTGCCATCAACGACATTTCAGGAACAGTTTATTTGTTTCCTAACTCCACCGTCTGCCTATACATCCATCTTATTTTAAAGACATTTAATGGCTGCTAAGTGTCTAAATAGTTTGTTTTTTGGATGCTGATGCGCTGGGTTTATGAATTCGCTCTCTGACAGGGCGGCCGCGGCAAGTGAAGTGCAAGGAACAGAACAGCTGATAGTTTAATTAATAATGATTAATATAGGCCTACTGTTTTTTGTAGGCTAAATAAAGAACCCGTATTATATATTAATATAAAAAAGTTGCGTGTGTCCTTCGGAAGCAAAGCTCTTGCGTCTGATGTTTTGGTTTCGGTTTGTTAACCTACTAATAGAACATGCATGAATGAGAACATAAAGTGCAGGACGTGCTTTATGTAGGCTAAAAGAGTTATTAAGCACAATGAGCCATGAAAAAATCCTAATGAATCATAATCTAATCGAATTGTGAGACAAGTGAAGATTCACAGTTATGACTAACTATCTGCACAAAGTTTGAGACTGACCTGTTAACTTGTTAGGGCATTAGGCCTAGTCCTGGATTTACTCCAAATGTTACACAGTGAGATTTTCTATGGATGTTTTATATATTAATGTATATATATAGGCCTATTAATGACATTTTCTACTGAGATTTCATTTTACTAATAAAGTTATAGCCTACAAATCATTAGAGTGAACTGACTTGGTAAATCAAGCTCTTGTGGTGCCCCCATTCGTTTCAATGTTTCACGCTTTTTGGACATGCACATCATAATAAATAGACTTGTTTTACAAAACTAAGAATTTTCCCATAAATGTGTCCTATATCACTGAAAATGGGAGAATCTTAGCTTTAATGTGGTATATGGCACATTATCAGAATAATAATGGTTAAAATGTTTTACAATTTCAAAAATAAGCTTGATTTTAAAATTGGAATTTCTCAAAATCATGATTTTCTGAGGCCGAAATTCAGCTAAAGATATCAAGGTTATATTTTCACAGAATGTTCTTTACATTATGTAGGATGATTTTATGTATAAAACAGCGAATGACAAAAAAATTACTTTAGCTGGGTTTTCACAGACAGGGTCACATATTATATATATATATATATATTTATATATATAAACCTTTCTTCCCCTTTTTTCCCTCCCTACTTTAGCCTGTGCTACACTGAGCAACGTACACGGTCTCAGTATTTCAGGCACTTGTTGTGCTTACTCGACTCTTCATGACCAATCGCTTCCTGTACTCCCAAGTTGAAAGTTGCTTTGGATATAAGCGCCTGCTAAATGCATAAATGTAAATGTACTGAGTAATATTAACAACATGTACTAGCTACAGAGTTAGGGTAGGATTAGGGTTTGGTTGCATGTCCAGTAATATGCATAATTTACTGTTTTTACTATGCTAAGTACATGTAACATATGTCACTAGGACACTGTAAAATAAAGTGTAACTGCATCTTGTGTAGTTCTGCTTGGAGTTGATTGTTTTATTTGTGATAACGCAATAAAACATGCCGAATTGTGCCGGCATCATTTTTGGCCAGGCTGTCACTTTTGAGGCTCCACCCAAATGAAATGCATTGCTAATGCAGTTTCATGGCATCAAAGCTACAGATGCTGGTCTGTCTCACCTGTCATGTTCCTTGTCCACCAGATGGTAGCGGGCTCGGAAAGCCACCAGCCGGGCGTAGTACGCAGGCGCTGGGATGGACACGGAGCGGGTGCAGCGCACATAGGTGTGGCACAGCTGGTAGGTGAGAATCTGCAGCTCGTCAGCCGTAAAGCGATTGTCGTCCCACAGGACGTAGTAGTGTGAGGGCCGGCTGGTGCCCTAAGACCAGGACAACAGAAGATCAAACCACATTCGCAAGCACACACACACACGGCCATGAACGTCTGCACCAAGTCTGTGCGCTCACCTGAATACCCGCGTGACTGCACAGGTAGAAATCAAACTCGAATGGATGCGTGATGCTGGTGTCAACCGTAGTTCCTGCTGGAATGTTCCCACTCTTCCCGATCTGAGAAAAACCACAGGAATTACAATGAACCATGAATTATGACCATTAACTAAAACTAAAACCATAAAAATAAAATATTTTCATTACTTAGAAATAATTACATTTTGACTAAAATGGCCTTTTCAACCAGTTTAAAAGAAATCAGCTTTTCTGTCAATGTTAAAAATAGTCCTACACTTAGTCTAGTCCAGAGTTTAGTGAGCTGATTTCCTGGAGGAAGACTAGAGCTTCTCCATTAATAGTTGCATGGCGATGCGGATGTGGACGATTCTGCATCGCTGCAGTGATAGACCATAATCGATTATAGCCTACTGACGTTTCTCACGCTAGTGTAAAATGGCGGAGGGAGGCAAAACACAGAAGTGAGTAATAAAAAAATGCACCCAATATTTTAACTTGTGTGTGAGCATGTGCATGCGAGCATGTGTGTGCAGGTTGCATGCATGTGTGTGCGAGGCTGTATGAGTTTGCAAGAGAGTGTGTGTGTGTGCGGGTTGTATTTGATTGTGTGCAAGGCTGCATGCGTGTGCGTGCAAGTGTGTGTGTGAGGCTTCATGAGTGTGCATGTGAGTGTGTCCAAAGCTGCATGCATGTGCGTGCAAGTGTGTGTGTGTGAGGCTTCATGAGTGTGCATGCGAGTGTGTGTGTCCAAGGCTGCATGCATGTGCGTGTGAGTGTGTGTGTGCGAGGCTGCATGAGTGTGCATGCGAGTGTGTGTGTCCAAGGCTGCATGCATGTGTGTGCAAGTGTGTGTGAGGCTTCATGAGTGTGCATGCGAGTGTGTGTGTCCAAGGCTGCATGCATGTGCGTGTGAGTGTGTGTGTGCAAGTGTGTGTGTGTGAGGCTGCATGAGTGTGCATGCGAGTGTGTGTGTCCAAGGCTGCGTGCATGTGCGTGTGAGTGTGTGTGTGCAAGTGTGTGTGTGCGAGGCTGCATGCATGTGTGAGTGTGTGCAAGGCTTCATGCGTGTGTGAGTGTGTGTGTGAAAGGCTGCATGCATGTGCATCCAGGTTGCATGCATGTGTGTGTGAATGTGTGTGCGAGGCTGTATGTATGTTTGTGCGAGGTTGTATGCGTGTGTATGTGAGTGTGTTTATGCGAGTGTGTGTGAGGCTTCATGTATGTGTGCGAGGCTGCATGCATGTGCGAGTAAGTGTGTGCAGGTTGCATGCATGTGCGTGCGAGTGTGTGTGCGAGGCTGTATGCGTGTGCGTGTGAGTGTGTGTGAGTGCGCGAGGCTGCATGCATGTGCGAGTGAGTGTGTGCAAGCTGTGCAACTGCCTCTGGAATGTCAACCTTAAAATGCAGTTGTGCGCGCGTGCGAGTGTGTGTGCGAGGCTGTATGCGTGCGAGTGTGTGTGCAAGGTTTTATGTGTGTGCGTGCGAGTGTGTGGGCGCGTTTGTGTGAGGCTTCATGCGTGTGCGTGCGAGTGTGCGAGGCTGTATGCGTGTGAGTGTGTGTATGTGTGAGGTTGTATGCGGGTGCGTGCGAGTGTGTGTGCGAGGCTGTATGCATGCGAGTGTGTGTATGTGTGAGGTTGTATGCGGGTGCGTGCGAGTGTGTGTGCGAGGCTGTATGCGTGCGAGTGTGTGTATGTGTGCAAGGTTTTATGTGTGTGAGGCTTCATGCGTGTGCGTGCGAGTGTGCGAGGCTGTATGCATGTGCGTGCGAGTGTGTGAGGTTGTATGCGGGTGCGTGCGAGTGTGTGTGTATGCGTGTGTGTGTGCGAGGCTTCATGCGTGTGTGTGCGTGTGAGGCTGCATACGTGTGCATGCGAGTGTGTGTATGCGAGTGTGTGTGTGGCTTTATGTGTGTGTACGAGGCTGCATGCATGTGTGCGAGTGTGTGTGCGAGGCTGTATGCGTGCGAGTGTGTGTATGTGCAAGGTTTTATGTGTGTGCGTGCGAGTGAGTGGGCGCATTTGTGTGAGGTTTCATGCGTGTGCGCGCGAGTGTGCGAGGCTGTATCCGTGTGCGTGCGAGTGTGTGTATGTGTGAGGTTGTATGCATGTGTGTGAGCGAGGTTGTATGTGACTGTGTGTGTATGCGAGTGTGTGTGAGGCTTCATGCGTGTGCGTGTGAGTGTGTGTGTGTGCACGAGGCTGCATGCATGTGCGAGTGAGTGTGTGCAAGCTGTGCAACTGCCTCTGGAGTGTCAACCTTAAAATGCAGTTTTTGAGAAACTCACTCGTTCAGATTTATCAGCGCAGAAGAGGCGGGTGTGGTGGCGTTTTTGCACTACTATGTATGTGATTCCCGGCTGGTAGTCCTTCTCCAGCTTGATGCAGGCGTCTCTGATGGCCAACAGCTCATAGTGCAGGATCTACACAAGACAAATCATCATGAGACTGCAGCATGGACGTGCATTCAACTGACCAAAAGTGACAGTAAAGAACTGGTTAAAATGCCACAAAAGATTTCCATTTCAAATAAACACTGTTCTTTTGATCTGTAGTGCATTTGATTGTGGTACTTCACTTACTTGTGGTAACTGTCCTTCTGGAACGCCGTCCCTGTAGAAGATGATTCTGGTGGGTTTGAAGCGGGTTGACTTGTAGAACTGGATGAGTAATTCTCGCACCATGTAGGAGAGGTCTTCAATAATCTCCTGCCTGGGTCGCTGTACTCGTACTGTAGCGCAGTACCTGCTGGGATGAGCGTCCATACTGCCCACCACCTGCCCAGATCAGACATGTCAGAAGATAATATGTCAGAGGAACTTACTGAACATCCCAAACAATGCTGTGTGCTGGGCTAAATGCACTCGTTGTATGTGCGTAGCTTCACATGATGGTATTTTGACCAGCCGAGAACTCAAGAAGAGCTTATAAAATGTGTAACGGAGTCAAAACAGCGTCAGGAATCCCTCTATCACACCCCAAACCTTAAAGGGATAGTTGACCCAAAAATTTTAATTCTGTCATTAATTCCTGTCATGAGAATCATTTTGGTGCGCAAAATACAAACAAAATAACTTTAAACTTTAAATTTAAAGCAGATGTGTTACGTGACCACATTAATTACACTTTCTTAAGGGTCAAGATCAAGTTCTCTGCATCAAGCCATCCCATAATAGCCGTCATCACTCAAATTAATGCACGGCTCAGAGTAACTGTACAGCATGTGTGTAAACCTCCAATAATATTATACAGTAATTATTCCATCACAAATAAACAAAGTGTCTGTGTCTATAGTATTATACACAACATAATATTATTTTCATGGTAATTTATTATTTTTCATTTATATATTATTATTATTGCTCCAGTTCCAGTAAGGAACTCCTGTAATAAAGTAGCAGTGGTTGGGACAGATTTTAAGTATCAACACCGCTTAAAAAGTTGCAATCTAATCCAGTTTACATGAAATAATCCGCTCCCGAGCCGGTTTAAGCTTCCGGACCTGTTGCTATGACAGCAAGTCCAGGATGAACATCGAAGAACCAAACAATCCAAGATCACGCCAAATCATCAACAATGAAATCCAGCGGACTGAGTTAGCGACGTATGAAGAACGGACCCCTGGTGCACTATCGTTCAAAAGTTTGGGGTCTGTAAGAATTGTTTATGTTTTTAAAAGAAGTCTCTTCTGCTCACCAAGGCTGCATTAATTTAATACAGTCAAATTCTGAAATATTATTAACATGTAAATCAGCTGTTTTCTATATGAATATATAGTAAAATATAATTTATTTCTATGATCAAAGCTGAATTTATCATCATAACGCCAGTCTTCAGTGTCACATGATCCTTCAGAAATCACTCTAATATGATGATTTGATTCTTAAAGGATTAGTTCACTTTTAAATAAACTTTTGCTGATATTTTACTCACCCCCATGTCATCCAAGATGTCCATGTCTTTCTTTCTGCAGTCAAAAAGAAATTAAGGTTTTGGATGAAAAAGTCCAGGGTTTTTCTCCATATAATGGACTTCAATGGGCTCCAAACGGTTCAAGGTCCAAATGACAGTTTCAGTGCAGCTTCAAAGGGCTTTAAACGACACCAGACGATGAATAAGGGTCTTATCTAGCGAAACGATCAGTTTCTGCGAGAAACCGAGCAGTATTTATGCTATTTTTTTACCTCTTTTCAGACGAACGTGATCATCTCTGAGCTCCGCCATAACTTCTGCTAAGTGAGGTCAAAATACGAGCGTGGTCATAGATGTATACGTAGATGCCTCATTAGCGCCTGCACGGATCATTAGAATGAGGCATCTACGATCGATATATCTATGACCACGATCGTATTTGACCTCACTTGGCGGAAGTTATGGCTGAGCTCAGAGATGATCACGTTCGTCTGAAAAGAGGTAAAATAATAGCATAAATACTGCTTGGTTTCTTGCAGAAACTGATCGTTTCGCTAGATAAGACCCTTATTCATCGTCTGGTATTGTTTAAAGCCCTTTGAAGCTGCACTGAAACTGTCATTTGGACCTTGAACCGTTTGGAGCCCATTAAAGTCCATCATATGGAGAAAAACCCTAGAACGTTTTCATCCAAAACCTTAATTTCTTTTCGACTGCAGAAAGAAAGACATGGACATCTTAGATGACATGGGGGTGAGAAAATTGTCAGCAAAAGTTTATTTAAAAGTGAACTAATCCTTTAAGTAACATTTATGATTATCATCATCAATGTTATAAATTGTGTAATATTTATGTGGAAGTTTTTCCAGGATTCTTTGATGAATAGAAAAAAAGAAAGAAATGAATACTTTTATAACAGCAAAGATACATTAATATTAAAATGATTAGAAGGAACAGTAAAGACTTTTATAAAATATTAAAATTTATTTAAAACTTAAAAATTTTAATATTTTATAAAAGTCTTCACTGTTCCTTCTAATCATTTTTAATTGGAATGTAACTTTGCTGTTATAAAAGTATTCATTTCTTTCTTTTTTTTAAATCTTACTGAGCCAAAACGTTTGAATGCTAGTGTATGTATTAGATAGAAAACTACATTTCAATAGTTGCACAAACATTTCCGAATGTGCGAAAAAAAAAAAAAGCGAAACGGTTGACAATGCAAATGTTTCTAGGCTGTTTCTGTCTAGTAAGCAACCGCCTGACATAAAGTGCTAAAAAAACGAGAGAAAAAAAAATCTAAACAAAGTGAAACTGCATACACCAGAGCAGTGCATGTCAGCAACACTGAAAAAAAAAATGCAAATAATGCAAAACAGACGTGAGTGTCTGCAGACGGCCTGCGGAGAAGTCACAGAAATCTGCCGCCCACCGTTGCAGAAAAGCAGAATTGGTTGTCGTCAGCAGTTTACCTCATGTTCCCTACACTCCCTCCACACCATCGAGGAGCCTCTGTAAACCTTATCCTGTCTGTGTGACTCAGCCCTTTGTCACCATCGCTTGGCAACCGGCAAAAGAGTACACACTTACAAGTGGTTGCATGCGCAGGGCGGGAGGTGACATCATTTCCTCCGCATCTGTGAGTCACCGGCGAGCCATTTTCCCTTTTCAAAGCTCCCATCCTGTCCTGCCCTCCTCCGGTATATCCTCCCTTTCACTCCCGCCTGTGTTCTGAGGCTTCAGCGCCGTTAAGTACGGCAAACTGGGCGGCTCTCAGCCACAATGAGCAGCAGGGCGATAATTATAGCCTTCCATATAAGACTAAAATTAAGTGCCTTTCAGCTCAGCTTCAGCTACATTTATATAACTTCATTATGTCCCAGATCAATAATAGCTCCTCTTGTCCTGTCAATTCAGGCTTTGTTTATCTCCATTAAAATGAAATATTCGTGGATAAAATCGTTGCTGGATAGAATAATCTGGCTTAAAGAGGACCTGTTATGCCCTATATCAAAGTCTTGATTGTGTTTGGGCTCTACTAGAATAGATTTTCCTGCTTGAATGTTGATTATTTCCTCATATTCTCCATTGTTGCGGCTCCTCTCTTCCCAGTCTGTCAGTAACGCTCTGTTTAGTTCCTGTCTCTATGAAGCCCCTCCTTCTGAAAAGCACACTGTGCTCTGATTGGTCGGCGTGAGCAGTTTGTTGTGATTGGTCAAGCGCTTTCAGAGTGTTTGGGAAATGTCCCGCCCCTTATCATAACCGGCAGTTTCAACACACTACTAACTAACTCAACCAGGCCACGCCCCTTTATTCTGCGTATGAATTATTTAAATGAGGAATATTGTGATGTGTTGGTTCCCGGAAGAAAACTCAAGACTATAATGGAGGCGTTGCAGGAGTTCGGAAACACTGACACTGATGTAGAGAAGAACTAAACAGTGTGACGCTGCATTCACACGGGGTTAACGCTTCTCATTTACTTTGAATGGGGGAAGTCATGCGTTGCCGAACTGAATTGTGGGTTCTGCCGCTTGCAATGCGGTAGAAGTTGAATTTCTCAACTTTTCAAGCGCCAATGCAGGCGTCATCCAATCAGATCGCCCTATGCAAATACCCTAGAGCCGACGCTAGCCAATTCACCCTTCGCCACAAGTTTGATTGACAGGCTATCTGACCAATCACATCGCCAAATCTGCCGTTTTGTCCGACAAAGCAGTCAGGAGAGTTAGTAGATTAACGTCGGTGGATATGAACTTGAAAAACGGTGTGCACTGACCATAGACTGTACAAAAATATGGACGTAGTGTCCGTGACGTCACCCATAGGATTCTGGGTAGGGTTGCACCAGTCGTTAGCAAGTTCTTTCTTAAATTGGAACGTAAAGTCCACACTAGAGGCTTAGTAACTACTAGATAGTTTGTAACTAACTCTATACTTATTTCGGTTGCACCATTTGTACTTAAGGTAGAACGTAACTAGTAGGTCGTAAGCTCTCCGTAAAGTAATGCGTAGTCGCATAATATGACGTTTACCCTCAATGATCCAATAGGAGCCTTCAAATACGTGAGCAAAAGTTGTGTTAAAATACCGTGAATTTCAGTGTCCTTCATTATTAAAACTTCTTTTGCCTCACGTAACCAACGGTAACAGTTTCCATTAAATAAATATACTTAATCATGAATAACATAAGTGCTTTTATATATAAATAACATTCAGAAGCATTCAGTATATGAAACGACATTAACAAGGATCAATAAATAAATACTGAAACAAAAAAAAACATAAGAAATTACAGTTATTGATTATGACTGATTTTATTTGACATCATGACATTCACAACACGGACCGATGGGACAGATTGACGCAGCGGCGCAGTTTTGGATGGTTTCGTGTTGAAGAGCTGCAAATAAAGTAATCTATTCACATAATGTTTTCTCTCTTAAAATGTAAGCGAGTGTAAATGTCAGCATTATCATATATGTGTAAAAAATTAAAGTCTGTCATGTAAAACAAGAGCTTATGCAGTTCAGTCAGTCTGCTTTATTATTTCAGCCATTACTCCTGATCGGAGGCTTCCGTAAATATTTCGTTTATACGTAGAGTTACGCTTCAACTAAGTTTAATGGTGCAACGCAAAAATATTCAGTAGTGCGTAAGTTGTAACTTAGTGCCCATTTACGTCAAAACTAGGCTAAGTTACGCACAACTGGTGCGACCGGCCCCTGAAGAGCAGTTTTGAAGCGTAAAGTAGGGACGAGCTGGCCGTCGCCATCTTGTCAGTGCGTCAATCCCGGATAACAGAAAATGGGCGAAGAGGCGGGACGTGGGCGGAGCTGAGGTGACGCGATGACTAACAGACAGCAGATAAATAGCTATCCACCTGTCACTCAAAGTGGCCACGCCCTTAATTATGCAGAATTTTAAGGCTTTATATAATGTAAACGAATAAGTTATCAAAAAAATTCACCCCCCTCACAGTCGTCATGAAGGGCAAAATTAGCCGTATAGACCAAAACCACAATGTGTCCCAGACTGTAAACATGTGTTCTTCTGCTGTAAAGTTGGGCATTTTAACATGAGCTCAATGAGATTCTGCTCCTTCTGGAGTCTGTCTCTAGTGGCCAGTCGAGGAATTGCAGTTTAAGTCACTTCCGTATTGGCTACAAGAGAAACTGCGGGAGGTTGCCGCTTGGTACTGACGTCTTTCTGTGGTTGAAACAACATTTCTTTTAGTGTTCATTCATGTTTATTTGATGCTTATCAATGAACTAGAAGGAAGAGATGATGGGTTCACGAGCAGCTTTAACTGAGGCGCTACAGCCATCACCACACATTAAGAGCCACAAAACGCTATTTATTGTTTACATTTCTTAAAAAATGGCAAAATTTTAAAGTTGAGACTGTTTCATATCAAAAGTAACTTGCTCTGTCCTGTCTGTCGGTGTGTTGTCAGTGTCCTCTTTGCTCCGAGATGTATTTTCTCTACGTGAGAACGTGTGTGTGTGGTGTGTCGGACATAGCAACAGTAACTAAAGGGGGCGGGTCTTTGCGAACGGTCAATTGCGTTCATTTAAAACCCTGGTGAATGAAGAACGATCAAAATGAAGGAAAAACTGATACCCGGTTCTGTAAGACCAATCTTTGTATACATACCAGGACACAAACCGGAGAGACCAGGGGCCAATGCCATGAAGCCGGTTTAGCTGGATAGCCAGATATGTTTAAGCTTAGTTTGTGCCAATCCTGGGTTTTAGGTACCATTAAAGTGGTCTGGCTTTTAGCAGTGTCATCTCCATAGTAACTTACGCTCCAAGGCTAACCTACTCCAAGGCAGGTTATGTTCTGGATAAGAGAGCTGTGAGCAAAGTGACACATATCTGATGCAATAAAGCCACTTCCCCTGTTTCTACTTCAAATTAAAGGTCACTACATAGCAAATGGTTTTTAAAGACTAAAGCGTCTGGCTTTTAACAATGCTTATTTATAATAATAATTTTGAATGACTTAGATATAATTTATGTAATTATTATACCCTAAATCAATTACACATTTATCGTTTTAGTTAATTATATTAAAATTAATATAAATAGCCTATATAAAGGTCATACAAATAAGCTTTAAAATCAATAAATAAAGCTATAAAAATTAACTTCATAACTTTTGTATTGACGTACTGAATATTTTGTATTCTTTTATAGACAGCTTTTTTCTTCTTTCTGTGTAAATTTGTTTAAATTCTTAATATTTTTCAATCATGTAATATTCTGCAGAAGAGAGAAGTGAATCTCAGTTGATCCACAGCCTGTGATTGGCTGTTCACTACTGATGTCACAGCTAAACTCCTAAACTCAGGATCAAAGCCTGAGTTGACAGAGAAAGCTGATGATCAGCATCCTGGGACCAACAGAGCCTGAATAGATTGGTTTGGTTTTGTCAACTCGGAACTAATCCTGTAACCCTGAGTTTGTTAAAGGGTTAGTTCACCCAAAAAATGTTATTCTGTCATTAATTCCTTACCCTCATGTCGTTGGACACCCGTCAGACCTCCGTTCATCTTCGGAACAGAAATGAAGATATTTTAGTTGAAATCTGATGGCTCTGAAAGGCCTCCATTGGCACAATGCACGGTTCACTCTCAAGACCCTTAAAAGGCACTAAAGACGTCGTTACAAAGTCCATCTCACTACAGTGGTTCTAAAATAACTTTATGAATCGGCGACAATAGTTTTTGTGCGCAAAAAAACCCCTAAATAACGACTTATATAGTGATGACGATTTCAAAACACGCCATCATGAAGCTTCGAAGCGTTATGAATCAGTGAGTCGATTCAGCAGTTTGAATCGCCAAATTTCAGCAGTTTGGCGGTTTGACACGCGATCGAATCATCATTCGGCTCACTGATTCATAACGCTTCGAAGCTTCATGAGGCCGTGTTTTGAAATCGTCATCACTATGTAAGTCGTTATTTAGGGTTTTTTTGCGCACAAAAACTATTATCGCCGATTCATAAAGTTATTTTAGAACCACTGTAGTGAGATGGACTTTGTAACGACGTCTTTAGTAGCTTTTGAGGGTCTTGAGAGTGTAAAGTGCATTGTGCCAATGGAGGCCTTTCAGAGCCATCAGATTTCAACTAAAATATCTTCATTTCTGTTCCGAAGATGAACGGAGGTCTTATGGGTGTCGAACGACATGAGGGTAAGTCATTAATGACAGAATTTTCATTTTTGGGTGAACTAACCCTTTAAACTTCCATCATGGTACAGGCCCCAGGCCTGGAAGGAGGTGGCAGAGACGGTTGGTGGATCTGGTATATATCTTGTATTGAGTCTGTGTGCTCTGTTTATCATTGAATGACAGGCAACCAAATCTGCATCCATTTCGTCTCTCAGACTAGCTGTCAAAAGGCGCCTTTTTTGTGTTGTGTTGTGGTCCATGCGGCAAGTAATGTGATTGGCTGTTGTCACTATGACGGTCGCATCAGCACCGAGCTTCAGCCAGGCCCTCCGTCAAGCGTTAACACTGACGCCCCGTGTGAACGCAGCGTGACAGACAGTTGCACAGTTTAAATGTTTATTCATGTGAAGTCAGCTGATTTTAGCTTAAACAGCTTCTCAGAACTACTTGGGTTTAAAATCTCATTTTGAAGAGCAGAAGAGAATTGATAAGAACAGTGTTGAAGTGTGTGTGTGTGTGTGTGTGTGTGTGTGTGTGTGTGTGTGTGTGTGTGTGTGTGTGTGTGTGACATGCTCACAGCAGTAATAGACGGCTTCTTCCCGTCACCAGCCGGCGGGTGTGTAACATCTGCCCCGAGGAAGATCACTGGCTGCTGGAACACTGCAGACCTGTGCAAAGGAGAAAGAAAGTGTTGATTGACGCTGCACGGTTTGGGGAAAAATGTTTCTGATAAAATGTGATGTAAAAAAAATCTAGGTTTGCTGTGTTTGGATGTATGGCTGCGCAATTTGGCCCAAATTTTGTGATTATATATAAATATGGCTATAAAACATTATTTTTAATAAATAAAAAATACTAAATAAAAACAAAATAGTACAATAGTATTATTTCTTATTTAGTTTTTTTGTATTTTTTTATATTTATTATTATTAATAATAATAAAAAATAATAAAATATACTAAATACTAAATAAAAACAAAATATTACAATAGTCATATTTCTTGGTTTGTTTTATTTAGTAGTTATTAATATTGTATTTATTATTAATAATAATAATAAATATAATATAAAAATATTAAACAAATAAAATTACAAAAGTAATAGTTCTCTTGTTTTTATTTAGTATTTTTATATATTTATTATTACTAATAATAATAATTATAACAATAATAATAAATAAAATATATAAATACTAATTTTTTTTTTACAATAGTTATATTTCTTGGTTTGTTTTATTTATTTGTTATTAATATTTTATCTATTATTATTATTAATAATAATAATAATATAATACTACATAAATAAAATATAAAAATAATAAATTAAAGCTAAATATTACAATTTTACTTGGTTTGTTTTATTTAGTATATATTTTATTTATTATTATTAAAATCATAAATATAATATAAAAATATTACAAAAGTAATAGTTCTCTTGTTTTTATTTACTATTTTTATATTTTATTTATTTATTTATTATTATTATTACTATTATTCTAATTAAAGATAAATAATAATAATAACAATAATAAAGAAATACAATATAAAAAGATGAAAAAACTAAATATTACAAAATTAATAGTTATTTTGTTTTTACTTAGTATTTTTATATTTTATTTAGTATTACTACTACTAATAATAATTATAACAATAATATTTAAATAAAATATAAAAATAGTAAATGAAAACAAAATATTGCTATTAATGTAAAATAAAAAGTGAGAATTTAAAACAAATAATATAAATAATTATTATTTTGTTTAACATTACAACTGTAAAATTAATTTTAATTTCCTAATTTTCAAATGTTAAACAATCAAATTTTTATTTTGATAGAAAACTGCATCGCCAAGCTTTACTCAGAAACACTCAAAAGCATATATATATATATATATATATATTTCAGCCCTAGTGTCAATGCTTACAGACTGCATATTAAATCCAAACACATCCAGGCAGAGACACATCAGTAACACTCTCACCGTTGATGCGGGACCAGGATGTTGTTGATGCCGCCGAGTTTGACGTTGATTTTGAGGCAGAGGTTGGAGAGCGTCTGAGGGGAGGTTTTCACCACGTTCTTCACCTGCACACACTGAGTGGCCATTCCTAGAAGAGTGTCTCCAACACGCTTCACTTCCGCTGCACAAATCAAACGTGTGTGTGTGTGTTAGTCTGAAGCCGTTCGGCAGAAGGGCGGCTCTGCGCGTCACGTTCTTACCATAGACGGGTGTTTTTCCCGGCAGAATGACGATGATGAGCTGCAGTCCAGAGTAGGTGTTCTTCAGGTGTCTGAACATGGGCTCCACGCTGTCGGCTCCCTGAGCGTACTTACAGAAACACGGCTGACCCTGGATGGGCATCCCAGCATCCTTGGAGATCTTACGCAGCTGGTCGGTGAAGTTCCTGAGGGAGAGATGGTCGCAAACATTACCACTGAAGTACTCGTGGCTGTATTATTCTGTACTGTGTGTGGGTGTCCTTACTTGAGCACTTCTTCCCGACACTGTTTCTGCGGGGCGAAGCAAGCGATGGCCCAAACTTTGATCTCAATGCCGTTGTAGAACTGCTTTCCCCTCATATCCCACACACCCTGGTTGGGAGTCGCGATGGCACGATTCTGTTCAGCGTCAGATAAAGCGAGAGAGTTTAGAAACCTCACACTGGAGGTGATGATGGCGCGTCACTGGAGTCTCTCTACACTGGAAGTGTCAACAGTTATGCATTTGGCAGATGCTTTTAACCAAAGTTTTTGATGAACAGAACAGAAAAGAGTCTCTTCCACTCTCACCAAAGCCCTATTGGGACGGTAATTGTTTCTCGTGGGGTCATAAGGTATTTTCATCCTTGACAGGGGCTAGTCTGGGACTTTATTGGCGTCTGAATCCACAATGTCTGTGTTTTTCTCCCACCACCTGTGTAAAAATCTCCGGCCGAATTACCTCCCTGAGTTTTTTCAAGAATATATCACTTCAAAATTCACTGTTTATATCCTTTTTTGACCCCTGAAGAGCACCATACGGTTGCGCTTCAATGTCATTTGGATGCATTTTAAAGATTTTTATTAGTCAAATGCTGGTGAGTATTTACAAGAGCAATATATTTCATCACCACTCAAAAAATAAAAAGAAGAAAAGCATGTAAACATTTGAAATGTGCCATTATTACGGCAGCGATTATATCTGTTATAATAACCAACCATTATGTTTACCTCATGTAAATAAGACGCTGTATTCTGATACTTATTTCCGCTCATTTCCGTGTGGAATAAAATTACATCCTTTATTTTGAGATCAAATACAAGACAGAAAACCATTTTAACTATAATGCGCGTCTATACATCTTCCTATATTTAAATGGATTTAAATAATTAAATAATAATTAGGATATTATTTTCCTATTAATAAATTAAATATGCATTTATTCTTATTATGCCAAGCATATGATCACAAAACGCGCTCCTCCACCGGGAATAAATCACCATCCCAATGCACGAGTTTTATCACTGAGGTGGCGTGCACATTTATTTACGGACGTCCACATGAGAAACAATTACCGTCCGAGTAGGCTGCATTTATTTGACCAAAAATACAGCAAAATCATTAATAATGTGAAATGATTACAATTTAAAATAACAGTTTTCTATTTGAATATACAGTAAAGTGTAATTTATTCCTGGGATCAAAGCTGAATTTATCATCATTACTCCAGACTTCAGTGTCAAACATTTCTGATTATTATCAATTAGAGCCCGACCGGGGGCCAATGCCGATATTAGAGACCTAAAATGTACACTTTTCACAATGTTTAAGTAGCCTATTAAAATCATTCAGATATTGCGTGCCGTTGCGATATGCATATCAGGATATGAACATTTGCGATATTTCGATAATTTCGATATATTGTGCAGCCCTATTGGTGGACACACGATAATTGAATATATATTGCTAGACATATGGTCAATTAGTCTCTTTAGCATTTATGCAAAATACTGGAGCCAAACCTGAGAAAGAAGTCCAGAAGATTCCACAGCGTACCTGGACACGTCATTTGCAGTTGTAACTCATGGGCGGGGAATATGCTAATTTTGAATGAGCGTGCACGCGCGTTATATTTACGAATGTTTGGAATCTATTAATATACACAGGTTTAACTACCGAATCCGCAGTATACGAATCGCTTATGAATCTGGAGGAGAGTTTTCGTAAAGGTCCATTTTACGCGCAAATTACTCCGAATTTTCTGAGTACTCTGATTTGCATTGTACATAAATACAACAAAACAAACATATACAGTGAGGAAAATAAGTATTTGAACACCCTGCTATTTTGCAAGTTCTCCCACTTGGAAATCATGGAGGGGTCTGAAATTGTCATCGTAGGTGCATGTCCACTGTGAGAGACATAATCTAAAAAAAAAAATACAGAAATCACAATGTATGATTTTTTTACTATTTATTTCTATGATACACCTCTAAATAAGTATTTGAACACCTGTCTATCAGCTAGAATTCTGACCCTCAAAGACCTGTTAGTCTGCCTTTAAAATGTCCACCTCCACTCCATTTATTATCCTAAATTAGATGCACCAGTTTGAGGTCGTTAGCTGCATAAAGACACCTGTCCACCCCATTCAATCAGTAAGAATCCAACTACTAACATGGCCAAGACCAAAGAGCTGTCCAAAGACACTAGAGACAAAATTGTACACCTCCACAAGGCTGGAAAGGGCTACGGGGAAATTACCAAGCAGCTTGGTGAAAAAAGTTCCACTGTTGGAGCAATCATTAGAAAATGGAAGAAGCTAAACATGACTGTCAATCTCCCTCGGACAGGGGCTCCATGCAAGATCTCACCTCGTGGGGTCTCAATGATCCTAAGAAAGGTGAGAAATCAGCCCAGAACTACAGGGGAGGAGCTGGTCAATGACCTGAAAAGAGCTGGGACGACCGTTTCCAAGGTTACTGTTGGTAATACACTAAGACGTCATGGTTTGAAATCATGCATGGCACTGAAGGTTCCCCTGCTTAAACCAGCACATGTCCAGGCCCGTCTTAAGTTTGCCAATGACCATTTGGATGATCCAGAGGAGTCATGGGAGAAAGTCATGTGGTCAGATGAGACCAAAATAGAACTTTTTGGTCATAATTCCACTAAACGTGTTTGGAGGAAGAAGAATGATGAGTACCATCCCAAGAACACCATCCCTACTGTGAAGCATGGGGGTGGTAGCGTCATGCTTTGGGGGTGTTTTTCTGCACATGGGACAGGGCGACTGCACTGTATTAAGGAGAGGATGGCCGGGGCCATGTATTGCGAGATTTTGGGGAACAATCTCCTTCCCTCAGTTAGAGCATTGAAGATGGGTCGAGGCTGGGTCTTCCAACATGACAATGACCCGAAGCACACAGCCAGGATAACCAAGGAGTGGCTCTGTAAGAAGCATATCAAGGTTCTGGCGTGGCCTAGCCAGTCTCCAGACCAAAACCCAATAGAGAATCTTTGGAGGGAGCTCAAACTCTGTGTTTCTCAACAACAGGCCAGAAACCTGACTGATCTAGAGAAGATCTGTGAGGAGGAGTGGGCCAAAATCCCTCCTGCAGTGCAAACCTGGTGAAAACCTACAGGAAACGTTTGACCTCTGTAATTGCAAACAAAGGCTACTGTACCAAATATTAACATTGATTTTCTCAGGTGTTCAAATACTTATTTGCAGCTGTATCATACAAATAAATAGTTAAAAATCATTTTTTTTTAGATTATGTCTCTCACAGTGGACATGCACCTACGATGACAATTTCAGACCCCTCCATGATTTCTAAGTGGGAGAACTTGCAAAATAGCAGGGTGTTCAAATACTTATTTTCCTCACTGTAAATGAAATAAACAGTTCATTTCAGGTTTTTCATGTAGGTCTAAACTAGATTTTCAGATACAGAAATAGAGATCAAATGTCAATGATTCATTATCTTCAGTGAATAAATATAGATTAACCCTTATTAAAGTTATTCAGTCAAGAAGAGTGAGCGATATTGATGAGATTTTCCGGCTTTCCGTGTTATATGCTATTACACATCTCCTGATCAAAACACAGGCGAAGAAGAAGCAGATACGAGCGATCTCCTAGAAGCAGATGCATATGAAAAATAACGCGATAACCAACATTAAACAGCATATATATATATATATATATATATATATATATATATATATATATATATATATATATATATATATATATATATATATATATATATATATATATATATATATATATATATATATATATATATATATATATAAAACGCCTAATGTTATTGAATGAAATCCCGACCCAGGACGAGCTATAGGACTGTGATGTTTTGGGGGTGTTGATGGTCTCCATCTGTGTTTTGATCATCGTTTGAAAGAAACTCTATATTATATATTCATATTATATATATATATATATATATATATATATATATATATATATATATATATATATATATATATATATATATATATATATATATATATATATATTCATCATTCAATGCAACATAAGTAATTTTGGGAAAAAAGCCTATGGCTAATTACTTTTTTTGCTGTATTTTGTATCAAATAGATGCAGCCTTGGTGAGCAGAAGAGACTTCTTTCAAAATCATAGTTATTCCAGACTTTTGACCGCTAGTGTATTTTATACCTTCATGCATTCACTGGGAATTGAACCCATAACATTGGTGTTGCAAGCGCCATGAACTCCTGTTTGAGCTACAAGAACAGATCTGGAACAGGAGCAGTTTGAGCTTCAGATACAGTAATATGGCTCTTACCCGACCACCGTACTGCAGGATCGGAGCTGGAAGGACTCTCCCGGTCACCTCGGCCATGTCGTCCTTCACTTTGATTCCAAACTCTTGAATGTAGGGATCCAGATTAAAGTTAGCGTTCTTCATCTGAGCAAAAAAAAAAAAAAAGATTATGAAAAATGTCTTTCATCCAGGCAATATGAACCTGCATCACAGCCCTTTTCACTTTTGTAATGTGATGCATTATTGACTGAAACAGGATAGTCAAGAATGAGGAAAGAAATGTAATAATTTTATCCATTAGGAAATTATTTGAAAATTGGCCGTAACAATATGACATTAGAAAAGAAATGTAATTTCAGAGGCAAGGCAAGTTATTGCATTTTCAGATTACAAAACTGTTTTATTTGGAATAACGTACGGTGGTGAACTGTAAACAATTCAGACCAAAACTGCATTAAGAAAACTAATGGGAAACTAGTAAACATTTTCAGAAAGTCTACATTCAAAGTTTGTCTGCACAATATTGGAAAAAAACTGATTTCGTTTTTCTGTGATATATACTGCGATATGAAAACAATTTCACTGCATAGTCAGCACAATATAAATTAAATATAATTAATCATTGTTAAAGCTACAAAAGTGATTGTCTTTTTCTGTTGTTGTTTAACATTAAATGACAGTCAGCAGCAGTTTTATTAGGCTGCTGTCACTTTAAGACCTAATGCACTGATCCCATATAATGATAAGCATTGGTTTTCTTTCTCAATTGACCCTTCGCTAAGTCACGCCCAAAAACCGCCACAGGCCAATCCTGGCTTAGCAACCGTATCTAGGCGCGGAAGGTCTGTCAAGCTTTCGAGTGAGGGAAACATGTCGAAGCGTTGTGCTTATGGATTGAGCATATCTGATACCCCGTATACTAAAAGTTTGGACGGGGGGTGGATTTTTTTCCCTTCCCCAAACCTAAAACCCAAGGGGAGAAATGACGGTGTTCTGTTGATTTGTCCTACCTTGTCAGATTTTCTTACCGTAGTGCAAAACTATTGCTATATCTATCGATCCATGCTACCGCATCAAAAAATCCTACTGCGTGTTAGCGCTTGTGACTAACTTACATTAAAAAATTCAGGGTAACTTTACTGAGGATTCTTGTTGGGGAAAACGATTTTACAGAGCAAAATACCCCATCAGATTGTTGTGGATCAAGCATTGTGGGAGAAATACATATATGCTCCTTTTATATATAAATATATATAAAATATAAGCGGGAGAATGTTGGTCAGGCTAATGTCTTATTAGATTATTTTCTAATTTCACTTACCCTACAGTGCATGAACATAGCTGTTCCTCAATTTGTGTGTTTACCATTTGAATGGTCAGTGTATGAGGCGGCTGCTGCTTGCGCTGGGACATATAGGCTTTAGCTTCAATTTCGATGAAATTATTATCTAATCGGTTGCATTTTATGTCATGGATATATCCCTCGAATGCATACTGCAGTTCCTTTTGTCTTGCTCTATCAGATATTCAGTTTGCCAAAAATGACTAATTATCTCCTTGGGAACGTCTGACACCGGCGCATACAGTGGGGCAAAAAAGTATTTAGTCAGCCACCAATTGTGCAAGGCCTGTAATTTTCATAATAGGTACACTTCAACTATGAGAGACAGAATGAGAAAAAAAAAATCCAGAAAAGCACATTGTCTGATTTTTAAAGAATTTACTTGCAAATTATGGTGGAAAATAAGTATTTGGTCAATAACAATAGTTCATCTCAATACTTTGTTATATACCCTTTGTTGGCAATGACAGAGGTCAAAAGTCTCCACAAGGTTTTTACACACTGTTGCTGGTAGTTTGGCCCATTCCTCCATGCAGATCTCCTCTAGAGCAGTGATGTTTTGGGGCTGTCGCTGGGCAACACGGATTTTCAACTCCCTCCAAAGATTTTCTATAGGGTTGAGATCTGGAGACTGGCTAGGTCACTCCAGGACCTTGAAATGCTTCTTACGAAGTCACTCTTTTGTTGCCCGGGCGGTGTGTTTGGGATCATTGTCATGCTGAAAGACCCAGCCACGTTTCATCCTCAATGCCCTTGCTGATGGAAGGAGGTTTTTACTCAAAATCTCACGATACATGGCCCCATTCATTCTTTCCTTTACACGGATCAGTCGTCCTGGTCCTTTTGCAGAAAAACAGCCCCAAAGTATGATGTTTCCACCCCTATGCTTCACAGTAGGTATGGTGTTCTTTGGATGCAACTCAGCATTCTTTCTCCTCCAAACACGACAAGTTGAGTTTTTACCAAAAGTTCTATTTTGGTTTCATCTGACCATATGACATTCTCCCAATCCTCTTCTGGATCATCCAAATGCTCTCTAGCAAACTTCAGATGGGCCCGGACATGTACTGGCTTAAGCAGGGGGACACGTCTGGCACTGCAGGATGTGAGTCCCTGGCGGCGTAGTGTGTTCCTGATGGTAGCCTTTGTTACTTTGGTCCCAGCTCTCTGCAGGTCATTCACAAGGTCCCCCCGTGTGGTTCTGGGATTTTTGCTCACCGTTCTTGTGATCATTTTGACCCCACAGGGTGAGATCTTGCGTGGAGCCCCAGATCGAGGGAGATTATCAGTGGTCTTGTATGTCTTCCATTTTCTAATAATTGCTCCCACAGTTGATTTCTTCACACCAAGCTGCTTACCTATTGCAGATTCAGTCTTCCCAGCCTGGTGCAGGTCTACAATTTTGTTTCTGGTGTCCTTTGACAGCTCTTTGGTCTTGGCCATAGTGGAGTTTGGAGTCTGACTGCTTGAGGTTGTGGACAGGTGTCTTTTATACTGATAACGAGTTCAAAAAGGTTCCATTAATACAGGTAACGAGTGGAGGACAGAGGAGCCTCTTAAAGAAGAAGTTACAGGACTGTGAGAGATGTTGAAGTGAGGACTGTGAGAGAAATCTTGCTTTTTGTAGGTGACCAAATACTTATTTTCCACCATAATTTGCCATTTTTTTCTCTTTCTGTCTTTCATAGTTGAAGTGTACCTATGATGAAAATTACAGGCCTCTCTCATCTTTTTAAGTGGGAGAACTTGCACAATTGGTGGCTGACTAAATACTTTTTTGCCCCACTGTACATACTGTAATAGACGGGCCAGGCACGAAAGCTTGTCAGGCGTAGCAACAGTAACTAAGGAGGGTGGGGCTTAGCAAAGGGTCAATTGTTTACGTTAATGTAAGCCATAAGCGACTGTGTTTACAAGGATACTCACCGAGAAGGGCATTGTGACAATCATTTTGAATGTATGTGTCCATTCAAGCACAAAAAGACGAGAAGGAGAACTAAATTCTAAAACTAGTTTTATCAGGTGCCTCATCCATGTTGGGGTTGTTTTATGCAGTGTACAGGCAGTGTTGATAAATTGAAGTGGTTGATGGAAAAGATGCGTTAGAAAATAGCATGCAGATCTTCTTGCGCTTGATTGGTTTAAAGTCCTATTAAAATGCACACAAAGGAATCAATGAGACGAATCATAATTTTTTATTTTATAACAAGTATCCGATTCCAGAATAGGAATCGATTTTCGCTTCCCAACCCTAGCCTCGATCCCCGGCAGACTCCTTACAGCCGAAGCAAATGACCAAAGGCTCATTTTACGACCTCTAATCTGAGAGCGGCAAACCTTTGCATTAGGATGATCCTGGATTATCCGAGAAAATATTATCTTCTTGACTCTCTGTTTGTATAATCAAAACAATTTTTTGGGGTATAATTTGATATCAAAATGGACAATCTACAACCTTTATCCGCAATATTACCGCACTCAATATTTATAAAAGATTTTGTAATCATATTGCGTAGTTGTGCTTGGAGTCGATTGTTTTATTTGTGATAATGTAATGGTGCCGAAATCATTTTTGGCCAGGCTGTCATACAAAGAAATTATGAACACAAGATTATGATGTTGTAGTCAATGTATTAAAGGGTAACTAAACCCTAAACCAACTTTTTTTAGTTCATGATCTGCAAGACTGGGGCTTTATTAATGCTGTTCATTGATTCGAGTAAATGTTTTGACATTTGGGTATAAAGTGTTTTAATTCTATAATATATGGTGTAAAACCGTCTGAGTGCTGCCCTCTTAAGGTTGAACGGTGGCTACTGCAGTTGAATTTTCCTATTGGACGTTGTAGGTCATCGTGATGTAGGATGGTTCTTCCAACGGCTCACTATCCGCGCCCCTGGCACGAGCTCACCACGCCCTCAGAAATGTTTACCCCAATCACATGATGAGAACGGCTTCACTCCAGAATGAACTCTCATGTTACATGAAGTAGAGACATTATGAATGAAACTGACTTGACACTTGCTTTAACATTGTAATGAAGAAAATGCAGTTAAATAATGCAGCTGTCAGTACACGTCAGGCTTTTCTTGCGATATTTTTGCCGCCTGTCATGTGTACAGATAAGTTTCATACATGAGACGCACTTTCAAACCCTGACACGCAAGTGGTTGCCGCGGTAACGAACAACAATACCGTAACGTGCTGGCGTTTATAGTCTAACTTTTATTTGAGGAAATCTGTTTATAATAGGCTATTAGGTTTGAACTTATTGGTCCTGCGTTGCTTATTGATTCAGTTCATTTGAATGAAAATACATCGTATGTATCTGATCTATTTTTAGTGGCATTCGGTGTAAGGATTTGACTGTTCGTTCTCTCTTGCGCTGCTGCTTCACTAGATTTGTCGGCATCTGGAGTTAACGCAGTTTGAGCCAGCGGCTCGCATTGATAAGGCTCTGGGTCTGTGACTCTGTGTTTACAAACAATTGACCCTCCTCCACTTCAGGTGAAGGTGGGGGAGAATGACCGCTCTGTTGCAAAGCTACTGGCGTCACTCCAGTCATTCTCCAGCTTTGCGACTCGTGAGGCAGACAGCTGTCAATCAATCAGTCATTGCGGGTCTCAGGTGCACCCCCCCCCTGACGTTGTCAGATAAATACCTTAACCAAGTTTAGTTCTTCCATTAAATTAAAAACATAAAAAAATATATTTGCCTCATATTGTGATGGTTTAATCAAACTTGTAGGGTGATCAAAACCAAACATCCCTTCCTTACATCACTTTTGTCCACTACTGCATCTTGTTGAGGCTGAAAATAAAAAATGTCCAGCCCCATATTATCCTATGGGTAAAAATACTCTGGCTATGTAGCCATGGCAACAATGCACTTGTGCTCACTATATGTAAACCTGGCCATGGTTTCCCTCATGCACACTAGAGGTCAGCACTCACCAGTCTGCTGATCTCCTCCTGTCTGTCTGGTGCTGATCGTGCTGTGGCTTTGATCATGGTGGATGTTTGATTATCTGTCAGTTTCTTGATGCACCGCTGCCCTGCTACAATGTTGCACACCTGAGAGAACAGCAAACCTGTGTAAGAACAGAGGATGTGGCCAATCGGCATCACAGTCGTGCGGATGACAGGACTCACCTCCAGGGGCAGGTAGGTGTGCTTCTGCTCCTGCCCCACCTGTAGACAGGGCAGGTGGGGGTATTTCAGCTGCAGGTTGTACTTCTGCTTGAAGTATTGAGCCACGGTACATTCTACCGTCTGTCCGCTTTCAAGCTGCAGGGGAAACCTGGGGGCACGATTGACCGGATCAAGATTTACATCCAAATTGGCAGTTACTTTACAAACTATTTGACGGCAGGAAACAAGACACACTTCATACAGATACACATCAATGTTAAACATTAACATTAACCCAGGGTTTACCCATGCATAATGTGAAATTAGTGATGCACCAAAATACTGACACCGAAATGAAAGATTTAATTTAGCCGAAAACTAAATAATAATCAATTAATCATTTATCAATGCTGCATATAAACATTTCAACTGCATACAAGTCCACTTTTTAATGATGTAATTATATTTTTACTCCAATTTGTTGTTGTAATATAAACATTTAACAGTGGCTGTACTAAAAATGATATTTTTAATGACATGTTAAGTAAAGAGATTATAATTATAGTGCATATATTTAGCAAAATGCTCCTCTCTAGAGTTATTTATAGAGACACTGACAACGCAGTTAAAAATGCACCCTCTGAGAAGCGCTAATTAAACGTCACCATTTCAGTTCCTCCAAAACTGTTTTGGCCACAACCGTAAATTCATTTTCTGCCAAGTATTTCATGTAAAATATCAAAACTCAAAGAATGAACATTATGAAAAATGGGACAAGTGTGAATTAGGGGTTGAACGACTTTGACGAGATTGTTTAAAGTCGACATTTATGTGATTAAAGTCGAGTTGACGCTTTTTATCAGTTCTTTTGTCTTTGGGTCGTTGTATTTCTCACAGATTTCGTCTCGTTCTGAATCAGATAAGTTTAGATTAGATTAGATTAGATTCAACTTTATTGTCATTACACAAGTACAAGTACAAGGCAACGAAATGCAGTTTAGGTCTAACCAGAAGTGCAATAGCAGCAAGTGCAGGATATACAACGTTTGCATAAGTGCAGGACATGGATATGTACTGAGTATATATAAATATATCTATAAATAGAGAGATGGTTATTACTATAAACAGAATTTACAGGTGAATAATATACAGATGGTTAATACTATAAACAGAATTTACAGGTGGATATGTACTATGAATATAATATAATATACATTTTACAGATAGAGGTATACAATGATATGTTAGGCTAAAATGAGGAATATGGCAGTGGATTAAGGTAGTGCAATAAATTATGGACAGAAGCTATCCGAAAAAAGTGTAAAAGTGCAGTGGAAAGTGGTTGCATATTACAGTTAGAAGTACAGTGCAAAATACAAATGTAAACAGTAGGTACTGTAAACAGTCGGCAGTGCAAATGAGCATAATCCAGTTACGGTGTGGTAGTGCAAAATGAATAAGTAAACAGTTGTTACTGTGATAAACAGTCGGTAGTGCAAATAACAAAGTGAAGGTGGATGTGAGGTAGGAGAGTTATCAGTATAAGAGGGGAGTGGATCAACGGGGGTTAGAGTTCAGTAAGGAGACAGCTCTGGGGAAAAAACTGTTCTTTAGTCTGCTGGTCCTGGTCCGGTGGATCCTGAAACGCCTGCCGGAGGGCAGGAGAGAAAACAGTCTGTGGGCTGGGTGAGAGGAGTCCTTGAGGATGCTGCGAGCTCGATGCAGGCAGCGTTTCCTCTGGATGTGCTCGATGGCAGGCAGTGGAGTCCCTGTGATGCGCTGGGCAGTTTTCACCACCCGCTGCAGTGCCTTGCGCTCCGCAACAGAGCAGCTCCCATACCACACTGCCACACAGTTGGTCAGGATGCTTTCTATTGCGCAGCGATAGAAGTTCACCAGGATAGCCGAGGAGAGCTGATTCTTCCTCAGTGTCCTCAGGAAGAAGAGGCGCTGGTGAGCCTTCTTGACCAGGCTGGAGGTGTTGGTCGTCCACGACATGTCCGCCGAGATGTGGATCCCCAGGAACTTGAAACTGGAGACACGTTCAACAGCCATTCCATTGATGTGGATGGTGTCGTGTGTGCCTCTTGACTCCTTCCTGAAGTCCACGATGAGCTCCTTCGTTTTGGTGGTGTTGAGGAGCAGGTTATTATCAGCGCACCATGTGGCCAGGTGCTGGATCTCCTCCCTGTAGGCGGTCTCATCGTTGTTGCTGATGAGACCAATCACCGTAGTGTCGTCCGCAAACTTGACGATAGAATTAGATCCATACACAGGCTTGCAGTCGGCGGTGAAGAGGGAGTAGAGAAACGGGCTTAGCACACAGCCCTGTGGTACACCAGTGTTGAGTGTGATGGATGTGGAGCAGGTGAATCCTGAACGAACATTCTGGGGTCTGTCAGTTAGGAAGTCCAAAATCCAGTTGCACATTGAGGTATTGATGCCCAGGTCTCCAAGTTTGGCTATTAACTTGGTTGGGATGACAGTGTTGAATGCTGAGCTGAAGTCAACAAACAGCATGCGTGCATAAGTGTTCTTATGGTCCAAATGGGTGAGCACAGAGTGCAGTGCCATGGAAACGGCATCCTCTGTGCTCCTATTGCTGCGATAGGCAAACTGGTGTGAGTCCAATGTGGATGGTAGAGAGTCTTTTAGGTGTTCCAGGACCAGCCGCTCAAAGCACTTCATGACGATGGGTGTGAGTGCTACAGGGCGGTAGTCATTAGGGCACCTCGGGTTAGAGTGTTTCGGCACTGGCACAATGGACGTGCGTTTAAAGCATGAAGGTACAGCTGCTTGGGCAAGAGACAGGTTGAAAATGTCTGTAAAAACCCCAGCGAGCTGCTCCGCACATGCCCTGAGAACACGACCAGGGATGTTGTCTGGTCCAGCAGCCTTGTGCGCGCTGATCCGGCTCAGTGACTTGCAGACATCTGTGGTGGAGAGTGTGATTGGTGGGTCAGCTGAGGGTTTGAGCTTGGTGGCAGTTTCTCTGTTGTCTCTTTCAAAGCGAGCATAAAAGTGATTTAGCTCGTTCAGGAAGTTGACATCAGTGGCTGCGGGGGTGGAGTGGGGGGGTTTGTAGTTACTGATGGCCTGGATGCCCTGCCACATGCGTCGAGGGTCAGAGTTGGAAAAGTGACCCTCTATCTTCAGCTTGTAGCAGTGCTTGGCCTTTTTGATGCCCCTCTTCAGGTTAGCTCTGGATGTACTGTAGGCTTGTGCATCTCCTGATCTGAAGGCAGTATTGCGTGACTTCAGCAGGAGTCGAACTTCCCTGTTCATCCAAGGCTTCTGATTAGGGTATGTGGTGATCTGTTTCTGGGTTGTAACACTGTCAATGGTGGTATTGATATGATCCAATACAGAGGAGGTGTAGAAGTCAATGTCCGTGTGAGCGCCACTGGTGGCTTGAGAAGCAAACACACTCCAGTCTGTGTGTAGAAACCTTTCCTGGAGTGTGGAGTCAACCCCCGCAGGCCACACCTTGAAGGTCTTTACTGCTGGCTTCACACGGTTGATGAGGGGTGAATATTTGGGGATGAGGAACAAAGAAAGGTGATCTGACTGTCCCATGTGGGGGAGGGGTGTCGCAACGTAAGCACCAGCCATGTTTGTGTACACATGGTCTAAGGTTTTGTTTCCTCTGGTGTGGCAGGAAACATGCTGGTGAAACTTGGGTAGCACTGACTTTAAGTTTGAATGATTAAAGTCACCTGCAACAATAAAAGCAGCTTCCGGGTGATCAGTCTGTTGTTTACTGATGGCTGCGTGAAGTTCTTTCATAGCAAGCTTGGCATCAGCATCCGGAGGAATATAGGCTGCAGTTATAATGGTGGAAGTGAACTCACGCGGCAGATAAAACGGTCTACATTTAACCATGAGAAACTCGAGGTTAGCTGAACAATGACTCCCAACAATAGCAGAGTTTGTGCACCAGGCTTTGTTAATGTAAATGCACAATCCACCACCTCTGGTCTTACCGGAGCCATCTAATGTTCTATCCGCCCGGAGCGTGTGGCATCCCGCTAGCTCAATAGCGGTGTCCGGTATTCCGCCGTTTAGCCAGGTTTCCGTGAAGATTAGGACGTTACAGTTCAAAAGTTTCTTGCTGTGTGTGATGCTGAGTCGAATCTCCTCCATTTTGTTCACTAGCGACCGTACATTGGCAAGGAAAATACTGGGTAAAGAGAGCCGATGTGGGGTTAGCCTTAGCTTTAGCCTTAGCTTAGCTCTCAGACCACCGCGTATTCCCCGCCTTTGTTTACGATCTCGGCGCCGCCTGCGAGCACTTCCGCCCGGCCGGGTAGAGTGCATAGCCTCGGGTGTCCTAGCGATCTCAGGAAGGAGTCGAAGATTGTCCATAAAACTGTCGGAAATTCGCAAACCAATATCCAAAATCTCACCACGGGTGTACGATGTTAAGGCACAACTATTCTGAACGAACAGACCCGAGATGAGCAGGAAAAATACCGCAAAATTGCAGAATCTGGAGAGACCCAGAGCCTCGCTCTGTGAGTGTGACTCGTGTGACTCGAACCGCCTGGCATGAGAGTCAGACGCTCTAACAAGGAGGCTAAACAGCTCTACCTCTCATTTCAACCAGACGATCCCACAGTAGCTGCACGAATCTCCAGCTGTCTAGCGGACATCATAAAGACAGCATGGATGAAAGAACATCACCTGCAGCTCAACCTGGCAAAGACTGAGCTTCTCGTCTTCTCTGCCAATCCGACGCTACAACACGACTTCACCACGACTTTGTTTATCTTAAATCATCCCTTCAGGGTCAGTCAGAAATCTTGGAGTAATCTTTGATGACCAGCTGTCCTTCAAAGACCACATTTCAAAGACAGCTCGCTCATGCAGATTTGCGTTGCACAACATTCGGAAGATCACACCATTCCTAACTGAGCATGCAACACAGCTTCTAGTCCAGGCCCTGGTTATTTCTAGGCTTGACTACTGCAATGTGCTTCTGGCAGGACTTCCATCCTGTGCACTCAAAACGCTTCAGAATGCAGCGGCACGTCTGGTCTTCAACGAGCCCATGTCACACCTCTCTTCATCTCTCAGCACTGGCTACCACCAGAAGCCTTCGCTCAGCTAAGGAGCGTCGGCTTGTGGTACCATCACAGAGAGGAATGAAATCCTTCTCCAGAACATTTTCATTCACCATTTCCAGCTGGTGGAACGATCTTCCCACCTCCATCCGGATGGCAGAATCACTGACAATATTCAAAAGACAGCTGAAAACTCATCTCTTCTGTGAGCACTTCATTTATATAAAAAAATATTTAAAAAATCATATTATTTCTTTTTCCACTATTCCCTCCCTATTCTAGCATATGCTACTCTAAGTAATGTCCAAAACTTAGTATTTCAGGCAATTTTTACATTTCTTCGCCTCTTCATGACGGATCCCTTCCTGTATTGCTCAGTTGTAAGTCTTTGGATACGTTTGGTGGCTTTGGATAAAACCGTCTCCTAAATGCATAAATGTAAATGTAAAGGCTGCAACCTCTAGCATCAGTCGCTAGAGCGTCTCTTGAGATCAAAGGAGTGAGGTTTCCTCGCACAGCGACTACTAGCTGGCTTCCAATACACTCAACCCCCCTAAACCTCACTCCCGTCCGGGTCACGGCACCAATGTAACCCCTCCTGTTCGAACCGCCCACTCCAAGCGGGACTCGAAACCGGGTCCGCCGGCATGAGAGTCGGACGCTCTAACAAGGAGGCTAAAGCGACTACTATCTGGCCTAGAGCCCTGCATTTCTGCCCGAGCCCGACGTGCCCCGACTTTTTACGCCCCTAGGGCCGGGCTTCGGGCCAATTTTCCCGTCATACCTCAAACGCGGGCCGGGCTTCGGGCCTTTATAGGCTTCTCCTTCATTTTATATTTTAGACATTCAATAATTAAAAGAAACAATGAGATGTGCTGCGCTGGTGGAAACAACATGAGACCATGATATCGCGAGTCCGCAACTGTCAAGACTGACTCACACAGTGTTTAGAGGACGGCGCTATGCAACACGCATCGCCGCAAATGAGTAAAGCAAGCCAACACGCAAACTGCCACAAGTGAAACTGAAAATAAGCTAAGTCTTAGATGCTCAAAAACACAACCATCTTCATTAAAACTAATGAGACTAAAGGCTCTTACCAGTGTTTAAGTCGCTCGTTCTCCTAATGCGGTCTTTGATGTTGAAATGAGCTGATGAATAAAATGCTCATATCGGTTTCTTTCGTTGACATGAACTCCGTTAAATGTGCATATAGCGCGGGAATCAAAGATCGGATTTATATTCATTTTGCGGAGAGGTAGGTAAGACAACCTGCATGTTTTTTTTATTTTTATTTGTTTAGATTGTGTAGCCCGTTTCGTTTGCGCGCGCCGTTGCGATCTGCCTGCCTCATCTTGTCGAAAATGCCTTTTTAACTGTGATGGTGGTGATAGTAGGCTAAATGTTTAAACGATGCTTTAAGTGTTTTATATGGATTTTATAAGCAAGACAAGTCAAGTGTTGATTTCAGAGGCTAAAGCGTTGGGTTAACTCACTGGCCGCTTGGTCGTCACTTTAAAAAGCAAAAGCTTTAATTTAACAAACAAAAAAAGGCTTCAAACATTTTTCTAAATTAACTTAAACTAACTAAATTAACATTTAACGAAATATAACTACTTTGACATTAAAAACAAAACTGAACTATTTTAATGGCTGCAATTAATGTGTAATAGGGAGGATATTTTCTGTGCCACTGAATGTTTCTGTGTGTGCATGATCTGCATGTGATGTGGGAGCGGCGATTAACGTACAATAAGCTGTTTAAAACGTGCATTCACACAGCATCCAGATGGTATAATCACACATGTCTTGTGGAGAGCTCTCGAGTATGCATTTATTTGTCATTTTAACTGTTTGGAAACGGAGTGTAAAAGTGGACTTCAAAGATTTCTTGTCCTGTTGCGCCCTCTATAGGCCATGACCAGCGACTAGTCAACGTCAAGCTGAGCATTAAAGTCGTCGAGTCTGTGCAACCCCTAGTTTGAACTCCCATATGAAAATTATACTATTGTTCCGTTCCCAGAACTATACTCACGTTTGGTGACTAGCAGGGCGACGCGTGACGTTGCAGACACGGTACTTCCTTTTCATTTGACCACAGTGCGTGACCTCCACCTTCAGACCTGGAAATGTCCATCAGAACAAAACACACAAACATAGGTCAAACAGCGTGAAGAAGCTTGCAATGGCTATTATTATTTGAGGTTTTCAAAACATTAGCAACTCAAACTGCAAAACTAGATTGCATGCATTAAAAAAAAACAAATCTGGCTACACTTCAAGCATTCGGTTTAATTGACAGACAACACATTTCTGTGTTTGTCATGTTGCTCCTCTAGCCAATTTATTTTGCAGTTCCCTGCACCAGAACCAGCACCATTTCGGCGTTTCACCAGTGTGAAGTACAGAAACTGGGCGGCACTCACAGGCACAGCAGGGTAGCAATTACAGTATTCAGTATAAGACCAAAAAGAAAGGCCAATCCACAATAATTCCCTTTGGAATACATGAAGACAAGTCCGAATTTAGGATTATTGATTTATGGACCTATTATGCCCTTTTTCAAAGTCTTTATATTGTTTTTGGGCTCTACTAGAATAGATTTTCATGGTTGAATGTAAAAAAAAACCCATAATTTTTTCATTATTTGATTGTTGCGGCTCCTCTCTTCCCAGTCTGTCAGTAACGTTCCGTTTAGTTCCGGGCTCTAAGAAGCCCCTCCTTCTGAAAAGCACAGTGTGCTCTGATTGGTCGGCTGGATAAGTGTGTTGTGATTGGTCACGTGCTTCAAGCGTGTTTGGAAAATGCCCCGCCCCTTACCATAACCACCAGTTTCAACACACTACTAACTAACTCAACCAGGCCCCCGCCCCTTTATTCTGCGTATTAATTATTGTAATGAGGAATATTGTGATGTGTTCATTCCGGAAGAAAACTCAAGACTACAATGGAGGCGTTTCAGGAGTTCAGAAACACTGACACTGATTTAGAGAAGAACTCAGTTCGGAGGGACTTTGTGCTTGGGAAGAAAGCTAAACATGTAAAAAAAAGCATAATGGCATAATCGATTTCTGTATAAAAGCATTATATCAAAATGACTCATCTAATTCAATTGATCAAATAAATGACAAGGCAAATCCATGGCAGGACGCTGAGATCATCCAATGACCTCAACCTGATACTTCATCTCAAAATAGCAGGGGTGTAAAAGTACACATATTCACACAAAAAATGTTCAGGTGCGGGGCTTTTGGTTCGGCATGCATTTAAAACTCTCGAGTTTCCCCCCTGGATTGGAATAATACCGTTTATATCGATATATTTTGATGCGAATGCATCTGAAAAACAATAAAAGACACTGAGTGTACTGCTGTGGGAGAAGTGCATGATCCGAGTTATCCTAAACATGATATGTGCTTTATATTAAGTGCTTCAAACTCACTCAAGAGCATACAGTTTAAAGCGGCTTGCCCTCATGAGTCATGTCATATGCGTGCGCTGTTTAATGCTTAAAGTCAGCATGATAATCTTTTCCTCCCTATTGTGCCATATATCTGAGAGAAACGGCTTCTGGAACAAGAACAGATGCAGGGCGGGGCTTGATTTTGTCTGTGGGGAATTGATTGGATGGTAGTGGTTTGCTATTGGTGGATCTCATGTGAGTGACAGGTTGAATTTATTCTGAATCAAGATTACGAAGCACATGAATTAAAAAAAATTATGACGTGCATGGTAATTCATTTATAATAAATACTGCACAATTCCATATAAGAAAAAGAATAATTGTCAGTTTTGATTTCATGTTTTCCTCAGTGAATAACTTTGTTGTATCCTTTATCTGTAAATGTTAGAAATGTATATTAATATTTCCATTTTGCATTAATGCTAACAGCAAGCGAGTCTCTGTTAAACCTCACTGAACGAGCGCCAGCGCGTGTCAAACAGACTATTTTTGACTAAAATATACATTTTGAAAACATACACTATATTGCCAAAAGCTTTGCCTTTACATGCACATGAACTTTAATGATATCCCATTCTTAATCCGCTGGGTTTAATATGGAGTTGGCCCACCCCTTGCAGCTCTAACAGCTTCAGCTCTTCTGGGAAGGCTTTCCACAAGGTTTAGGAGTGTGTTTATGGGAATTTTGACCATTCTTCTAGAAGCGCATTTGTGAGGTCAGACACTGATGTTGAACGAGAAGGCCTGGCTCTCAGTCTCCGCTCTAATTCATCCCAAAGGTGTTCTATCAGGTTGAGTTCAGGACTCTGTGCAGGCCAGTCAAGTTCCTCCACACCAAACTCACTCATCCATGTCTTTATGGAGCGACGCTTTGTGCACTGGTGCGCAATGTGCAGTCATGTTGGAACAGGAAGGAGCCATCCCCAAACTGTTCCCACAAAGTTGGAAGCATGAAATTGTCCAAAATGTCTTGGTGTGCTGAAGAATTAGGAGTTACTTTCACTGGAACTAAGGGGCCGAGCCCAACCTCTGAAAAACAACCCCCCACACCATAATCCCCCCTCCACCAAACTTTACACTTGGCACAATGCAATCAGGCAAGTCCCATTCTCCTGGCAACCGCCAAACCCAGACTCGTCCATGGGATTGCGAGACAGAGAAGCGTGATTGGTCACTCCAGAGAACACGTCTCTCCACTGCTCTAGAGTCCAGTGGCGGCGTGCTTTACCCCACTGCAGCCCACGCTTTGCATTGCACTTGGTGATGTAAGGTTTGGATGAGCTGCTCGGCCATGGAAACCCATTCCATGAAGCTCTACACACTGTTCTTGAGCTCATCTGAAGGCCACAGGAAGTTTGGAGATCTGGAGCTCTTGACTCTGCAGAAAGTTGGCAACTTCTGCACACTGTGACACTCTGGGATTTTACGTGGTTTATCACTTTGTGGCTGAGTTGCTGTTGTTCCCAATTGACCTATCGGTAAGCCCCTCCCCTCATACGCAGATGAGCCAATAGCAGTTGAGTATCAGTTGCGCTGGGACTGGAACTCGGACATCTTTAGGTGTCAGCGCCATAGAGAAACATTGGAAAATCGAAGCTCTCATCGGTTTGATGGTGTTTATGCTACAAAAATGCTAAAACGTCATGCCTGAGGTACTGTAACACTGACTCCAGGGATCCTGAGAGGATTTTGTGTTTGTCATACTCTCGTTAAGTTACGATTAAAGTCCCTGCTAACATACAAACCGAAATAACTAACTGTTCTCACGTCATGTAACACTGTAGGTCAAAAACATGAAGGTCAGTGCCTCTCCATATTAAACTGGTTATATGTAAATTAATTTCCTTTTAGAGGTCTACATTATCTGTCCTATTAAGGAGGACTCCTATTTTGATGGGTATTATAGTCTCCAGGTAACGAAAGGGAGAGCTTGCACGCAGTTTATCGGAGTTGTTTTGCACATACAAAGTTTACCTGTTATTAACTGCACCCTCGAAAAGGCATACGGTCTGTACATGTTTGTTTACTGTTAGTTGTTTGAGTGTTTTTGTGTAATTTGCTGTGTATGTTAATGATAATGCAACGGAGAGAGAGAGTTTGTGAATGAGACGTTAATGCGCACTTCTTATGCTTTGTTTGTTCAGCTCTTACGATGATTTTTTGGAGTGAATAACGATGCAATAATCTTCATAAACCATCAGTTAAGTTTGGCCATCATTCGGACGGGGTATACGCTACAATCTGTGTCCAAAAACATCTTGGGATAAGGTTTTCACACTGACAGCTGTACATTGTAAGATATAGCAACTCCGTTTGTTTGTCCGAGTTAGCAACAGTAAATAAGGGGGGCGGGGCTTAGCGATAGGTCAATTGCTTCCACTTTGTTATAACACCACTAACAGTTGACGGTGGAATATTTAGTAGTGAGGAAATTTCCCGAATGGACTTATTGTACAGGTGGCAACCGATCACAGTCCCACGCTTGAGTTCACTGAGCTGAGTGTGATCCATTCTTCCATGAAGTGATTGAACACATGAATTCAGTGATTTGGAGGGGCGTCCCAATACTTTTGGCATTTGGCAATATAGTGTATTTTACATCCATAAGTAGAAGCACTTTAAATCCCTTTCCTTATTTGTTTCCCCCCTTGCCTTACCAAAAACATACTGAACCGTGACTTCAAAACTGGAGTACATACCGAACCATACTTTTTGTGTACCGTTACACCCCTACAAACTAGCCAAAGGTTGGAAACACTTCACATTTTCTGATTGGTTGCCAGGCTGTTATTATGCAGGTGCTAAGGTGTTCAGAATGAAGGATAAACCCACCTTTGATCTCCTTGGTGAAACGGACCCTTTGTGAGTCGGTGAGTGTCTTCGGCTGCTCATCGATGTTGCGGATGTCCAGAACTTCACACATGAACTCAATGACAGGCTGAGCTTTATAAAAGGCCGTTGCAGATACTGAAAACAAAAAAAGTTTGAAAATACATTTTCTATATTTAAGTACAAAACATTGATTGACATTAAATCAGTGAGCAATCGAGAGTAAAAAAAAAGCAGTGACGTCATACCGTCAATGTTGAGCATCATCTTCCACATGGCTGGCCGGACAGACTGATGGAAGCCGAACCACACCTCCCTGCCTCCACCCAGAGGATGGTAGTATCCTTCAGGAGGAGAAAAGAAGGAGCGGCCCACTGGAGTGTACCTGCAAATAAGAAAGACGGATGGTCCAATAGCTCCAAATCTTACTTTAGTGTGTAATAGAGCTGTTTGTGAATGCAAAAGATCTGCAAAGTTTAAAAGATCAAAGTGCATGACAAATAATGTTATTGTCTCCCAAAAGAAATAAAAAACAAATCCTCTGTAATTCCAGTCTTTCGTCTTGTATTAACCTATGTAGGTTTGTAACAAATTTGCATAATGCCAGTCCGTGGTCTTCATTGGCTACCTGTGAATGACGTCTGCTTTGCCCTGCCCTCAAAAACTGTAGTTGTCTCTGAGACTGGGAGAGTTTGGTTTGTGTTGTTCATGTCGAGAATACGCTGATTTCTGCGATGCCAATCTACTTTGATACACTTTCGAAGAATGAAACTCTGGCTCAAATTGATATGGTAAAACCGACGCCTTCATTAAAGGAACACGGCGACTTTAGATAAGTTAGATAAGTCCATACACACCATTCTCATATGTGCGTGCCATAACTCTGTCTAATGCACCCACCACTAGCCTAGCTTAGCACAAAGACTGAAGGTAAACGGCTCCAGCTAGCCCACTGCTCAATAAGTGACAACGCCAACATTTTCCTATTTGCATGTTGTTGTGTTTTGTGTGAAGTTTTTTCTTTTGTAAAGGTTTGTTATTTCTGATTTACATATTTTATTAAATGTTTATCTTAACCCAGAGCTACCAATGTTGCAAGTAACACTTTATCAGCCCAAATAGTGTAGTGCCTCTTTAAGAGAGGAGTGTGCTGTGAGCACATGTGACCGGTGTTTACTACGTGAAAAGGAAGCGTGAGATTCATTCAGTTTGTAATCACTTTCAACCCGGTGTGCAGCCACTTGGTAAGCTCTCTTAATCTCAAATGTTTTCTTGTATACTTTAATGATGTATGCTTTATGTTGTCTGCTGTCGCCATGTTATGTTGTTGTGCTGTGTTTATGTCCGTTGCACATGAAAGATAACGCTATTCCGCTATTCTCCGGTAGATCAAAGCAGATTAGTTTACTGATAGAGATAACGCTATGCGCTGTATAAGATATAAATTGACGAGGGGCGAAGCCGTGGGATTAACATTTAGATTCATAACATCACTATATTATACGTGTTCATTTGTATTTATTTTATTTAGTTTAATAATGTTTGATGAAGTAGGAATCGCAGACTTCCTGGTTTGCCGCGGGGCATTTTGGGAGCTGTAGTTTCCTGCTTACTGAAACGATTGCATGCATTTTGCATGGGTTTGTGGTAGGATTTAAGTATGATGCATAATGTTTGAAGTGTGAATTGTGTACGTTTAAATTATGCAATTATTATTATTATTATTATTATTATAGTATATTAATGTTATTATATATTTGTATTTTTTGATTAATGTTATTTATTGTTATTGGGCTATTGAGGTAAAGAACTGGGGCTGGTTGTAGTATGTATATGGTAATTGAAACGTTGCATTTCTTGTTATTTCAGGTTTATTACCTGGTTACCATTTGTGAAAAAATAAACAAACAAATGTGGAAGACCGAGTAATATCCTTTTTGTACACTGGGTTGCCCTTTCCGTGGGAAGAAAACGGAACAGTAATAAACCAACGGCCCAAGCACGTTAAGCCATATCTGCCACTGCCCTATCAGCATTGACCAGTGAAGGAGCACCAAGGGAAGAGGAACAGGCCGAATAGACCCTCTGTCCACAGCACCTTGGTCAGTGCAGAGAAAGGAAGATGGATTTGGCAGAATTAGTGGCCCTAAAAGGAAAGCGCTCAACAGCACAGAGCTCTTTCAGCAAGAGAGCCAAAAAGCTGTTCCTCACTGTAGACCTCCTAGAGAAAAAGGTGCTCATCGACGAGATCCGAGCACTGGGTGTGGACTTTGGAAAGCTGCACGACACTGGACTCGAATATGTTGATGCTCTAGGAGAAGTGGAAAGTGAGAAAGAGAAAGCAGAAAAAGAAGCGGCTCATGTAGAGGAGAAAATGGCGACATGCCTTGCCACCTATACAGAAACGCTCCGGCTCGCTAAAGAGACGTTATGGTCCAAATTCGCCTATGTTGACCTTAAATTGTACGCCGACGGTGCAGAGGAGAAATGTGCTGAGGTGGAGAACACTGATCTGAAGGAGTTGTCAGATGAAGACTTTCAAGTCCTGAGAGAGGGTCTGGTGGAGAGAATTAAAATGCTTGAGCAGAAGGTGCTTGAATGGGAAGGTCTTGTCCCTGGAACCAAGACAACAGTGTATAAGCAGCAGCTATACAAGCTGGTCAACAGACTGCATGACTGGGTGCGGATCTGGCAAAAGTTAAAGCGGACAGAAGAGGTCGACGGAGGAGAAGAGGAAGAAGCAGGTACTAATGAAGAGCATAGCGAGTCCGATGAGGGGCCCAATAGAGCTGGCACGCAGCCTCAAATCCCCAGTGTAACACCTGCATCCAGTACTGGAGCAGTTGCGTTTCCATATGCACCACCACAAAACATCCCTGGCCTGCATCCCGGGGCGTACGGCTTCAGACCACAGATCAGTCTTGAAAGGACACGCCTACCCACGTTCTCAGGAGACATGACCGACTACTATCGGTGGAAGGCTGAGTGGGAAGAGCTGGAACAGCTGGGAAACCCACAGAGAACGGCTGGAGTCACAAGGTTCCACCTCCTGGCAAGTCTTGCTGACAGGGTTAAGAAAGACTTGGTTCTGTCCAGCTGTGCGTCGGCGGATGAAATGTTCAGGCGCCTCGGCAACCGTTTCGGGAACAAGGCGAAAATTGTTCTGAAGATATCCGAGGAGGTTCAGGGCCTACCCCCCGTAAAGGGTGACAACCCTAGAAAAGCAATTGAGCTGATCCAAGCAGTAGAGCGGGCCCTTGGTAACCTTGTGATCCTGGGAGAAGATGATGTTATAAATAACCGTTGGGTAGCGCAGTCCATTGAAAGTAAGCTACCAAGCTCTCTGAAGGAGAAATGGATTGCACACAAGACTGAGCCTGTGAATCGTTTTGCTCCACAAAATCATTTTGACTGCTTGCTGCGCTTCCTGAAGAAGCAGGAGGCAATCCTGGAGGAGCTGGATCAGCTGGAGGTAAGCCCTAGAGAGGGAAGCTCATCATCGAAAGGCCTGGCTGACAAATCAGAAGGAGGAATCAAGAAAGCATTCTCCAAAGCTACCTTAGGCCGTAGAGAGGCTCAGTCGAAGCTACGCTTGGGCTCGTGCACTGCCTGTGCTGATGAGACTCATGCTGGCAGGCTATTTGCTTGCAAAACCTTCAGGGAGATGGATCTCCAGAGGAGAAAGACCCATCTAAATACCCATGGGATTTGCAATCGCTGCCTGTGCCTCCACGTAAAGGATGGCCGTTGCAACCCGAAGTTCCTCTGCAGTAAAATGGACTGCCGCAAAGAAGAGCCTCACCACTATCTGCTTTGCCCCAAGACCATCGCTCAAGAGAAAGACTCTGGCAGAGAGCTTCAAGGTACCAAAAGGGTGGAGAGAAAAGGCCTCGGACTGACCAGCAAGCAAGAAGAGCTCCTGACGAAAGTCACTCCGGAGTTAAGAGCAGAATTCAGAAAGGCGTTTTCCAACAAAGCCTCAACTACGATCTGCACTGCTGGAGGTGGACTGAAAGAGTACCCAGTTATAATGATGTTACTGGAAGTGACAACTAACTCAGGCCAGCTGATAGGCACTCTTATTGATCTTGCCTCTGACACCAACTACATAACAAACAACGCTGCCCAGCGCCTTGGACTGATTGGTGAGTGCATCAAGTTAATTGTCCATGGAATAGGAGGGATGAGAACGACAGTCACAACCAAGAGGTACTCCCTGCGACTAAGAGTGAAGACCACCAAGGGGACGGTAATGGAACATAAACTGCTCTGCTATGGCCTGGAGAGTATTGCGGAGATAAGTCAGCCTGTCACTCCGCAACAACTGCAAAAGATCTTTCCTGACGTCGCTATTGAAGAGCTGGTCCGCCCTGAGAACATCGATCTTCTGATCAGCCACAGGGAAGGTCGTCTAGTTCCACAGCCGTTCAAGTTGGAGGGAGATTTAGTCCTCTGGGACGGCCCATTGGGCAAAACTGTTGGTGGTACTCACCCTGACCTCTTCGAGGTAGTTGACCTAACGCTGCACCAGTCTGAAACCCACTTTGCAAGGTCTATGAGAACATCCTCAAGGGTGTACAAGGAGGTTGTTGTAGACACCAAAGACCTGAGTGAGAACCGAAAGAGGATGGAAGAAGTGACCCTCAGCAGCACCACTGCTACGAATAAGGAGGTGTTTGAGTGGTTTAAGTGGGATAGTATTGGAGCAGCGTGTGACCCGAAATGCGGGAGCTGCAAGTGCAGCAAGTGCCCTCCGGGAGGCAAAGAGATGACCCTTGGAGAAGAAAGGGACTTAGAAAAGATAAAGGACTGCCTCTTTTATGTGCTAGCAGACAAACACAGTGACGCCCCACACTGGGATGCTGCCTACCCATGGAAAGTAAGCCCAGAGATTCTGCCAGATAACCGCAGAGCAGTGGAAGCAACCTTCCTGAACACAGAGGCTCGGCTGGCGAGAGAACCTGTGTGGAAAGCGGCATATGGAGAGCAGATCCGCGAGATGGTATCAAGAGGAGCTGCCATCGAGTTCACGAAGGAAAAGATCGAGGACTGGAACGGCCCAATCTGGTACATCAGCCATTTGGTTGCCCCAAATCCTCATTCTAGCTCAACGCCAGTGAGGATAGTCTGGAACAGTAGTCAGGAGTTTAAAGGGTTGAGCCTGAACAACCTCCTGCACAAAGGCCCTGATGTCCTCAACCCAATCCGAGGTGTTTTGCTGAGATTCAGAAGCAGATTGTATGCTGCCCTTGGCGATGTTAAAAAAATGTATAATTCAGTGTGGTTGAAGGATGAGGAGGTCCACCTCCATCGATTCCTTTGGAGGGATAACCCCGAAGATGAAATCGGTGTGTTTGCCGTCGTCAGGGTTAACATCGGCGACAAGCCTGCCGGATGCATCGCTCAGGTTGCCATGAGAGAGATGGCAAATTTGCCTCAGTTCACATCCATGGTTGAAGAGCGCCGGATCCTGACAGAGGATTGCTATGTGGATGACATCTTGACATCGCACGATGATCTCCAAACTCTGATTAGGATGACCGAAGGAGTGGAAGAGATCCTAAAAGCAGGTGGCTTCTCTCTCAAGCCCTGGATACTGACAGGCCAAAGTGGGAGGAGTGGAAAACCCACTGACCCCAGCAACGTTAGGTCAACAGAACCCAAGACCCTGATACTCCCCAACCAGATGCGGGATGAGGAGAATAAAGCATTGGGATTGGGATATGAGCCCGAAGCTGACAAACTCCGTGTGCTGACGTCGGTGAACTTCTCAAGGAGGCGAGGAAAGATGAGGACAGGTCTGGATCTACGAGAGGATGAGATCAAAGGCAGCACTCCCGACCCTCTTACCCGACGCATGCTGCTGAGTCAGATTGCAGGGTTCTATGACCCCATTGGCCTGGCCTCACCTGCCAAGCAACGAGGAGCGATGCTCATCAGAGAGTCCTTTCAGGAAGCAGGACGATACCATTCCTCCAAGGACACCTGGGATGATCCTCTTTCACCACGTCTTCGTGATGCTGCAATAAAACTCTTTGAACAATATGTGAGGCTTGGCCAACTCAGATTCGACAGGAGTCTCACACCCCTTGGAGCCATAGGTCACCCGATGGGGATCACGTTTTCTGATGGTAGTGAAGCTTCCTACGGAGCCGTTCTTTACCTACGGTGGCAGACAAAAGATGGAGTTGTAGTGAAGCTGGTTGAGTCTAAGGCCAAGCTCACCCCTTTGGACCAGAAAGGTGATGTCATTAAAGCAGAGCTGTGCGGGGCTGTCTTTGCATCCCGCCTGAAGACATACTTCGAGAAGCACTGTTACATCAAGATTGATCAGTGGATCCATTTTGTCGATAGTCAGACAATCCTGGGAGCTATCCAGAAGGATAGCTATGGCTATCAGACATTTTTTGCAAACCGGATTGGAGAAATCCAAAAGGCCGGATCAGTAGATAGCTGGAGGTGGGTCGAAGGAAGACAGAATGTCGCTGACCTCATCACAAGGGGGGCATCCCCCGAGGAGCTTGCTGAAGGATCAGTCTGGCAGGAAGGCCCAGAATTTTTGAAATTGCCTGAATCAGATTGGCCTGTGAAAACTGCCAGAGAGATCAACCCCTCTGTTGTTGAAGAGATCGGGGAACTACGGAGGAAGGCATTCTCGGCACTGGTCACAGCAGGAGCCCAGCCCAGGAAATGGTTGGGCCCAACCAGCGTTGCGCTTGTGCGCCTTGTAGACCCCCGAAGGTTCAGTTCACTGGCACGGTTATGCGGGACCATCGCCTGGATGAGACAAGCGGTAGAAATCTGGCTGGGCAACAGACAGGCCCCAGTTCGGTCAAAGTGGGAGGCAAGACCATACCTGTCTGTGGAAGAAAGAGCAATAGCTTTCAAAGATCTAGCTCTTGCAGCTCAAGATGGTATCGAGTTCCGGGACACAACCCTGGATCGCCTGGTTGTTCAGAAAGAGGAAAAGACAGGACTTTTGCTTTGCGGAGGGAGAATCCAACGCTGGAATGAGGATAGAGTGGCTGTACCGCTAATCCCATGCCAGTCGTGGCTCGCAACCCTACTGGTTAGGGAGGCACATGAAGAAAACCATGAAGGTGTTGCCTCTACCCTTCTACGGACAAGAGTGAAAGCCTGGGTCATACAGGGACGAAGAATAGTTAAGAAGGTGCTGAACAACTGTGTCACCTGCAGAAAGCAAAGAGCCAAGATGTGCCAGCAAGTTATGAGTGATCTCCCTCAAGAGCGTACCGAAAGAGCAAGCCCATTCGAGTATACAACCCTCGACCTTTTTGGCCCCTTTGAGGTGAAGGACGCTGTTAAAAGAAGAACGAGCAAGAAGGTCTGGGGCATTGTTTTCTGTTGTATGTCTTCGAGAGCCGTCCATGCGGACCTCACTGATGACCAGTCGGCAGAAAGCTTCCTCCAAGCATACTCCCGCTTTGTTGCTCTGAGGGGGCATCCAAGGAAACTATGGTCCGACAGAGGCACCAACTTTGTTGGTGCTAAGTCGTCTCTGTGTGAGCTACATAAACATCTGGCTTGCTTGCAGACTGCATCCATAGAAGATGTAGCTGCTAAGAACAGGACTGAGTGGAAGTGGGATTTTCACCCAGCAGATGCACCCCACAGGAATGGAGCTGCGGAGGCTGCTGTAAAGCTTTTGAAAAGGGCGCTCATGAGCCTCGGAGGAACTACAGGGTCTCTTACATGGGGTGAGCTCCAAACTCTGTTCTATCAGGCAGCCAACCTGACAAACGAACGCCCAATCGATGCCAGAGCTCAAGAACAGGAGGATTCGGTCGAGTATTTAACACCTAACTCCCTCATACTGGGTCGAGCATCGCTTAGAGGAGACACCAGCGGGCTTGATCTAGAGACCCATCCCTGGCGTCGTCTAAGGGCTATTCAAATCGGAGTTGACCGGTTCTGGGCAAAGTGGAGGGAACTAGCTGGTCCAAATCTGTTCATTCGACATAAATGGCACCGGACAGAGAGGAACATCAAAGTCGGCGACCTCGTCTGGATTGCTGACCCAAATGCTTTGAGAGGTCAGTTTCGTCTGGGCCGGATTCTGACAGTTTATCCTGACAGTAAAGGAATTGTCAGGGATGCTGACATTGTAACATGTACTGGCCTTCCTGTTTCCTTGGTGAATGGCCGGAAGAAGAGGAGTACTTCACTGCCCATGACAATTATCAGAAGAGACGTGAGAAGACTGGTGGTCCTTCTCCCGGTGGACGAAACTCATCCACCCCAGCCACCCTGACACCCGCCTCTTCCTGAACCCCTCTCATTCTGCACACTGCCCTATCCCCCTGGTCCAAACCCCTCTCATTTACCGGCCAAACCCCTTTTACCCTGTCACCGCCCTTACCCTTGTGGGCTGGTTGGTGCAAGCCTAGCGCTGCCACCATGCCCATCACATTGCACATACATGAAGAAGTTAGAGCATGCACATCCCATACCTCGCATACCCGGGCAGTACACCACACACCTGCCATAGGGATGTGATTGACTTGGACATTGGACTAAGCTGCTGCTCTTCCATTGGTCGTACCTTCATCAGACACTTATACATAGGCATTGTGCAAAGCTAAGGGTTAAAAAAAAAAAGAAAAAAAAAGGGGGCCTTTGAGTGATTTTGGTAAGTTCCCTGGATTATAAGATCAGGAACTTAAGTGGGAGGTGTTGTGTTTTGTGTGAAGTTTTTTCTTTTGTAAAGGTTTGTTATTTCTGATTTACATATTTTATTAAATGTTTATCTTAACCCAGAGCTACCAATGTTGCAAGTAACACTTTATCAGCCCAAATAGTGTAGTGCCTCTTTAAGAGAGGAGTGTGCTGTGAGCACATGTGACCGGTGTTTACTACGTGAAAAGGAAGCGTGAGATTCATTCAGTTTGTAATCACTTTCAACCCGGTGTGCAGCCACTTGGTAAGCTCTCTTAATCTCAAATGTTTTCTTGTATACTTTAATGATGTATGCTTTATGTTGTCTGCTGTCGCCATGTTATGTTGTTGTGCTGTGTTTATGTCCGTTGCACATGAAAGATAACGCTATTCCGCTATTCTCCGGTAGATCAAAGCAGATTAGTTTACTGATAGAGATAACGCTATGCGCTGTATAAGATATAAATTGACGAGGGGCGAAGCCGTGGGATTAACATTTAGATTCATAACATCACTATATTATACGTGTTCATTTGTATTTATTTTATTTAGTTTAATAATGTTTGATGAAGTAGGAATCGCAGACTTCCTGGTTTGCCGCGGGGCATTTTGGGAGCTGTAGTTTCCTGCTTACTGAAACGATTGCATGCATTTTGCATGGGTTTGTGGTAGGATTTAAGTATGATGCATAATGTTTGAAGTGTGAATTGTGTACGTTTAAATTATGCAATTATTATTATTATTATTATTATTATAGTATATTAATGTTATTATATATTTGTATTTTTTGATTAATGTTATTTATTGTTATTGGGCTATTGAGGTAAAGAACTGGGGCTGGTTGTAGTATGTATATGGTAATTGAAACGTTGCATTTCTTGTTATTTCAGGTTTATTACCTGGTTACCATTTGTGAAAAAATAAACAAACAAATGTGGAAGACCGAGTAATATCCTTTTTGTACACTGGGTTGCCCTTTCCGTGGGAAGAAAACGGAACACATGTTGTGATGTGTGTAAAAAGACAGACGGAAAATGAATAGTTGTGATTTTCTAGGCCGATATGGCTAGGAACTATACTCTCATTCCTGCGTAATAATCAAGGAACTTTGTGCCGTCCCATGGATGAAGCGGCGCAATGATATTACACAGCGCCTGAAAATAGTCCCCAGCGCTCTCTGTGCAAGCAGGTTGTCACGTTGGTTATGTTGACGGAAGTTAGCGCAACTTTTCATTTTCCGTCGGTCTTAGTACACGATGTAACTATACACAACATGTAATTAGGAAAATGTTGGCGTTATTTTGTCACTTATTGAGCAGAAGGCTAGCTGGAGCCATTTACCTCCAGTCTTTGTGCTAAGCTAGGCTAGCTGGAGCCATTTACCTCCAGTCTTTGTGCTAAGCTAGGCTAGCGGTGTGTGCGTCAGACAGAGTTATAGCACGGAGATGAGAATGGTAAGTATGGACTTCTCTAACTCTGGGGGATACGCTGAATAAGATAAAGTCCCAAAAAGTCGGCGTGTTCCTTTAATGTTAATATCACTGTGTATCAAGTACCCTCTGCAGCTGAAATTCAGATATGGTAATGGCTGTTTTGTTTCTGACATGCGCTGTAAGCAGTCGACCAATGATAAACTGGGCCGTCTGACCAATCAGAGCAGACCAATCACGACAGAGTGGACCATCTGACCAATCAGAGCAGAGTAGACAAATCAAGACAGACTGGGCCATCCGACCAATCAGAGCAGAGTAGACCAATCACGGCAGAGTGGGCCATCTGACCAATCAGAGCAGAGTAGCTTGTGGAAAGGAGGAGTTTAGAGAGACCAGATCCTTTATCGAACCATTTCAGACACAGTGAGAAAAGAGCTGATTCTGCAATATATAATGAGAAAATTAAAGTGTTTTGGACCTTGGATGCATGTAAACCTAAATTAGGAACCTTTAAAATAGCATAATCACGGCGTTTTAAAATTTGGACAATAATAGGGCCTTATGAAATTATCTTTTTTTCCAGAATTAATTTTTTCTGTTTTTACATTGTAATTTTTCTGAATTTATGATTGAATAAAAATGTGTTATCAAGAACAGTAATCAAATGAAGACTCATACTTTTTATCCCGTTTTGGTGCACAAATCTATTTAATTACTTCAAGAATACAGCTGTGATCTGCACTTTATTTCATATTTTTTCACATTATTCACAGGGGAATAATACACAGATGTTTCAGCTGACAGGACTTCCTCAGTGTGATTATTCCCCTGTGAATAATGTGAAAAAATATGAAATAAAGTGACTAAAAGAATTTAAAATTGAGTGTGGATCACAGCTGTATTCTAGACATCAAAAATAAACAATTTAATTATTCTTTTAAAATGTAACTGAAATGGAAGATTTTTTTTTTGCTATTCCTTAAACATAAAACATACTATTAATTATACTTATTACTATTAAAGGTGCCCTGTGTAACTTTCCCTCCGCTAGAGGTCGCCTGTTCAAAACAAGGGCGGAGTTTGATGATGTCACGTTTGAGCACAGACTCTTGGGACATGTGGTCTTCACCTCACAGCCGGTGGGAAAGAATCAGGATAGGACTCGGGCAGAAATCATGTTGATGGATGTGATTATTAACGTTACTGTAGTCTGAAGCAGAGCAGGAGCGAGTGTTGTGGAGCTGAGGAACCGCTTAAGCGATTGTTAATGAGATGAACGAAACAAACGCCTCGCGAGCAGCGGGACTTTTATTATGACAGTCGCCGGCGCCACTTCTGCTTTTCCGGTCATGAGTATGAGGTAACGCAGCTCTGTTGATCATATTAGACACATCTGAGTGTGTTGATGGTGTGATGACGTTACTCTGTGCGTTCTCTCAGCGGCTGCTATGACACTTGTTCACACTGCAGTGAGAGGAAAGCGTTTCTGCAGAAAAAAACGGAAACTGAGGGGAACGCAGATATGATGTCATCGACAGGCGACGCCCTCACAAGTCCCGGTTCCTCGGGTAAAATAGCAATTTCTCACGATTTACAAATAGTTGGAAACATTTGGGATATTGTAAGTACTCAACTGAACAAAATATACAACACTGGCCTAGAGGTTTTTGGATATTATACTGAAAAAATGTTACATAGTGCACCTTTAATAATAATTATTGTAATATGCATGCTTGAGTATGTATAGTAGACTAAATTGCCAAAACACAAATCTTTTGCACTTCAATATTCCTGGACACCAGTCCATTTTCCCATTCGATTAATTAGCCTATATAGCGCTACTTTTTATTTATTCATCCAAAATTTGCCAAATTCCGAATTCCATTTTCACGACTGGATTTTGCGATTCTGTCTGCATTTTGTGCATCGTGGAAATCCTAGGGCCAGGATGCCTGTGCCCTGTAAGGCCATGACCAGCGTACCTCATGGAGGCCAGGTGTCTCATGGCCACATCGAGGGCTTGGACAGAGTCCAGCGGGACCTGCAGACGTCCGCTGACCAGTGTCTCCTGCAGCAGCCTCCACGACACCTTGGCCAGCCAACGAATGGACACTTTAAAGATGCGATCCTTCCCCTCTCCAGGGATGGTCACCTCGAAGTCAACCTACAACATGGAATGAGAGCAGTATGAAATTACATTCATTTCAATAAAGGCTCGGTGAGACCGTTATAGAAAAAACTGAAAAAATATAGAAAAAATATTCATGCATGCTGCTCTGAAACTAATCAATGAGTTTTAGAACTGATTAACTGGTTCAAAACCAGTTTAATGACAGGAATGTATAGGGAATGTAAAGCTGCAGTCAATAAGTGGTGTCTCTTTGTCGCCATCTCTGTTTGAAACCTGCAATTGCAGTCATTTGTGGAATTATCATCTTGACGTGGGTTGTGCACGTAATATGTTCTACTATTAAAAGGTGGGATATTTCTTTCTAATGAAAAAGTGCATTTCTTTGTGATTTTAAAATACTTTAAACGGTTCACTTTCAGCAGTTATTGTCTATGGGGCAGATTTCTGCTTGTTGTACATCAGATACATTAGCACAGTAGCCCTACATTACATTTATTTGGATGCATTAATGAGAGAGTGATTGTGTGTGAATTACTCATACCGTCTCTATTCATTATGAAGCTGTGGTTTGTACTTATTTCAAAGGTATTCAAATCTATAACGGTTGAGTTTCTAAGCTACTTTAGTGGTAAATCACAGGACTGCGTTGACAATCAATGTTCGTGTGTCACAACAAACAGGCATTAGTTCAACATAACACATCTGATGGCCTAAAATCGCTTCAGTGTTCAAACTGGCAGGCCTTAAAACACATACAAATGACAAAGCTTTGTGAGGACACAAGTGAAAGTGATCAGGCTTCAGGGCGCGCGTGTTGTCAGAGACGCGGCTCGGCTCTGTCTCACAGAAAACAGCTCATGAGCACTGGACGCAAAAGTTTTCCTTAACGTTGTTCTTGAATACTGCACAATCGCTTTAATGTTCAAACTGGCAAGCTTTTAAACGCATTTAATTGACAAACTTCATGAGGACGCAAGTGAAAGTGATCTGGCTTCGGGGCTTGCGCGCTCTGTCTCTGTGTGTGTAACAATGCATATAAGAATGGCGATTAACGTGCGTGTATAAACTGTGTAAAACATGCAATTACCATAATAATTCTGAACATCTAAAAACAAAGATAACTGCTCCTGAGTCCTGCATCTTTCCGTGTGCCTGCAAACTGCACTTGATGTGACTGACGGGGCGGAGTCACGTGAAAACCGAAATAACGACATGGGAAAATTACATCGGTTAGAGGTTCTGAATTTCGGTTTCGATTAGTTTTCGGTTAATCGTCCAGCCCTAGTCTAATATTATGCTTTTGACTACGGATGAATCTCCAGTTGTCACTGATGATTCGACCTTTCTGGATTACAATCCGTCATCAAAATGATACGTTTAAAGGGGCACTTCAGCGCTGGGAAGATGAATGTGTATTTAAACTGTGTCATTTATGCAGTAGAAATGTGAAATTTTTTGGTGCCTTCTAGACTGAGAAAAGACAGAAAATGCATTTTTGTCTCAAGTGGATGAAAGACAACAACTCCCAGAATGCACTTGCTTCGCTGCCTTACAAGGCCACTCCCTAAACCGCCCCCAGCGTCGTTTTGAACTTCATAATAATACAATAATTTCATTCAGTTAGAGAATAAACACTACAGTTAAAAACTGAACGTGTCTTTTCAATAAAGTGTGAGTGAGCCGAACGAAAGTCACGGTACAAACGCAGTAGAATTTCATTCATCACGAAGAGCTGAGCAGAGCTGAGGTAAGCGCGGCTGTCATTCCCGGCGAGTGTCCAGTATGGCGCATTTTCTGATCGCATATGGAAGCTAAACTTTCATAGGAAATCATTGAAAAGTTGAAACTAGGGCTGGTCCGAATACCATTTTTTGAGCTTCGAAGCTTCTGTAGTAATCAACGTCGAATATTCTAATCACAAAAAAACAAATATTCTAATCACAAATTTGAAAATCGAATACCGACCCATCGAACGAATATTCAAATATTCTGGTCCAGCCCTAGTTGAAACACTCACTTTGCTCTGCACCGCTCCGTTATGAATGCCCGAGCCTAGCGGCCGTGCGCATTTACATTCTGTGAGTGAGATCCCTCCGCTGTGGGCGGGTTGATAGCATGAGGAACTAGCTCTACTACTGGCTGTAGTTTTTAGCCTCTGGCCAAAAAATCCTCCGATGACGCAAAATGACAATATTTGGATTTTTCCAGAAATAAAGTGCAGAATTCTCTCGTCTCAGGGGGATATGAGAGGGGAAAAGTACCATAATTCAAATATACTACCGGGTTTCTACTGATAGGCTACAAAGCTTAATGCTAAATCACTGACGTTACCCTTTAATTATTCCAGCTACTGTGAGAAAAGGCTATAAACGATCCGCCACCTGCAGGACTCCTTCTTTATGTTTTCAGATGTGATGTAATGACGCAAAGATGAACGGCGCCATGCACAAATTTACCGCGGAAACTCACTAGCACCACTCAAATTATAATTATTTATTACAAGTTTACGTTGTGAATCGGGCTAAGGAGCATGGGCGTAGATTACGCAGGGGACGGGGGGGACATGTCCCCCGCACTTTTAATAAAACGTACATTCGTCCCCCGCACTTTTACCGGGTCGCACTGGTCCTAGTTGACCCGCTCCGTGCGGGATTCGAACCAGCGTCTAGTCGCACCGCTCTTACTGGCCTACGTCTGTTACACAAGCAAGTTCGTTTACGTAGAACCCGACGTAAATAAATCTAGATTTAAATTCAAAGACACAAAATAATCTATACATGACCTGTCATTTTATTCGAATCCAAAAATGAGGCGATCTGAACACTATGGAGTGCTAACACTCATGCAACACTCCAATTCATACTCAAAGCCGGAGGGCGCGCTCTCAAAGAAAGAACACAACTGATTCGTAGAAGTAAAACCCTGTCACGTTCCAAAGGCATTCAGCGCTGTAGCAGCAGCTGAATAAAAATAATTGCTATGACTGATGAAACGTGATAACAAACGCGATTGCGACAATATATGGTTTGTGTTTTTCCAGCCATCTCAAGGTATTTATTGACAATAAAGAATATGAATAATGCAGTGCTAACTGACAGCCTTTTAAATGTTTAGTATCTTCTGCTTTCCAAGGCTGCATTTATTTAATAAAAAATACAGTTAAACATTAATATTGCGAAATATATTCACATATATATTCACAGATGTTTTAATTTGTAATGATATAGTGTGTCATTTATTCCTGTGATCAAAGTTGAATTTTCAGCATCATTACTCCAGTCTTCAGTATCACATGATCCTTCTGAAATCATTCTAATATGATCATTTGATGAAAATGAAACATTTATGATTATAATCATTGTTGAAAACAGCTGTGGAAACCATGATGCATTTTATTTTTCAGGATTTTTTAATGAATAGAAAGTTAAATGAACAGCATTTATATGCATTGAATAAAGCATAAATCTTTTGTTATATTATAAATGCCACTTGATCAATTTAATGCATGTTTGATGAATAAAAGTATTAATTTACTTCTTTTTTATCTTACCACAAATGTTTAAATAGTTTCATGACAACTGTTTTCAACATTGATAATAATCATAAATGTTTCTTGAGCATCAAATTAACATATTCGACTGATTTCTGAAAGATCATGTGACACTGAAGACTAGAGTAATGATGATAAATTCAGCTTTGATCACAGGAATAAATTACAAAGATTTTTTTCTTTTTTACTATATATTCACACAGCTGCTTTACATTGGGATAATATTTCACTGTATTACTTTTTTACCGCATTTTTTATTAAATAAATGCAGCCTTGGTGAGCTGAAGACTTCTTTCAAAAACATTTAACAATTGTAATGTTTCCAAACTTTTGGGTACTGTATATTTTCTGCCTTATTCAGTGATATTTTTTTTTTTTACAAAGCAAAAATCCATGGGGACTTAATGCACAAGTGTTTGTAGTACAAAAACCAATCATAAAATTGGCATGACATATGGGGAAAATATTATGGATATTAGTGGTTATTGTTCAGCAGTGTATTTGATATCTTACTGAATTAAAAGCAAGAGATGGGATCAATTAAATCTGTCAATTAGACAAAGGTCAGAAAAAAACTGGTATTACACCTGACATTTCTGTCCCCCTCACTTCTGAAAAGACGGCTACGCTCCTGCCTAAGGAGAGAACACTGGCTGGTTATATACTTGCTCAAAAATGTATTTATTTAGGATACATTTTTTAACCAAAAAAAAGTTACGAACTGCAGCTTTAAGAATTGATGATGTATTGACTTGTTATTTAAACTGCTAATTTTGAACAAACAAAGTTACATAGTGTACCTTTAATAATAAAAGCACATAAAAGAGTTGCAATATTGACAATGTTGCTAACATTTATTACACCAGCAGTCATCATGAATATATTGTGAATCACATTCTCTTCTCCATCTTCTCAATCAAATCCTTTACATACCTTTTCACTGCCTATAGGTAATGCTAAAACCGTGTAGATATTCTTCTTCCCATCGTACACCGGCTTCCGGTCACCAAAGAGCTGCGGTTTGAAATGTTGGACCATGTATTCCACAACCTCCCTGTGAAGGGTCACATTTAACTGGGATTATTCATGGTTTTAGAAAACATTATTTTGTGATAATAATGACTGACTGACTGTATGTCACTCAATACACAACCACTGCCAAATATATAAATACATACATGGACATACACTGCCATTCAAATGTTTTGAATCTTCTGCTCACCAAGGCTGAATTAATTTGTTCAAAAATACAGTAAATACACTAATATTGTGAAATATTATTACAAATTAAAATAAGTGTTTTCTATGTGCATATATAGTAAAAAGCATCATTACTACAGTCGTCAGTGTCACATGATCTTTCAGAAATCATTCTAATATGATGATTTGTGATTATTATAAATGTTTAAAACAGTTGTGCTGCTTCATATTTTTGTGGAAACTGATACGTTGTTTTTTATATATATATATATATACATATATTTCTCAAAAGAACAGTATTTATTTGAAATATACATTTTGTAACATTATAATTGTCTTTACTGTCACTTGTGTCCTTTCTCAATAAGCTTTTTTACCCCAAACTTTTGAACTGTAGTGTAAAATTTCATTGTAATATATTTTCTTTAAATAAGTGAATTTATTAAACCTACATTTTAAACCCTCAAGATGTTGACCTTTACATTTACAGTCATTTTTATTCAATCAAATTGCATTTAGGTTAAGAATAAATGTGTTAAAAAAAGTAGTGGGCAAACACTTAATATATAAATCAACACTTATATAAATAACAACTGATGAGCTTTAACAGGCCATTTCAGTGTGTAAGTGAAGATTATTTGCATCCTTTTCTCCCTCAAAAATGTGATTTTCAAGGGTCCATTGAAGTGCACCATCTTGGCTCATGCTCACTCATGCAGTGGTGACGGCACGAAGACGTCACTTCTCACACTCATCCTCACACTTGTGCAGACGCGTCAAGAATAACCCAGGCTTAAGTTGTATTTAACTCAGCGGGCAGAAGCTTAGCTGAACTGAAATACAGTCACAGGATGAACAGGAGTCAGCCGTTGCCTGTGCACGTCTGCGAGGATCTCAAAACCTTTCCAGGGGAGAACAGCGTGAGGAGGTTTCTTTCTAGGTCAGGCTTTACGTAAGGGAGGTAACTCAAATGTTTTGGCCCTCGCCACACCGAGCCGTGCACATCTGCGGGGTTCAGTCACCTGATCCAAGGGTTTTAGAGGAATGGCTTATAGTAGGGGAATCTGTATCTCAACTCATATATAAAGGAAAATGTGGAAAATAATTAATTAGCTTTTATTTTCATATTTTCAGCGTCCAGTTTTTTATATATATTTCTATTTTCATATTTATATATTAATTTATGTTTACTTCAATTTTAGTAATTATTATATGTTATGTTATTCTACCTCTAATTCCGAAATCATTGTGGAAAAATTACAATAATTAAAAAATTAGTGTGTGTGTGTGTGATGGGTAGGGGTAGTGTGTGTGTGTGTGTGTGTGTGTGATGGGTAGGTTTAGGGGTAGGGGTAGTGTGTGTGTGTGTGTGTGTGTGTGTGTGTGTGTGTGTGTGTGTGTGTGTGTGTGTGTGTGTGTGTGTGTGTGTGTGTGTGTGTGTGTGTGTGTGTGTGATGGGTAGGTTTAGGGGTAGGGGTAGTGTGTGTGTGTGTGTGTGTGTGTGTGTGATGGGTAGGTTTAGGGGTAGTGTGTGTGTGTGTGTGTGTGTGTGTGTGTGT
>NC_137108.1:48131478-48383978 GCF_949357685.1 Gobio gobio | reverse complement strand
GTCAAAAGTTTGGGAACATTACTATTTTTTATGTTTTTGAAAGAAGTCTTCTGCTCATCAATCCAACATTTATCTGATCAAAAAATATATAACAAAAACAGTAATATAGTGAAACATTATTACAATTGAAAATATAATACACTAACGTTCAAAAGTTTGGGGGTCAGTGATTTTTTTTCTTTCTTTTTTTTAAACTTTTATTCAGCAAAGATTGAACTTTTGAACGGTAGTGTATATTGTTACAAAAGATTTCTAATTTAAATAAATGCTGTTCTTTTTTTTCACATTTTATTCATTCATTTTTATAACCTGTGATTTATAACCTGATCAAAGTATCCTGAAAAAGTATCACAGGTTATAAAAAATATTAAGCAGCACAACTGTGTCCAACATTGATAATAAATCATCACATTATAATGATTTGTGAAGGATCATGTGACACTGAAGACTGGAGTAATGATGCTGAAAACACAGGAATAAATTCTATTTTACAATATATGTAAAAAACATTCAAAACAGTAATGTGTATGTATGTACACACACATATTACATATTTTCAAACTTTTATGTTGGATGTGGTTCATTACGATTAACCGATTTGACAGCACTAATTATTTTACATTATATTTATATGACATTTAATATTAAGTCAAAATTCCATGATGGTGAAAATCCTTTAGGATTGACAGTGGACATTTGAAGGTGACGGGACGTTTACCTGTTGACCCGCCGAGGACACTTATCAGGTTTGATGTCCACTTCATAGTGGTACACATCCATTTTCGGGATCTCCACCTCAAAGTAGTTGGCGAGCAGCTTGATGGGTTTGCCCACGGTGCCCATGCCCGGCCTGCGGGGCGCCTGGAACACCTGCTGCAGGGGTGGGGGGTACGGCCCGATGGGCACTGCGGACCACAGACAGACACAGAGAGGTCATTAAGCAGATAGAAGGTTATAAGAGCGGGACACGTTGAAAGGAAGAGTTCAGGGGGAGTTTGGGGGATTATGGGACTAGAGATATGGTGACAGGAGTGTGTATGGAAACGGGACAAAAGCAAGGAAAAGGAACAAAGAGGATGGTGACTAAAACGGGAAGGGGGTGGGAAGGAAAAAGCGAATAAAAGAAAGTAGGGAGGATGGGGGTAAAAGAACTTAAGAGTGAACTCAAAACTGCAATCTGCAGCAATTTTGACAATCATTACTCATTCAATAATCAGAGAAAGCTTTTCAGCACTTTCACATCTTTCTCCCACAAACGATGTGCTGCATATATATATTTTCCACAATCATATTAGTGCTGTACATCACAATATATTTATTTTAGATGGTAATGGTTTATATTTCAATACGAATGTGATTTGCAACCAACAGATCTGATCGTTCATAGCCATTATGAAACATCAAAACATTCAAACTCATATTAGTTCAGACTTGAACTTCTGATTGGATGAGATTGTGAAGTGGCTGATATACACAAAAGATGTAACCCTGGCCAACAATAACCACCCAAATAACAAGTTCTGCATCGTCTGGCCTTGTTTGAAGTAAATAAATATCATAAATTAGTTGTGTTTCCCTGATTTACACAAATACACACAAGCGTTCAAAAGGTGTTTTTAAGAAATTGATCATTAGGATGCATGCATTAAATTGATTTTTTTTTTAAAAATAAATGATGTTTTTTTACTTTCTTTTCATCAAAGAATCCTGAAAAACATAATCGGTAACACTTTATTTTAGGGTTCAGTTCTCACTATTAACCAGTTGCTCATTAGCATGCATATTACTATGATATTGGCTGTTTATTAGTACTCATAAAGCTCATATTAATGCATGAGCATATTCCACATCCCTTAATCCTACACAATAACTAAACTTAACAACCTAACTAACTATTAATACGCAGTAATTAGGAGTTTATTGAAGTCGTAGTTAATAGTGAATATGTGTTCCCCACACTAAAGTGTTACCAAAAATACTTTCTTTTCGTTTTTTCTTTTCAACATTTACTAATATTTACGAATATGTTACTCAAAAGTTGTATCTGTTCATATTTAATAGACTTGCGCTGACATTAGGTCCGGTTTTATCCCCCCCAATTCTGTCTTTTTTATGGATTATGTTTTATGAAACCGTGGTAATCATATAATAATAATAAACATTTATTTGTATAGCACTTTTCATACATGAAATGCAACTCAATGCTTCACAAGCGTAAAAACAAATAATATGAATACAAATTCACACAACGTCAATATAAAAGATTAAACAACAAAAGCAACGGAAGATACCAAATGTAAAATATGAATGCATAACACTTTAACTTTAAAATGTAATCAAATTATTCCTTTTTTGGCAAACAAAGTGCAGCACAACAGCGGTTTACTGTTGAATTAAAACATAAAAACTTCCTTCAAAATGTTTTGTTAACACTTTAGATTAGACTTGTTTAACTAGTTGTTTATTAGCATGCATATTACAAGGATATTGGCTGTTTATTAGTAATCATAAAGCTCATATTAATGCCTTATTCTGCATGATCATATTCTACATCCCATAATCCTACACAATAACTAAACTTAACAACCTTACTAACTATTAAAACGCAGTAATTAGGAGATTATTGAGGCAAACATCACAGGGCAAACTGAGGCAAAACTGATAAATGATCAGTTTCCACAAAAATATTTTCCATATTGATAACAATCATAAATGTTAGCAAATCATAAAAGCAGCAAATCATCATATTAGAATGATTCCTGAAGGAGCATGTGAAACTGAAGTTTGATCACAGGAATCAATTACATTTTACAATACAGTATATATCAATAGGCAACATTAGAAAGTTTTTACAAAAATATCTAAAAATCCTACAGACCACAAACTTGATTGGTAGTGTACACAAATATATCTACCACAATATAAGCTAAACAGTGTGGCAGAAGTATGCGTTTTGGTTCATTAGAAAACGATGCAAAACAGAAACAGACTTTTGGACCCAGCTCTATGAAGAGCCCACATCAGTCGCCCACTAATATAAAGAGCCTGCTCCAATCTCCAGTTGCTTTGTGTTTAATAAAGCTTGATTACAGCCCAGCCCAAAGCAAACCTGCCCCACTGTAACACATCTGTGTGTGTCTATCAGTGTTTTGTCCGACGGGCCTGTGAGATGATAAACTAGAGTGACTCCTGCAGTGATGGTGTGCGCTTTAGGATACTTAGAGAAAGAGTAATAAACATACAACTAACCATACAACCAGAAATACTTAACGTTTAAAATGGAGAAGAAAATCTGTTGTTGTCAAAGGTTGTGTCCAATCAAACTCTACTTTGTTGTGCTGGAAATGTATTTGTCACTTTGCTAGTCAAATTGGACAGATGTCAACGGTTGTGTAACCCTCAAAAACCATAAACAAGATTTAAAGAAAATACATTTACCATGAGAATAAACACAGTTTGGCTCATGAGAGCATGAAACCTTTCAAATTAAAGAAGCGTTTAGAAACCAAAATTGTTGATTGTGTCATGTTAATAATTTTGAATATTTTTGGTCTGGTGTTATTGTATTATTATTTATATGGTCACACTTTAGTTTAGAGTCCAATTCTCATGATTAACTGTGACTTTTGCCTCAATAAACTCCTAATTAATGCGTATTAATAGTTAGTAAGGTTGTTAAGTTTAGTTATTGTGTAGGATTAAGGGATGTAGAATATGCTCATGCATTAATATGAGCTTTATGAGTACTAATAAACAGCCAATATCATAGTAATATGCGTGCTAATGAGCAACTAGTTAATAGTGAGAATTGAACCCTAAACTTAAGTGTTACCAATGTTTTTCAGGATTCTTTGATGAAAAGAAAGTAAAAAAACATAATTTATTTAAAAAATTGAAATCTTTTGTAACATTATAAATGTCTTTACTGTCACATCAATTTAATGCGTCTTTGATAGGGATTTGACGGTTAATCTACACGTGACAGTACCGGTATCATCGGCGGTGCTAATTCTAAACCGAAAGTAAAATGCACACGGCCGCTCTGGCATTCACATAGCCCTTTTCCACCCGCATGAACCGGGTGCTAGTTCAGTGCTAGTGCTAGTGCCGGTTCGTACTTTGATGTCATACGGTGATCGCCGATGCATCTCGAACAAGCCTTCCATCAACAATGGCAAACGTTGCGTTACTATTGATGCACATGGCTTTATGATCCTACATCGCATAAAAAAACAGCGAATCCAACGCATTCGTGCAGCTCACCGTAATTTGTATAGACGAGATTACAATCGAGCAGCAGCTATTAGCTCGATTAGCTGCTATTTCAAAAATGGCGGTCACAAGTTTGTGTTTGTCTTGTTGGTCACGGTAACCCCGCCCCCAGCCCCTGACGCAAGCGGTTCTTACATCTAGACCAGCAATGTTTTGGTGCTACTTAAAGGGTTAGTTCACCCAAAAATGAAAATTCTGTCATTAATTACTTACCCTCACGTCGTTCGACACCCGTCAGACCTCCGTTCAACTTCGTAACAGAAATGAAGATATTTTAGTTGAAATCTGATGGCTCTGAAAGGCCTCCATTGGCACAATGCACTTTACACTCTCAAGACCCTTAAAAGGTACTAAAGCCGTCGTTATAAAGTCCATCTCACGAGAATAGTTTTTGTGCGCAAAAAAACCCTAAATAACGACTTATATAGTGATGACGATTTCAAAACACGGCCTCATGAAGCTTCGAAGCGTTATGAATCAGCGAGTCGATTCAGCAGTTTGAATCGCCAAATTTCAGCAGTTTGGGGGTTTTGAAACGCGATCCGAATCATGATTCGACTCACTGATTCATAACGCTTCGAAGCTTCATGATGCCGTGTTTTGAAATCGTCATCACTATATAAGTCGTTATTTATGTTTTTTTTGCTCACAAAAACTATTCTCGCCGATTCATAAAGTTATTTTAGAACCACTGTTCAGATTTCAAATAAAATATCTTCATTTGTGTTCCGAAGATGAACGGAGGTCTTATGGGTGTCGAACGACATGAGGGTAAGTAATTAATGACAGAATTTTCATTTTTGGGTGAACTAACCCTTTAAGAAACTTTTTCTGGTTCAGAGCTGGTGCGTTGGGTGTCGAAAGACAAAGAACCAATTTGAAACAAGGCTCTGGCTCCGAACCAGCACTCAAACTGCCTTGGTGGAAAAGGGGTAACAACGGTGCGGAGAAGTGTGAGTGTTTTCAATGAAAATCGTGAATGATTGACAGTGCGCCCGTGAATGAACGACTGTGCGCCCGTGCGCATTTTACTTTCGGTTTAGAATTAGCGCCAATTTTTGGGCGGGTTGCTTGAATGGTGGGTTCATTACGCTATTATTCTTAATGAAAAACACAACAACAACAAAACAGTCCAATGACAAACTCCCTTAAATAGGTGCTTTTACATTTCCCTTTGAAACCAAATCTTCCGCGATCATCTTGTTGAATGAGATCTGACTCCTGCTGCGGCTGTGTTGCGACTCTCGTTCGGCTCGCTGTATTGAGCAGACACGTTCAGTTTTTAATTGTCTGTTCTCTAACTGAACTCAATTATTTTATTACTAGCTATAAAAAACGACGATGGGGGGCGGTGCCACGGTGTTGTGTCAACATCGACTATCGCAGCAAGCCTAGGCCATGTCCACACTAATAATTTATTACATTTATATAGCGCTTTTCTTTGCTTTACATGGAAGGGGGGAATCTCCTCATCCAACATCAATGCGCAGCACCACCTGGATGATGCGACGGCAGCCATATTGCGCCAGAACGCCCACTACACATACCAGCTTATTGGTGGAGAGGAGACCGAGTGATGAAGCCAATCTGTATATGGGGATGATTAGGAGGCCATGATGGACAGAGGCCAATGGGCAAATTTGGCCAGGATGCCGGGGTTACACCCCTACTCTTTATTGAAGGACATCCTGGGATTTTTAACGACCACAGAGAGTCAGGACCTCGGTTTAACATCTCATCCAAAGGACGTAACACTAAGCTTTTGTTTGAAAACGCATCTTTTTCTCTCCATTTTGCCCTTCCGTCCACACTGAGACGGCGTTTTTAGTCAACGAAAACGTAGCTTTTTGGGAAACTCTTTCCAAAGCGGATACATTTGAAAATGCCTGTCTTCGCGTCAAAGTATGGACTGTAAAGACGGAGGTATTTGAAAACAATGACGCATGTTTAGTCATTTGACGCATATTGTACCAATAGATACACATGTTTATACCACTATTGTGCCAGAGTTATGTGCTATTCACTTTCACACAGTTGCTAAAATATGTTACTTTGCACACTTCATATCACAGTCAAACACGAGAACAGAAAACATAATAATGGTTGACCGAGTGCGACCTGGACGCATCAGTGAATGGTGAGATATAAAATTATCCTGCCAGAAGAATTGTGTGATAACTTTATGATGTCTGTATCATCTCAGTGAGCTTGTATGATGGTTTTACGCATGCGTTGAATTTGGCGTTTACTGACGTTTCAGTGTGGATGAGAAACTTTTGGAAAAAATTAGTGTGGACGGAAAGTGTTTTGAAACGAAAACTATCCGGATTAATGTAGACATAGCCCTAGTCCTTGATTAATAAAACTATCAATTTATTAAAAACACCTTTTGAACGGTTGTGTATATTTGTGTAAATCAGTGAAACACAACTAATTTATGATATTTATTTACTTCAAACAAGGCCAGACGATGCAGAACTTGTTATTTGGGTGGGTGAACTAAAGTAGTTTAGTTGGTTATTGTTGGCCCGGGCCAGGTAGTTGTTAAGTTTAGGTACAGTATATGGGATGTAGAATATGCTCATGCATTAATATGAGCTTTATGAGTACTAATAAGAACTACTAAAATAAAGTGTTACCGATTATATAACATTGCAGTATTTATTGATATTTTGAATTAACTTTTTTTTTTATTAATTTAGTTTTGTTTTGTAATTTTGTCTATTTATCTTTTTTTCCAGTTTTAGTTTTAGTAATTCAACTTAAATGTATTTAATTTCAGTTAATTGCCAAGGAAACATTTTCTAAGTTTAAGTTTTTTATCTAATATCTATAGCTTTATTTCAATTAAAAAAAAAAAAGATTTTTAATAGCTTCGTAATAACAACACTGGGTTGGGTCTATGCAGTCATGGTAAGTTTAAAATATTTCAATGTTTGATTTTAAAATTGACGTCATTTTTTTCCATGTTAAGATATTTTAATCCATCCCATTTGGATAAGTTGAGACAATAAGTGAGTTATTCATAGGTTAATGGGTAAATTTTGGCCAATACCGATAACCGATAATTCTTTATATTTGAAAGCCGATCAGATATAATATATTGGCCGATAAATCTAAATCCAAATCTTTATATACTTTTTGAGAGCCTGATTACAAAGCAAACCATTAAAATCCATGTCCCAAGCACACAATTATACTGTTTTTATTATGATTTTATGTAGCCTATATGACACACTTGTGCTGCACATGTTGCACTGAACTGTATTTTCCTTTTTTGAAGTGATTCCAATCATATTTCAAGCAATTCAAAACCAAACAGTGCATCTGAAGTGTCTCAGCTGAAGGAAATAATCCATTATTTATAGAGAAATTAATACAAATGTGGTGGCCAATATATTGTGCATCCCTATACTGTGTCTGAGTACATCGACCAGCTCGACACAACCAATGGCAGTGAAGGCAATATTTGGGAAATCTGCTTGAACACAGTTATTTGTACAATTCAATTTGGTGATTTATTGGACACTTGCGTATGATAAACCTAGCATGTTGATGCTGCTCGTCCAAATCTGCATCCCGAAACAAAACTAGTTGTGAAGCACTAGACTAACGAGTTGACGCCTTTAACCCCTCTGTCCATGACGAACACTCCCTCCATCATAACAAAGACCCCAGCTGCCCTCCGTCTCATACAGGGGGGAAGGAGAGGAGAGGAGCCCCCGCGCCTCCACATCAGCACACACAAACACAGGGGCCCCAAAACATTCCCAGCCTCACCATAGCAACAGAAGAGCAACACACATTGTCATGGAGATCAGGAGACCCAGGGATATGTGGGGGTTTGTGGAGAGCTGGACCTTCGCCTTATTCAGTGTATAGTGTCAGCGAGCACCTCAACATTACACCGAGACAAGGTCATCAATCTTATACTACACGGCCCACTTTATAGCTCGCCTATGATTTAAGAGCCTGAGCCGCTTCGGAAAACTCTCGTACGCTTTTTGTGGTTGAGGATATATACTCGGCTAAAGTCTTGATCAATGGCAAACTCTCTTTCCTACACCAGCGCAAAGGCAAGCAGCAGCAGATGGCCAGAAATGGAGCCAGATCTCAAGAAACCAATGAACAATGGCAGCTCTCTGAGATTAGATAGATAGATAGATAGATAGATAGATAGATAGATAGATAGATAGATAGATAGATAGATAGATAGATAGATAGATAGATAGATAGATAGATAGATAGATAGATAGATAGATAGATAGATAGATAGATAGATAGATAGATAGATAGATAGATAGATAGATAGATAGATAGATAGATAGATAGATAGATAGATAGATAGATAGATGGAACTTTTGATTCATTTCTGTGCATCAGTTCATTTCAATGAATTAAAATTCAAAACTCTTGATTTAACAATTATTTTGCTCATGAATGAATGAACAGATGGATGGATAGATGGATGGATGAATGAATGAACAGAAGGATGGACGGACGGACGGACGGACGGACGGACGGATGGATGGATGGATGAACAGATAGATGGGTTGATGGATGGGTGAATGAACAGATGGATGGATGGATGGATGGAGGGATAGATGGATGAACAGATAGATGGGTGATGGATGGATGGATGGATGAACAGATAGATGGATGCATGAATAAACAGATAGATGGATGGATGAATGAACAGATGGATGATGGATGGATGAACAGATAGATAGATGGGTGGGTGGGTGGGTGGGTAGATGGATGGATGGATAGATGAATGAATGAACAGATAAATGGATGGATGGATGAACAGATAGATGGGTGATGGATGGATGGATGGATGGATGAACAGATAGATGGATGAATGAATGAACAGATGGATGGATGGATGGATGAATGAACAGATAGATGGATGGATGGATGGATGATAGATGAATGAATGAACAGATAAATGGATGCATGAATGAACAGATAGATGGATGAATGGATGGATGAACAGATAGATGGATGGATGGATGGATGGATGGATGAATGAATGAACAGATAAATGGATGCATGAATGAACAGATAGATGGATGGATGGATGGATGGATGGATGGATGGATGGATGGATGGATGGATGGATGGATGGATGGATGGATAGATGAATGAATGAACAGATAAATGGATGCATGAATGAACAGATAGATGGATGAATGGATGGATGAACAGATAGATGGATGGATGGATGGATGGATGCATGAATGAACAGATAGATGATGGATGGATGGATAGATGAATGAATGAACAGATAAATGGATGCATGAATGAACCGATAGATGGATGGATGGATGGATGAACAGATAGATAGATGGATGGATGGATGGATGGATGGCTGGATGAACAGATAGATGGATGGATGGATGGATGGATGAATGAACAGATAGATGGATGGATGAATGAACAGATAGATGATGCATGAATGAACAGATGGATGGATGGATGAATGAATAAACAGATAGATGGATGAACAGATGGATGGATGAATGAATAAACAGATAGATGGGTGAACAGATGGATGGATGGATGAACAGATAGATGGATGGATGGATGGATGAACAGATAGAAGGATGAATGTATGAACAAATGGATGGATGGATGGATGCATGAATGAACAGATGGATAGATAGATGTTGGTTCTTCACTGACAAATAAACGTTTTAAAGCCATTTCAGAGCAAACACATGAATATAAAAATGGTAACACTTTAGCACTGACTAACAATGAGCAATACTTCTATTACAGCATTTGTTTATTTTTCTGTTGATGTTAAAAACACAACTATATATTGTTAGTTCATGTTGTCTCAGGTCCACTAAATAATATCAACAGATATAACAGTTGACTTTAATAATGACATTAACTTTGCTTAGTACATGTTAACTAATGTTTACTGAACTTTATTGAAAAGGGTTACCATAAAGGCATATATTGAATATTGTCAAGAGGCAGAACAACCCATTGCGTTATACATCGGCCACAGTACAGAAGCAGATGTGGGCAGAACTGTGAGTGGGGAACAGAAGCCAGGTTTTGGCAGGGTCTTGACTGGGTCTGGAGTCCCAGATGTCCTGCTGTTGAGGGCTCAAGAGAATAATTCACTGAAGTGTGTACGATCCACAGAGACGCCACCTGGCCAGTGCACAGCCCCTGTGACCCTTCCCCTGCCGCTCATTAATAAAGGCCACCCTCGGTGTCAGAAAAACTACTAAATCAAGAAGTTTCGGTCTGGCAAAGTGGGCTGTTCAATGGCCAGGGTGTCCGATATTCAAGACCAAAGCTTTGGAGTTACTAAAACGACGTTGCAATGACAAAATGGGATAAGGGGATGAGACTAATTTCTGTTTCACTAGCATCTCCAAATTCAATTGCAAAAATAATGTTTGTTTTCAAACAAGCTTCTCAAACACTCCTGCCATTGGTCAGACAAAAGGTAGCCCCGCCCCAAACGCACACCACTGGTCGCGTCAATTTAACGGTGTTGTGTGGTGTGTTAAAGGTGCACTATGTAACATTTTTGCAGTAAAATATCCAAAAACCATCGCATCCATGAACATGATTTCTGCCCGAGTCCTATCCTGATTCTTTCCCACCGGCTGTAAGGTAAAGACCATAGATATACATAATAAAGGCTTAGATATCTTACGGCGGCCATCTTGTCACAGGCAAGCTTTCTGGCGGGCTCTGTGGTACCTGATGTAAGGTGAGTGATCTGAACTTGGTTTCTTACAAACGTTATTAACGTGGCTATAATTCTGGATGCTTAAACATTGTTCAGTGTCATAGCTACATCTCTGACGTTTATAACAAACCAAACTGTTTGAAAATCGGTAGAAAATTGAGGAAGTTATGGTTATTTAAAAAGTACATGCACCATTAAAACACAATGTTACGAGTGAGCGTAAACTACGCCTTTGTTTTGAATAGGCGACCTCTAGCGGACGGAAAAGTTACATAGTGCACCTTTAAAGTCATGCCCGGAAAGATTATACTTATGAGATGAATGCACATGAATGCATAAATATGAGTCGGAAGCTCTGGATTTTCTTTACGGCCCTTGTTTATGAGTTGGGGGGCGTGTCAGTGAGAAACATGGCGGAAATCCACAACACTTGGATATTTAGCAGGGACATTGCAGGCTTTTTTATTTACAAAAAAATAAGCGAATTGCATGCACAAAATATAATAGCACTGTAATATATAACAATATGTAAGAAAGTTACAAATTAATTCACTTAAAAAAAGCAAAACACACCTGATGCATAATCTTTGTTCTTCTAAGTAGAGTTTAAAAACATTGATGTATTTTTGTGTAGTAAATTAAAAGAAGTAAATACGAACTTTCCAGGAGGATTTGAACACTGCTGATCAAACAGCAAGAAAATCAATGTTCTGAAAGTGTCACAAACTCAACATAAAATGCCGGTGTATATTAAACTGACTTGAACACTTGAACAATTACAACCTCAGCTTTAATGCATTACAAATACTGCCAAAATTAGCAAGGGTTAAAAAGGAGAAGAGGAAATTATCAGTTTAGCTAAAAAATCCATTCCAGATCATTTCAAATGTACCTAAAAAAGTTGATTTGTGCATGCTATCAGGCTCAGATTTGAGAAAGTTTGATCTCCAAGTAAACTCTTTAACATCAAGATTTGATTTGACTGTTTCCTTATTTTCTACGTTCACTAAAACAACACCCACTGCAACATCTTGTGACTCCAAATTGACAACTTCCTTCATCTGCATTTAAGGATGCCCATTCATCATTCAGTCTCTGAAAAAAACAAATCAAATTCCCAAAAACCAACTGCACCTGCCAGGCAGCTTTTATCCCCCCTGATATAAATCATTTATCTGGTCATATGCCGTACAGTCGTGTGCATTTATACTGTTAATGGAAGTGAAATTGGTAACATTGGCCTGAGCCACATTTTAGCAGGATCAATAAAGACCCCTGGGGGTCACTTTCCCCTGCTGCATCTGCTGAAGGCGGGCTTCAACCTCAAGTCTTCCCACGACCCCTGACCTGGGACAATCTCTCATCATTTTCCCCTTAAGCACAGATCAGTTATCCTACACTGTAACCTGCACATTCATTTCTAAGCATAACCTAGTAATGAACGTTATAAAGGGATGTTACAATGTTATCATTATAGAGGGATACATTCTGTGTGGCAATAATATCACGGATATCATTGTAAAAGCTTCGCAAACAACTTAAAAGATCCAAACCCACCAGCGCCAGATGGTCCCGGCTCCATCCCATCCACTGAGCCACAAAGGGTTCACCAAAGTCCAGATGCTCAATCGCCACGGCGCCCGGCCCTTCAGGCTGGAAGCGTCCCCGACTTCCAGCCTCCTTTCCTGGGCGAGCGGGATCGTCTCCGCCGCCGCTGCTGGAGCCCCCAAACCCGCAGGAGTTGAGAGGGAAACAAAAGCTCCTTAGTTCCGATCCCGTATGACCCTCTCGTCTGGGCTCTTTCCGTCCGTGGCTGGATGCTGCGGGTCGGGCTGCTCTGCTTCGGATTGTTGTGCCTCCTGCTCACCGTTCAAGCTGGATCCACCAGCGGAACAAAAACGCTCGACCCGTCCGTCACCCCCCACAGCCCGAGAGCCCGTTTCTTCTTCTTCTTCGTCTTCTTCTCCTCCTCCCACTGCTGAGATTCTTGGCTGTCTGCTAGTCTGTTTAGTGTTCGCCCTCTAGTGTGCGCTTGAAAATCCCAATTCATTCATTTAAAACAGGAAGGAATGCAGGCATAATGTTGTTCACTACACACTATACACTACACACTGACCCCCTTTTATTTAAAGTCCCCATGAAATCAAAGTATTTTGGCTTTTAGTATGAATATGCTGTACGCTCCAAAACAATGACAAAAATCACATTTAGAAGATATAAGCGTTCAAAGCTTACAGACTCTCACTTCCACCAATATGGATAAATGGTTTTGACATCAACTTACATTATCGGTCACTTGTTCACACATTTAGCAGATCGTGTGAACGAGTCGGTCCAGAGACACGACAGCACAGAGCGGATCATGTGATCGAGTAGGACCAGAGACCCGATAGGTGTGTTCGACATCGGCTGCGGCTGGATGCAACTGATCGGCGAGAGTAGCCGCGTGCAGGCGGGGAGGAGCTGCAAACACAGACGTGAAGTCGGACACTTTCTGCTTCCCGCAGTGACGCTCGCGCTGTGTTTGCACACTTTATCAGCTGAAGTGAAATAAATGCAATATTTGGCAATACACAGATGTTTCAGAGACATTATTGTCATGTAATACTTTATGCACTGCTTAATACAGCATGTGTTTGTACAAGGATAAAGTTCAACATATAAGCCTACTCTATCAATGAAGTGGGGTCTATGTTTTTAATCAGTTATATTTTGATAAAAATGACAATATAACATCGCGACTACATGAAAGGAGGTTTTACTGTTATAAAAAACAGATTTGTGTGCATTAGTGGAGCTGAAGGTTTTAGCATAAACACGAAACACACGTGATCGCTGTCATGCGGTGAATCTGGCCAATCGTGGAACGGCTGTGTCGTCTTCAGAGCCCCTGCAGCCTCATGCAGTCGCTCTCGAGAAACTGCACCGGCTGTATTCGCCGGCTGCTCTCGAATCGCTCTCGCGGCACTTTGTTGACGTACGTCACTGTCAAGTGGCATCGGCGCTGCCTCAAGTCGGACAAAATTTCTAACCGGCATGCACTGCTTCAATTCAGCCGCCGATCGGTCTGCGCATCGCTGGGTAAAGTCGAACAAGCCTGATAGCACAGAGCAGATCATGTGATCGAGTCGGTCCAGAGTCACGATAGCACAGAGCGGATCATTTGATCGAGTCGGTCCAGAGACACGACAGCACAGAGCGGATCATGTGATCGAGTCGGTCCAGAGTCACGACAGCACAGAGTGGATCATGTGATCGAGTCAGTCCAGAGACACGACAGCACAGAGCGGATCATGTGATCGAGTCGGTCCAGAGACACGACAGCACAGAGTGGATCATGTGATCGAGTCAGTCCAGAGACACGACAGCACAGAGCGGATCATGTGATCAAGTCGGTCCAGAGTCACGATAGCACAGAGCGGATCATGTGATCAAGTCGGTCCAGAGTCACGACAGCACAGAGTGGATCATGTGATCGAGTCAGTCCAGAGACACGACAGCACAGAGCGGATCATGTGATCGAGTCGGTCCAGAGACACGACAGCACAGAGCGGATCATGTGATCGAGTCGGTCCAGAGTCACGACAGCACAGAGCGGATCATGTGATCGAGTCGGTCCAGAGTCACGACAGCACAGAGCGGATCATGTGATCGAGTCGGTCCAGAGTCACGACAGCACAGAGTGGATCATGTGATCGAGTCAGTCCAGAGACACGACAGCACAGAGCGGATCATGTGATCGAGTCGGTCCAGAGTCACGACAGCACAGAGTGGATCATGTGATCGAGTCAGTCCAGAGTCACGACAGCACAGAGCGGATCATGTGATCGAGTCGGTCCAGAGTCACGACAGCACAGAGTGGATCATGTGTTCGAGTCAGTCCAGAGACACGACAGCACAGAGCGGATCATGTGATCGAGTCGGTCCAGAGACACGACAGCACAGAGTGGATCATGTGATCGAGTCAGTCCAGAGACACGACAGCACAGAGCGGATCATGTGATCAAGTCGGTCCAGAGTCACGATAGCACAGAGCGGATCATGTGATCAAGTCGGTCCAGAGTCACGACAGCACAGAGTGGATCATGTGATCGAGTCAGTCCAGAGACACGACAGCACAGAGCGGATCATGTGATCGAGTCGGTCCAGAGTCACGACAGCACAGAGTGGATCATGTGATCGAGTCAGTCCAGAGACACGACAGCACAGAGCGGATCATGTGATCGAGTCGGTCCAGAGACACGACAGCACAGAGCGGATCATGTGATCGAGTCGGTCCAGAGTCACGACAGCACAGAGCGGATCATGTGATCGAGTCGGTCCAGAGTCACGACAGCACAGAGCGGATCATGTGATCGAGTCGGTCCAGAGTCACGACAGCACAGAGTGGATCATGTGATCGAGTCAGTCCAGAGACACGACAGCACAGAGCGGATCATGTGATCGAGTCAGTCCAGAGACACGACAGCACAGAGCGGATCATGTGATCGAGTCGGTCCAGAGTCACGATAGCACAGAGCGGATCATGTGATCGAGTCAGTCCAGAGACACGACAGCACAGAGCGGATCATGTGATCGAGTCGGTCCAGAGACACGACAGCACAGAGCGGATCATGTGATCGAGTCGGTCCAGAGTCACGACAGCACAGAGCGGATCATGTGATCGAGGCGGTCCAGAGACACGACAGCACAGAGCGGATCATGTGATCGAGTCGGTCCAGAGTCACGATAGCACAGAGCGGATCATGTGATCAAGTCGGTCCAGAGTCACGACAGCACAGAGCGGATCATGTGATCGAGTCGGTCCAGAGTCACGACAGCACAGAGCGGATCATGTGATCGAGTCGGTCCAGAGACACGACAGCACAGAGCGGATCATGTGATCTAGTCGGTCCAGAGACACGACAGCACAGAGCGGATCATGTGATCGAGTCGGTCCAGAGACACGACAGCACAGAGCGGATCATGTGATCGAGTCGGTCCAGAGTCACGACAGCACAGAGCGGATCATGTGATCGAGTCGGTCCAGAGTCACGATAGCACAGAGCGGATCATGTGATCAAGTCGGTCCAGAGTCACGACAGCACAGAGCGGATCATGTGATCGAGTCAGTCCAGAGTCACGACAGCACAGAGTGGATCATGTGATCGAGTCGGTCCAGAGTCACGACAGCACAGAGCGGATCATGTGATCGAGGCGGTCCAGAGACACGACAGCACAGAGTGGATCATGTGATCGAGGCGGTCCAGAGTCACGACAGCACAGAGTGGATCATGTGATCGAGGCGGTCCAGAGTCACGACAGCACAGAGTGGATCATGTGATCGAGTCAGTCCAGAGACACGACAGCACAGAGCGGATCATGTGATCGAGTCGGTCCAGAGTCACGATAGCACAGAGCGGATCATGTGATCGAGTCAGTCCAGAGACACGACAGCACAGAGCGGATCATGTGATCGAGTCGGTCCAGAGACACGACAGCACAGAGCGGATCATGTGATCGAGTCGGTCCAGAGTCACGACAGCACAGAGCGGATCATGTGATCGAGTCGGTCCAGAGTCACGATAGCACAGAGCGGATCATGTGATCGAGTCGGTCCAGAGTCACGACAGCACAGAGCGGATCATGTGATCGAGTCAGTCCAGAGACACGACAGCACAGAGCGGATCATGTGATCGAGTCAGTCCAGAGACACGACAGCACAGAGCGGATCATGTGATCGAGTCAGTCCAGAGACACGACAGCACAGAGCGGATCATGTGATCGAGTCAGTCCAGAGTCACGATAGCACAGAGCGGATCATGTGATCGAGTCGGTCCAGAGTCACGATAGCACAGAGCGGATCATGTGATCAAGTCGGTCCAGAGTCACGACAGCACAGAGTGGATCATGTGATCGAGTCAGTCCAGAGACACGACAGCACAGAGCGGATCATGTGATCGAGTCGGTCCAGAGACACGACAGCACAGAGCGGATCATGTGATCGAGTCGGTCCAGAGTCACGACAGCACAGAGCGGATCATGTGATCGAGTCGGTCCAGAGTCACGACAGCACAGAGCGGATCATGTGATCAAGTCGGTCCAGAGTCACGACAGCACAGAGCGGATCATGTGATCGAGTCGGTCCAGAGTCACGACAGCACAGAGCGGATCATGTGATCGAGTCGGTCCAGAGACATGACAGCACAGAGCGGATCATGTGATCGAGGCGGTCCAGAGACACGACAGCACAGAGCGGATCATGTGATCGAGTAGGACCAGAGACACGACAGCACAGAGCGGATCATGTGATCGAGTCGGTCCAGAGACACGACAGCACAGAGCGGATCATGTGATCGAGGCGGCCCAGAGACACGACAGCACAGAGCGGATCATGTGATCGAGGCGGTCCAGAGACACGACAGCACAGAGCGGATCATGTGATCGAGGCGGCCCAGAGACACGACAGCACAGAGTGGATCATGTGATCGAGGCGGTCCAGAGACACGACAGCACAGAGCGGATCATGTGATCGAGGCGGTCCAGAGACACGACAGCACAGAGCGGATCATGTGATCGAGTCAGTCCAGAGACAGGATAGCACAGAGCGGATCGAGTGATCAAGTCGGTTCAGAGACACGACAGCACACACACATACACACACACACACACACATACATATTATATATTTACAAAATAATATGTGATTACAATTGTAACGTGAGGGTTCAATATGTGGTGGTAGATCACTCTTTATGATAATAAACAGCAGAATGGTGAAGGATGACTTTCTCAAGTGGTACTTTACTGAACACTACTCACAACAACAACACTTCCCTGTCCGGACCTCCCTCACTTGACTGAACTAACCAATCAGAAGCGACAACTTAGACTGAGGTACGTGAAGGAATCTGAGAGGCAGATTCAGCAGAATATCCTGACTGCGTTAAATATGTAAACACGTAAATATGCAAATAATTAACTGACTAAATATTGTAAATACACTTCTAGTAACTTAACTAAAATATACATTTTATTAAATTCTGAGCATTACAACTTTCCAATGTGACATATGGAATGTCCTCCCCCTCCCACAAAAGAAACGTCCCCGTTTCACATCAAAGAAACAAGTAACTGTAAACAACAACAATAAGACAACAGTGTCACATCAGAACATAGTCCTTAAGGAATCTGAGAGGCCAAACTGGACGTTTTCCAGGGCGTAGCAAAGAACCAGAAGCTTGAGGAGTGGAAGAGGGGAAAGTGTCAAACTGGCGTACTGGGCCAGAGGGGGGGGGGGGGGGGGGCAGACCAAGACTGATGCAAGGAATAGCAGGATCGGGGCTGTGGTCTGGGTTGTGGATGGCCAGTAGGAGGGACTAATGAGGGAATACTGCTGTGGCCAGATAAGGTATAGCTCTTCGTTGCTGCCAACTTTGAAGGCTTAAAGGGCAAAGCACCTGACAATGCAGTCAAACGAGGCTGTTGAGACTGCAAAGAGTCACATGTAGGTGTCTCATGTCCACGATCTGCCACAGGAGCATGATAGGGTCTGAGACGGTTGTAGAGGACAATCTGGGACTTATCAGACTGATCCAGGAGGTAGTGAATCCTGTATGTCAATCCAGGAGAATCCACATCAGATCCAAGGCACTCTGATATTTCAAAGGGGCCTTTCCAGTGAGGAGCAAGTTTTTGTTTTGCTGTAGTGGGGTCATTTAACCAGACAAAGTCTCCAGGAACATAGGGAGTGTGCTTAACACTCTTGTCATACTGTCATTTCTGCTGATTGTGGGCACAATCTCTGTTCCATGCAGCAGAACTGAAAGCGGACTGGAGTTTCTGCGTCAATTGTGCAACATAATCAGCAGGAGAACCCGTAGTAAACGAAGATAGTGTGTTGTTAGGTAACAGCATGTTGGCAGGCATCCTGGCTTCATGACCATGTGTGAGGAAGAATGGTGTGAAACCTGTTGTAGAGTGTGGGTTGGTATTGTAAGCCAAAGCAACTTGGTTGAGGCAATCATCCCATTCACCTGGCTGCTGAAGAAGCGTCTTGGCTAACTGATCAATAAGTGTCCTGTAGAACCTCTCTATCATGCCATCACACTGAGGATGATATGGGCTTGTTTGTGTTTTCTGCACGCCCAGCAGTTCACACAGATGTTTCACCAGGTCAGACTCAAACTGACGTCCCTGATCAGTATGAAGCATTTCCGGGATGCAATGTTCACAGATGAAGTTTTCAAACAGACATTTCGCAACTGTTATGGAGCACTGGTCTGGAATGGTATACAGGTTGACATACTTGGAAAAATAATCTTGGACAACAAGCACATACCTGTTGTCACGACTCGTGATGGGGAGCTCAAGTATGTCAGCTGCAACCTTTTGGAATGGCTCAGTAGCCACAATTGTTTTCATTGGAGCTCTCTGATGAGGTGTGGGACTCCGTCTGGCGTCACATGGAGTACATTGCTTGCACCACATCTTGATGTCCCGTGACATAAAGGGCCAGTAGCACAGTTGTTGAGCACGTTTCAGGACCTTATCAGCAGATAGATGACCAGTTACAGGATTTCCATGCAGCATCTGCAGAACAGTGTCTTTCAAAGCATGAGGGACAATCAGTTGATGGAGCACTGATGTTGTAGATGGGTTGAAAACTTTACGGCAGAGTACACCATTATGAAAGGTAAGTCTGTGGAACTCGTGTCAAAGTGCCTTCTCAGCAAGTGTGCGTTTTTTCATGCGCCAGTATGGTGGTTTCTGTCCTGTAACTGTCCAGCTAATGACCTCTGACAGTATGGAGTCTTGCTGTTGTTCCTCTTTGAAATCCTTTTTAGGGAACTGAAGCACAAATGTGGAGGAAACAGACTATGAAACACACTGTGAGGAGGCTGGAGGAGGCTGTGGTCCCGTCAGGTTACAGCAAACTGGCTTTGTATCAGTACTGCCGAAGCGGTGATGTACATAACTGACAGGACTAGACAGACTCACAGGACTCAGACTAGAATGTCTTTTGTCAGAGTGTGGATTACCAGGAGCACTGGAGATGCTCTGCTCTGTTGGTCTGATGTCAGCAGGGCGACGTGACATTGCATCTGCATTGAGGTGACTGTGGACATCCTTGTGAATTACAGTCCATTCAAAAGGATCAAGCTCAAGAGCCCAGCGTGCACGATGATCAGTTCTGTCATTATCAATAGGTATTTTCCTGAGACCCAGGAGAGGTTTGTGGTCAGTGACCATAGCAAAGGGCCGTGAAATGTTACACGGCCCAGACAATGGCCCAGAGCTCTCTATCATATGCTGACCATTTTCTTTCTGCTTTTGTGAGGACATGACTAGCATAAGCAACCACTTTTTCTTGATTCCCCTGTCTCTGCGCAAGCACAGCACCAATAGCAGAGCTGTGTAGAGGGAGAATGGCACAGTAAAGTCAGGAAATGTAACCACTGGAGGATTTGTGAGTGCATGTTTCAGGTAAGTGAATTCATCGTGACATTGAAAAGTCCATTGGAAAGGTGCATTCTTCTCTGTGAGGGCGTGTAGGGGGACACTGTGATGTGCAAAGCTTCGGATGAACTTGCGGTAATATGAACAAAGTCCCAGAAATGCCCTTACTTCTGTAGCAGACTGTGGAATAGGCCAGTCTTGAACACTTTTCACATTTCGCGGGTCTGGCTGAATGCCGACCTTGGATACAACATGGCCCAGAAACTGGACCTGATCTCTGGCAAAACAGCATTTTGAGGGATTCAGCTTCAGGCCACTTGACTGGAATCTGGAAAGAATTTCTTCCAGGTGCTGGAGATGTTCACTGAAAGAGCGGCTGTAGATGAGGACATCATGCAAATACACCAGGCAGGTTTTCCATGGGAGGCCACGAAGTACCATTTCCATCAAGCGCTGGCATGTGGCTGAAGCGTTGGTGAGACCCATTGGCATAACTTTAAAGTGATAAAGACCACTACCTGTTGTAAATGCTGTTTTTTCACGGTCTTCCTCCTGCAGCTCAACTTTCCAATAGCCATGTTGCAGGTCCATTGTGGAGAACCAGGCAGAGCCCGAAAAAAAGCATCAAGTGCGTCGTCGACTCTCGGAAGAGGGTGTGAATCTTTGACACTGCATTAAGTTTCCTATAGTCCAGGCAGAAACGCCATGTGCCATTTTTCTTGCGCACCAAAACAACTGGCGCAGCCCAGGGACTGTAGCTTTCTTCAATGACGTCTGCTTTTAACAGGTTTTCGACTTGAGTCTGTATTTAAGCTCTCTGTTCTGGTGTCACTCTGTAGGCTCTCTTTTTTTTATTGGTGTGGCATCACCGGTGCGGATTTGATGCTTGATGATACTCGTGCGACCTCTGTCCTCTGAGTGTTTGCTGAATACTGCTGAGTATTTTTGAAGCAGTGATTTCAGAGACTGAACTTGGGAAGGTGACAGGTCGCTGTCATTTATCTGGATAGATGGAGTTAAATCATGTACGGGGGAGGTTGCACACCCTGTCCCTTCACCTAATATGTCAACAGATGAAGCCGAATGAAACTCACCCAGGTGTTGACCTGAATGCAGCTCAACGTCATCTCTGGAGGGATTTAAGATTCAAACAACAGTTGTGCCATTTTGAACCTCACTGAGAGAATGTGCCACAATGATGTCACATGATGGGTTGGGCATGAGAACACCATAGTAGTCAGTTGGCATGGGAGAAGCAGGTGTGGCTGCTGACACACAGGCTGTGATGAGGGTTTCACTCATAGCTGGAATCTTAGTGGGCGCTAGCACAGACACATTACAGCAGGCGGACACTTCATGTCTTTTGGGCAGGAGAGGAATTTTCATGTCCCAAAGTTGCAAAATTTTGTTGTTGATGTCAAGGAGGACATGGTGTTTCCGCAGAAAATCGAAACCAAGAATGACTGGCTGGCAAGCACCTCTGAGAATTTCGAAGTCCTGTTGCCATACCTGATGTCCAAGTCTGATCCCAATCGTTCACTTGCCTAAAATGTCCAGGCACTGACCATTGACTGAGCGAGCTGGCAAAGAGGATGGCGGCGTTATGGGGCGTTTTCTCAATGCTGGGTGAGAGTTACGAAAATCTTCGCTCACAATGGAGACAGTAGAACAATTAAAGTGCACACTTCAATGCCCTCAACAATAGCCAGGATTGTAGAAGAGACAGATTCATCAGGATGTGAATCATTCTTGTTAGGCATTAATTTAGGGGCATCATTCTGAGGCTGTGAGACAGTAGCTGATGTTTGCCCCTCAACAGCAGCTAATGGAAGTTTCCCTGATGGTTGGAGCCAGAGTGTGGATATCTTTCAGGAGACTGGAAGCGAACACTGCCTCTTGCGTGTGAATTCGCATCTCTGTTTCCCCGTGGAGCAGGACTAGGGCTGCGTCTGTATCTGTTCCTGTCATCAGTGTCTTGGTGACCATACCTGGAATGCGGATAGGACTGGCGTGAGGGAGAGCAATGTCTGTCACATCTGTCATTGTCATGCCATTGACGGTCTCTCTGAGGAACAGGGGAAGGAGGACAACGTTCATAGCAGGACCCTGGATCACGACCATGATGCTGCTCAGGTAAATTGTTGTCTCTGCGGTGTTGTCTGTTATGGTAGGGTTGTGGAGAGACACTGCGTGGACTGTATCGAGCATCGTCGGAGGAAAACCTTTCAGGTTTTTGAGTCTACACGCTGAGCCAGGTAACTGTATTTCTCTCGTAACAGGTATACTTCACTCTGTAAGCTGTTGACAGTCATTTGAAATGAAGAGTCAGCTGCTCAACTGCCTTCAAAAGCTTGTCATCAGTAGGTTTAGGACGAACCATAGCTACCTGCTCTGAAGACTGAGTATGTGGAGACCCTACAGTTGTCAGTTTGAGCGCTGCATGTGCTGTCTCACAACGGCTGGCGATAAGCAGAGCTTCCTCAAGATCCTCCGCACCCATCTCATGGACTTTTGACTGAAGATTTGGGTCCAAGCCAGCAACAAAGCGGCAACATTTTTCACCCTCTAGTGCATTGTGGTCATAGTTGGGCAAGGCTTCTAGTACAAGACGAGTGATGTCTGCACTGTACACATCCAAACTTTCACCTAGTCGATGAGGTCGAGCATTCACATGTGTCTAGAAGAATGGCAGGGAGTATATTGGTCCAAAAACATCCCTGAGTTTTTCCTTTACTGAATCATAGTCCCTCTGGGTTGAAGAAGGATGGCTGTCCCAATACAGAAATGCAGCATCCGCTAGGCGAGTAGGGAGGACGGAGGCCATCACCGTAGGCAGATCCATATCAGTTGAACTCATAGCCTGCACTGCCACTTCAAAACGTAGAGTCCAAAAACTCTCGATAAAAAACCTAAACATTTTCATCATTGTAGCATTTTGAAGAAATACAAATTATTGAGTTTTGAAAATTATGTGCTTTTTAAAAATGTGTGTATGGTTTATAAAATTGTAAATGGTTTGGCTCCTTCGGTACTCAATGATTTTGTTGGTTTCCGTCCTAATATTTCTGAAAGATCTACTAGATCATCTATGAGAAATTGTGCTGTTCCTTTTCGTCGTTCTGCTTTTGGACAATCGTCATTTGCTGTGAAAGCGACGAATAACTGGAATGCTTTGCCAGAAGATATAAAAGGGTGTAAATCTATTGGAATTTTTAAAATGCAGTTGAAATCTTTTTTAGAATGTAATCAGCTTTGTAAACATTGACATGGTTGCTGTTTAATTGTTTGTTTTGTGTATTTGTGTATATATGTATTGGGTATGTTATTTTATTGTTTATGTTGAACTGCCAAAGGACTGCGGGTGAAAATTAGCTTTGAGCTAAATCCGGTACAATACATGAAATGGAAACATTTATGTTAAAAATTGTACATGGTCCTTTTATAAAATAAAGTAAAGTAAAGTAAACATGTGAAAGAATCAGTCCCATCTCCTTTAAAAGCAGGCGGAAGATCAATTTTCAGGGCACTGGAAACAGCGCGTGGGGCTAGAGAAGCAGCACCTGTCGATGTAGCATCTCGCTGTCGTTATGAGGGAGGAGACTACAGCACAGCTTCACTTTCATCAGCCAACATGGTGACAAAAAGTCCAGTCCGAAAATCACAAAAAGCACGTAAAGTAGAAAAAACAAAATACTGCAAAAGTCCATTAATATCACCAACCTATTTTTTAGGTAATCCACTGCTCTCAAAGAGTGTAAAATCCAGATGGCACAAAAAAAAAGTGACAACGTCCACAGTTCGTAGGATTAAAACTCACCAAATGTGCAAAGTAATAAACAGCAGAATGGAGACGGATGACTTTCTCAAGTGGTACTTTACTGAACACTACTCACAACAACAACACTTCCCTGTCCGGACCTCCCTCACTTGACTGAACTAACCAATCAGAAGCGACAGCTTAGACTGAGGTACATGAAGGAATCTGAGAGGCAGATTCAGCAGAATATCCTGACTGCGTTAAATATGTAAACACGTAAATGTGTAAATAATTAACTGACTAAATATTGTAAATACATTTCTAGTAACTTAACTAAAATATACATCATATTAAATTCTGAGCATTACAACTTTCTAATATGACATATGAACTCCACTTCTAAACCTTACACAATCAAGTCTTGTGATTTAGTGGCCACTTACTGTATGTGGCATTATTGCAAATTTATGTGGAAAACCTATAAGAAAAACAACAGAAAATTCTAAACTTTGACAAGATTACTGATTTAATGAATATTATAATGTTTAAGTATATTCACAAAATATTCATCACAAAAGCAGTTATAGGAGCAGTTGGCCACGTCCAGAGAAATGAGTGGGTCTCTATGGCCCTCTGCTGGATGTGTATGGTAATCACACTTTTTTCCCCCTAAAACTGTTTTTCCTACACATTTTTATTTAACCAACAGATGGCAGCCTCTAACAGATCAATATCCAAAACAACTCATATTTAATTTTGATCATCATTAAAGTGTTCATAAAAAAAATATTTTTCATATGCATGCTAATGGTGTAGTTAAAGAAAAGTACTTCATATTCCCCAAAACACAGTATAAACATGTATATGAGAAGTAAACGGAAAAAAATATTTATAATTTGTCTAATTAAAATGTATATGTTTTTTTAAACAATCGCTCTACAAAGATTTGGGGTCATATCGAACCCAGACACCATTAACACCATAAACAGGAAACGAGCAGGACATGAGGGTTATGGAATCCAATTTCCTCCACATAATAAAAAAATGCACTTTTGTTCATCATAATTATGACATAAAAAGTCATAATTATGACACACCAAGTCATATTTATCAGATGAAAAGTCGAAGTGATGACTTACTAAGATGAACTTATGACATAAAGAATAATTATGGCATAAACATTTTTTTTTAAATTATTTTATTATTCCGACTTTTTAATCTTATAGCTAATTATGAATTAGTATTTGATAATTATGACTTTGTATGCCATCATTTCAACTTTATCTCATAATTTCAACTTTTATGTCATTAATAAAAAGTCAGAACTATGTCATAACTTCGCCTTTTATGTCATCATTATTATTTTTTAATATCTTTTATCTTTTTATCTTATAATTACATGTATGACTTAGTATGCCATAATTATGATTTACCAAAGCATTATTTTTTTCTTATGTGTCAGAAATGGGTTTCCATAATTCTGTGAGATGAAGCTTTTGTAAATCATAATTATGACATAAAAAGTCATCATTATGACAAGTCATATTTATCAGATGAAAAGTAGAAGTGATGATTTACTAAGTCGAAATTATGATATAAAGAATGGGCCTAATCATGGAAAGGCTTAATTCTTTATCTCATTCCAATTTATTATTATAACTTGGTATGCCATAATTTCAACTTTATCTCATAATTTCAACTTTAACATAAAATGTCTGAACTCTGAACTATTACTTAATATGCCATAATTATGATGTACCAAAGCCTTAATTTTTTATCTCATAATTCCGATTTTTTAATCTTACACCTAATTATGACTTAGTATGTCATAATTATGATTGGCATGCCATTATTTCGACTTTATCTCATAAATTCAACTTTTATGTCATAATTATAACATAAAAAGTCAAAATTATTACTTAGTATGTCATAACTTTTACTTTTATGCCATAATTACTTTCTAAGTCATAATTTCCAACTTATTAATGTCATAATTTAGACTTTTTTCCATCTCATGATTATGACTTAGTATGCCATAATTATGATTGGCATGCCATTATTTCGACTTTATCTCATAATTTCAACTTTTATGTCATAATTATAACTAATATCATATTACTATTACTAATATTGTTATTTGTATTGATTGCAACGTTTAAAGGGACGAAGAAATTGTTAAATGTGCTTTGAAACATTTCAAAACAAAATTATAAGAAATATTACTTAATTAATCTGCTACTTTTTAAAGCTAAATTTAGTATTCATAAATATAAATTTGGCTACAACAATAATTTGTTTATAATTTAATCAATTTTTAAAATCAGAAGTTCAACAATTACTAAATATAATTTATGTTTAAAACGCTGTAAAATGTTGTAAACATTTATTTAACTTTTATGCTCGTCACTGTTTTATTTTATTTGTGTATTTATGTCTTATTTGTGTTTATTCAATGTACCCCCTGCTGTAGTTTGTAATTCAGTTAATAATAAATAATAAAATATATATTATTTTGCCGATTGCTTTGCTGTCGCGTTTCTGTGGCGTCACTTCCTGTCAGGGGAAGAAGACGTCATCCTACAGACAGGCTGTGAGTTGGAGCTTTATGATTTCTTTAAAAACAGCGAAATAACGCTTTAAATCGCGCTGATTTCTTATTCTTTGAATGAAAGCCTTATTTTAATGAAAGCGATGACAGTGACACGATCATTTAACATCTCAATGGTGGGATATTTGGTGTAGATATTGCGCTATTGTGCGTTTCATGGAGTAATAACTAGTAAGAAGTCATAATAATAATAATAATCTTAATATTGATGCATTTTATTCTGTTGATCTTAATGAGTCGCTATGTACGGATGTAGTTAAAGGTGTTAGTGTTTACAGGTCGGTAAGGTTCACTTGGAGAAAATGGTTCTGTATATATTTCCTATTCATGCTGTCAAATATGACAAACGTTCTATTTTAATACATAATTAATCCTATGAGGATCATTCAGGAATAGAGAGACATTACACAGTGTTTTTATATCAGTTTCTTTGTTTAAAATCTATAAACGACAGACTTGAGTTGAGTAAATAGTATAAATGTATACATATGTGACCATGGACCACTAAACCAGTCATAAGGGTCAATTTAAAAAAGAAAATTGAGATGTATACATCATCTGAAAGCTGAATAAATAGCTTTCCATTGATGTATGGTTTGTTAGGACAATATTTGACCGAGATCTGGAATCTGAGGGTGCAAAAATATCTAAATATTGAGAAAATCGCCTTTAAAGTTGTCCAAATGAAGTCCTTAGCTATGCATATTACTACTAATAATACATGTTTAATACATTTACAGTAGGAGATTTACAAAATATCTTCATGGAACATGATCTTAATATCCTATTGATTTTTGGCATAAAAGAAAAATTGTTGATTTTGACCCATACAATGCCTATGCCACAAATATACCTGTGCGACTAATAACTGGTTTTATTTAGTGTGATTCTACAGACATCAACCTCATTTATATTTAATCATATAAATTAGGTGAAGATTAAGCTAGATTAGTACAATTGCAGTGTATGAATAAGCTTGATTATAAGTGCCTGTTTATGGTTGTGGTTTGCACAAGATGTGTTTAACCGTTTGTTTGGGTCTTGTTCGGTCAGCCAGTATTGATCATTGTGACATGAACTCTTCTTCTTCTTCTTCTTTTCCTTCTTCTTCTTCTTTCACAGAAAGAACTGCCATGTCGTGGATTCGAGAGCGGGAACTGTCCCTGATAGAAAGGCTCACTGCCAACATCCTGAAGGTGTGTTTCAGAGAAGGGGGTCCTAGAGAAAGACAAAAAAAAAAATACAAATGTGATTTAAATAAAAAAAAAATATTAGTTATTAATCTAATAATAAATAAATTAAAATGGCTCATCAAGGCTGCATTTATTTGATCAAAAACAGAAATATAATGAAATATTATTACAATATAAAATAAGTGTTTTCTATGTGAATATATAGTAAAATATAATTTATTCCTGTGATGTTCAGCATCATTACTCCAGTCTTCAGTGTCACATGATCCTTCAGAAATCACTCTAATATGATGATTTATTATCAATGTTGGAAACAGTTGTGCTGCTTAATATTTGTTATAACCTGTGATACTTTTTTCAGGACTCATTGATGAATAAAAAGTTTAAAAGAACAGCATTTATTAAAAAGATACATCTTAACTATCACTTTTTATCAGTTTAACACATCCTGACTGAATACTATAAGTAATAAGTAATAAGTATTAATTTATTTCAAAAGAGAAGGAAAGAAAACAAATTACTGAACGTTAGTGTATATTATTAGAATGTATTTCTATTTTAAATAAATGTTGTTCTTTTCTATCAAAGAATCCTGAAAAAAGCATCACAAGTTATACAAAAATATGGTAACACTTTACAATAAGGTTGTATTAGTTAACATTAGTTAAACAACACCTCTGTTCAGCATTAGTTCATCTTTGTTAACGTTAGTTCATAAAAATCCAGCTGTTCAAGTTTTGTTCATGTTTTTAGATTTGTTCAAGATTTGAATAATGCATTAGTAAATGTTGAAATGAACAGGAACAAAGATAAATAAATGCTTTATAAGTGCAGTTCATTATTTGTTCATGTTAACTAATGAACCTTATTGTGTTACCCAAAATATTAAGCAGCACAACTGTTGCTATATATCAGCATATTAGTATTGCGGTTCATTTGAATAAGTGTGAACGCTGCCAAACAAGCGGATCGAGACCCTGAAGAGATGGGTCTCGCTCCGCTTCCAAACCAACTCTGGAGCGGTTCGACTGAAATATGAATGCAACACGGACCAAAGACATGTAAACGAACCAAAAACAGGACATGATGTCACAAGATGAGCCCCTAGAAAGGACAGAATGCTCAAGCTCACCTGTTTTTTCTCATCATTGTTGCGATGTTGCCCATCAGAGTTCTGTCATTCTGTCGCGAAATATACGTAACAAAAGCCAGGTAAAATAATAAAAATCAGGTTGTGAACATATCACTATGCCTTTAGGTTCGGTGGTAAAAATGCAAATGTGAACGCTAAGCAGACCAAAACTAAATGTTTTTGGTCTGAACCAAGCGAACCGAACTACAAGTGTTTCAGAGGATCACCCATTGGCCTGTACTGAAATAATCATCTAATACCTTAATGGCTTTCTTAAACTATTATTCACTTCTTTTCTCAGGCTGGGCCCATGCCCAAACATGTGGCCTTTATCATGGACGGTAATCGGCGTTATGCCCAGAAGACGCATGTGGAGCGGCAGGAGGGCCACTCGCAGGGCTTTGAGAAACTGGCGGAGGTAAGTGTGCAGATAGTCACAGATACTGACAATTATTAGACAATATTCGGCCATTTTGACTAGAAATAGATCGATATAGGTTTTTTTATAACCGTTACCGATTATTTGCATATTTATGTGCCCTATAACCAATATATAGAATTTATGTGTGTTATTTCTGTTTATGAAATAAACAGAAATACACATTCATCTTTCCAGCCTTGAAGTACCCCTTTAAATATCAGGAAACTGATATATAGATCAGTCGATCTCTAATTTTGACTGCTTAAGCGATTAACAGACATCTTATCTCCGCCTTCTGTCTGTTACACAATCTACATTTATTTTTATGTCACTGGCCATGAAATTGTATTTTATTTATATCTGCTTTACACAAAATTCAGTGATTTCTGAGAAACACTGTTGATATTTGAAATCAACCCGAACAAAAGCTGCGTTTCCACCGCAGGAATTTTCCCCAGGAATTAGATACTTTGGGCTGGTACTCAATGTTTTTTAACTGCAGGAACCGGGGTCTAAATGAAGTTCCGGGTAAAAATGTCCCCCTCAGAAAGTCCCTGCTCACGAGGTAAACCTTTTTCAAAGTTCAGGCACTTTCGGGGGTGGGACTTGTGCGCTGAACATGCTGATTGGTTGAGTTCACGCAGCATTTTATTTCAACCCATTTCAACAAGTCTGTTGCGGTGCGGGCAGTAAGAGTTGAAAAAATACGACCGTTGGCCTGACAATGAGGTTCAGGCTTTATTAAGCTTATATGCAGAGGACGAAATCCCGCGGGAACTGGAAAGTCACGCGCAGTCCTACGTCACCGGACTAATTTGCCTAATCTTCACGGTACATTAGACCGCAATGGAAACCCAGACAGCAACGAGTATGGGCGAACAAAAAGTTCCTGGGACGAATAGTTTTCCGGGTAATTTCGGTGGAAACTCTGCCATACACACCCCTCCCCTCATTGCTCCACCCCCAAAATGCAGGAGTCGATGTCTCTTTATCATAGCTGAAGTGAAGCAACAAGGAAGAACAAAAAATGCACATAGTACATGAGTATATACAGTACAAGCAAGTGTTTGTTGTTAGTTGCCAGCAGCTCCAGACAAACAATGACACTCAAGCGGTGCTGTCTGATGCATATTACACGTAAAACCTGCACCCCATCAGATATCTGAATCCCAAGTCATGTTAAACAAAAAATAACTGTGGTTGGATCCTCTCAGTTTGAAATTTGAACATTGTTTCCACTCTCACAGACGCTCCGCTGGTGCCTAAACCTGGGGATTCACGAGGTGACCGTTTATGCGTTCAGCATTGAGAACTTCAAGCGTTCCAAAGAGGAGGTGGATGGCCTGATGGAGCTGGCCAGACAGAAGTTCAGCCGCCTGCTGACGGAGCAGTAAGTTACTCCCCCCGCACAAGATCTGTTCTTCTATTGCTTGGCTAAATATAATTCTGTACAATGCATATGTGATTTCTAGGGAGAATCTTGAGAAGCATGGTGTGTGTATTCGTGTGCTGGGAGACCTGACTCTACTGCCTGAAGATCTGCAGCAGGTTATTGCGAAAGCTGTGGTGTCAACTAGAGCACACAACCGGTAAAGCACTGCATGATACCGTTTTCTTAACTTTTGAGCTTCTACCTCACAGATCTTCATCAAAATATAAATGCATTTTTGATATATCGCCACAGCCGTACTCAATAACAACCCTCTACAATGCGAGTAAATCACTCAACTAAATCATCAGTAGCCATCGGCTAATACATTTTTAGGCTTTACTTGCCAGTGTGTGTGTTAGAAGCTACGTATAAGCATATATATACACCGATCAGGCATAACATTATGAGGTGAAGTGAAAAACACTGATCATATCTTTATCACCTGTTAGTGGGTGGGATATATTATAGGGCTGGGTAAAAAATATTGATTTCTCGATTTTAATCGATTCTCACTTTTACCTAAAACAATATTGATTCTTAAATTCTTAAATCTTAAATGATGTGTATCTGATGCATTTGCTGAAGTTCATCTCATATGTTGCTGAATGTGCTTCTGTTTGATTATGCAGGTGTTTTCTGAATGTGTGCTTCGCATACACCTCAAGACATGAAATTGCAAATGCTGTGAAGGAAATGGCATGGGGAGTAGAACAGGGCCTGATCAAATCCAGGTAAACTATGCTATTTTAAGAAGTGTGAGGAAGTAATGGAGTGGTGCAGGCATGACGTCACTGTAGGCCAAGCGGCATTTCGCATCACACTGGTTCCCTCGAAAAAAACCAATAGGATTTTCCCATAGGCTTTTGGATTATCGCTAAAAACAAGCTCTGTGATCAACCAAAGTTACTTTCACGTTTTTTCCATCAAGATAATTATCCCAGATGAACACAACTCTTATGAATTTTGAAGCCTAAATGCAGCTGCCAGAAGTAAAAAGCTAAAGGTAGGCTATAAACGGACTACACCACGGTCCTCAACGTCACCATCACTGAGCTTCTGAAAACTCTTTCAGTTTTTGTCTCTCAACCTTTTCCCAGAAAATTTGAGTTAGACTAGTTTATAAGAGCACAATTGACCTATCGGTAAGCCCCGCCCCCCTTAGTTACTGTTGCTAACTCAGACAAACAAACAGAGTCGCTAACTGTCTTACAATGTACAGCTGTCAGTGTGAAAACCTTATCCCAAGATGTTTTTGGACACAGAATGTAGCGTATACCCCGTCCGAATGATGGCCAAACTTCACTGATGGTTTATGAAGTTTATTTACATCGTTTTTCAACGCATAAGAAGTGCGCATTAACGTTGCATTATCATTAACATACACAGCAAATTACACAAAAACACTCACAGTAAACAAACATATACAGACCGTATGCCTTTTCGGGGTGCTAATAAACTGTAAACTTTGTATCTGCAAAACAACTCCGATAAACTGTGTGCAAGCTCTCCCTTTCACTGCCCGTAGACTATAATACCCATCAAAATAGGAGTCCTCCTTAGTAAGACAGAAAATGCAGAACATATCTAAACTAACAGAAATATAACAATATATACAAAAACAAATTAGACTATAAATCACAATAAAATGTGACCTGTAAACCTTTGTTTATGTGTTTTTGACCCACACTGTTAACGTTTCATGACGTGAGAACAGTTAGTTATTTCGGATTGTATGTTAGCAGGGACTCACTAACTTTAATCCTAACTTAATGAGAGTATAACAACCATAAAATCCTTTCAGGAGTCCTGGAATCAGTGTTACAGTTCCTCTGACACATCGTTTTACCATTTTTGTAGCATAAACACTATTAAACCGATGAGAGCTTCGGATTTTCCAATGTTTCTCTATGACGCTGAAACCTAAAGATGTCCGAGTTCCGGTCGCCGTGCAACTGATACTCAACTGCCATTGGCTCATCTGCGTTCGAGGGGAGGGGCTTACCGATTAGGTCAATTATGAGCATAATGAGGCTGTAAAAGCAGACTGAGCTTACCTTTTCGGGTGACGTTTAATCTCCTTGACAGTCTCTGGTGTCCCATTGGACACTTGTTAGCCGCAACCGCCTTTTTCAAGACATTTAAAAAAAATCATGAGTACTGATGCATTTTATATCATAGAATAAAACGTGAAAGTGTTTTGAGCTTGTTCACCACAGACCTTATTTCAGCCGTTTAACCAAAAACCCATTGACTTCAGGACGAGGGAACCGGAAGTGCTAAAATGCTAACTCGTTTTGGCCTACAAAGTGATGTCAAACCTGCACCACTCTATAACAGCTGTTTTATTTCCTGTGAAGCACTGTTATTAATGTCTTTCTTCTCTCTGTGATTGGTCAGCGATGTGTCTGAGGTGCTTCTGGGGGAGTGTCTGTATAGCAGTAACTCTCCAAACCCCGATCTGCTCATCCGTACGTCTGGAGAAGTGCGCCTTAGTGACTTCCTACTGTGGCAGGTAACGGAGATTCGCATTGGTCAGTGTCTTACCATACAAATGAAGCACTTGCCAAACATACAAACATTTGAGTTTTAGCTGCTATTCATAGTTTGATTCACAGCGGAACAATCTTGATTCAGATTGAATTACTGTGGTTCTTTCCAGAGGCGTTTCGAAAAAGTGTGCCCATTAGGGATGGTAACGATTAATCGATTGTCGATAATAAATTTAATCAATAAAACGTATCAATCGTCGATTAAGCAGGGTCATGCGCGTACGTGCTGCTCAACCGTGACACGAGGAAAAAATGAAGTGAGTTTGGGCCCATTTTAGTTACACCTTCATCATGACTATAAGTTTTACAAGTATTAAAGCGTGCTGGTGTTCATCTTCAGCTTCATCACATGCAGTTCAAACAGCACAACTAATAATGACTATGATTGGGACTGTCATATTACATAACATTATAAAGAGCGCAATATTGTAATAAAACATTGTGAATTATTGTTTGCTTTGCTCCAGGAAGAGCACATCCATTAGATATTCTGATTAGCAGGTAACTTAGTTCAAGTTCACTTGCGCAATCGTGTCATTTTGTGCAGATATAATTTGTAATATGTTTATTTTGTTTATATCTGATTAATCTCATATAGGATGCTTTTCTTTGAGTTAAATTACCTGCTAGCAAAGGGCTTCAGTTTACGTGTTCAATCAGCGCGTGCAGCTCAAACAGCAGCGCACGACTAATTATAACTGTCATATTACATAACAGTAATGAGAACACTATTGTAAGTAATAAATCGTTGTGAATTAATTGGGTTTAGTTGGCGTTTTCAGTGCATTGCTCCAGGAAGAGTGCGTTCTGACCAGCACGCATCTGAGGTGGCTATTAAAAATCATTTAGCAGTCCCTCCAGAAAAACGCATGATTTAATGCATAATCAGCCAAAGTCCGCATATTTATGCGGGGGCCGCATTTTTTCAAATACGCCGCACTTTCGCCGCATAAATTGCCTATTTCTGCGTGCAAAATATGCGGGCTAGCATGATTTCATAATCCCCGCATTTTCGTTGCAAAAAAAGTCATATATATTAGCAGAAAGTTGAAAATTTTTTGTTTACTTCACACAAGAGCCGCCATTTCCCCCTATTGCCATGGGAACGTTTTGAAGTGACGTAATTACCCGACGCGAACGTCATCGAAAAGCTGCAAACCCCATGGTGAAACCATAGATATCGGTGAAACCATGATGAAGCACGCAAATTCCCATTTGCCAACAAAAATAACAGCAAAAGACCGTGCTAAGCAGTTTCCCGGTGTGTTGACCGATTTCAAAACACAGCATCATGAAGCTTCGAAGCGTTATGAATCTGAGTCGATTTAGCAGTTTGCATTGCCAAAGTCACGTGATTTCAGCAGTTTGACACGCGATCCGAATCATGAATCGACTCACTGATTCATAACGCTTCGAAGCTTCATGATGCTGTGTTTTGAAATCGGTCATCACTATATAAGTCGTTATTTAGGTTTTTTTGTGCACAAAAACTATTCTTGTTGCTTCATAAAGTTATTTTAGAACCACTGTAGTGAGATGGACTTTGTAACGACGTCTTTAGTAGCTTTTAAGGGTCTTGAGAGTGTACCGTGCATTGTGCCAATGGATGCCTTTCCGAGCCATCAGATTTCAACTAAGGCCTAGACCACATGTACACGGGTATTTTTATAACCGGAGTTTTTCCTCCTCCGTGTTCCGAAGATGAACGGAGGTCTGACGGGTGTCCAACGACATGAGGGGAAGTCATTAATGACAGAATTTTCATTTTTGGGTGAACTAACCCTTTAAGAGATTGCACTTTGTGCATTGGAAGCACTCAAATGTCTGTTTTGAATAGCTACCTCTGTAAAACAGGAAGTTATTTATTCATTTTTTCAGAAGTTGTAACATATTCCTTTTGTAAAGCTACAGAACTTGTTTGACTCAATGTTTTGTAAATTTGAGCCATGTGTTTATTAAGGTCTTCAATAAAACAAGATAAGAACTTAAATATTCCCAGCACTTTCTCTGATGTAGTGCTTTTTTTTCTCTTTTTCATCAAACCGCAGTTTTTGCAAGTTCCCTCAATTTTATTGCATAAAAAAATTGCATAAATATCCCGCATTTTCCATCGCATTTTTTAAGAAAACGTGCCGCAAAATCAAGGATTTTTGCCCGCAACAATCACAAAAAAAGCTGCATTTTTCTGGAAGGACTGATTTAGTTCAGTTAGAGAACAGATGTTACAATTAAAAACTGAACGGAGCACAGACCAGCAACAGGAATCAGATTTCATTCATCACAAGAGTGATGAGGAGCTGACAATATGACGGCGGAAGATTAGGTTTCAAAGCTAAAAGCACCCATTTCAGCGAGCTTGTCATTGTACTGTTCTGTTTTTGTGTGTTTCATTAAGAATAATATTGAACACACCTTTCAAGCAATTCGCTCCCAAATTGGCTCTAATTCTAAAGTGAAAGTATAATGTGCAAATCTGCTCAGGCATTTATAACGGTGCGCATTATGAATGCAGCCTCCATTCTTCGCGAAATATGGATAAAAATGCGCACAAGAAACAAAAACCTTGCAAAAATTATATATGACCCTCCAAATCCTGCCCAAATCACAGAGATGCCGATTCGCACGGGACTAATATTATCACAGGACCTCAGTGTTTGGCGAAATATGGTAGGTCATTAGCGAGGGAATTTTTACTTTACAAATTACAGACATGGCCGATTCGCACGGGATTAAGATCACAGACAACCTCCGCAATTATTACAAATTACTAGAGATCACCAGGTAATACTAATCCCGTGCGAATAGGGCTTTAAACTGCAATTCATCGACTGGCCACTAGAGACAGACTCTAGAAGGAGCAGAATCTCATTGGGCTCCATGTTAAAATGCCCAACTTTACAGCAGAAATAAACATGTTTACAGTCTAGGACAAATTGTTTGGTCTATACGGCTAATTTTGCCCTTCATGACGACTGTGAGGGGGGTGATTTTTTTTAATAACTCATTTGTTTAAAGTTCTGCATAATTAAGGGCGTGGCCACTTTGAGTGACAGGTGGATAGCCATTTATCTGCTGTCTGTTAGTCATCACGTCACCTCAGCTCCAGCCACGTCCCGTCTCTTTGCCCATTTTCTGTTATCCGGGAGTGACGGACGATGGCAACGGCCGACTTTGAGGCTTCAAAACTGCTCTTCAGAACCCAATGGGTGACGTCACGGACACTACGTCCATATATTTTTACAGTCTATGGTTATGAGCAGCATTTGCACACCCTGTCATGCTGTTGCTATAAGCCACTGCTGTAGATGCATATTGCAGTAATAATCAATAGACCCTTTTCACATTTCCAGGTTTCTCAGAGCAGAAGTCGTCATAGTTGGGTTAAATATTATAGCTGTGAATGAGAGAATACATTAAATATGTTTTTGTGTGCCCATTTGCTCAAATAGCAAAAGAAAAACGCCACAATAGTGATTTCACAACTTTCAAAAAGAGGGAAAAAATAGAGTAAGATTAATAACGGCAGTAAAAAGAGAGAAATATGTAAATTTTTATTATAACTCCCATAGAAGCTATTACTAAACACCCTCACAGCAGCAGTAACTTTTTTATCGTAATGTGATGCAAAAGTAATAAAATACAAAGTATTAGTGTTATAAATGTACATATATAAAAAAGAAAAAGGAAAATACAAAAAACGTTGCAAGATTTACGATATTGATGACCGTTAAAACATCGTCATCACAGTCTGTGAAAAGGGTCTATCGTTAATTTTAAACTGTGATCGTTCATGGGAATTAGTGTAAATTGACATCCCTAGTGCCCATATTTTAATACTTTTTAAAAATACTATTGTTTTGTTATAAATTGTCTTCAACCGTAGTATAGTCATTCACAAGCTACACATTATACAAACCCGTTTGACAGATTAGATGAGAAGGCTATGGCTCATTCTGATTCTAAACAGCTGATCGAAAACACACATTACATGATTGCTGAAATATTATCAGAGGAAATGATTCTCAGGTCTCTCCAATGACAGGATTTATCTGTATTGTTTTACTGGGGCACAATCATTCGTTTTCCTTATGAGTATGATAAAGTTGGACTGCTAAGAGCTGAGTTATTCCCATCACTGCTTTTTCAAATGAGATTTCCCATCAAAACACACTCATGGCAGCTGAAAGTCTGGCACCGCTCTCATGGATATCTATCTGCCTTGTCTATTGTGCATTAAGCACATATTGTCCTTAATATTTACCTTCCCCTGCAACTTTGAAGTGATGAATGTTTTTCATATTCCTGCATTATCTTGTACTCCACAGACCTCATATTCGTGTCTAGTATTCCAGTCTGTCCTGTGGCCGGAATATTCTTTCTGGAATCTGTGTGAAGCAGTTTTGCAGTACCAGCTGAGTCATCCATCTCTCCAGGTATGCCATAACTCTTGTGTCGTTCTGTTTTTATGGTGATTTACAGCTTACTTGGGTTGATCTGCTCTGGCGGACAACGAATATTCTGTTTGACAATTTATAAAAAATGGCTAAATAATCTACCCAAATTTCCCTCCGGCACGAGGAAGATCCGCTTAGACCCGATCTGATGGATAACAAAGCAAGAGTACTGTTTAAACGCAGTCACCTGACAAATATTTTTAAGTAGTACTCTCCATTTTCTGCCACTGCAGATAGGGGTACCCTATACTTAGTGATTCAGGTTATATTTTCCTATATATTCCTTTTCTGTGTAAAGCACTTTGAATTGCCATTGTGTATGCCTTGCTGCTTTGTCACATAGGCTGCGATCACCTTGATCCAATCAAGCAGATCGGATCATTAGCCAATCAGGACATGACGCGTTTACATTAAGGAGCCTCTGTATCTGTATTTTCCCCACACAATATTTAAATGATTTCTGTGGCGCGTTTGAAACACAGAGCTTCAAATGGCTTCATTGCGTAAAACAACTTTAACTTTAGCCTCTATGGCAGTGCACACAGCACAGAATTTTTGTGATTAATTCAAGAAAAGTAGCTTATAATCGATCACAAATAGAGTACTTAAAGGAATAGTTCACCCAAAAAATTAAATCATGGGCTAATTTTCCTCACCCTCAAGTCATCCTAGATGTATATGAGCTTCTTCTTTCAGAACACAATCTGAGTTATATTAAAAAGTCCTGGCTCTTCAAAGCTTTATAATGGCAGTAAATTGTCGTCTCGTTTTTGAAGTCCATACGAGTGCATGTATCCATCATAAAAGTGCATGTATCCATCATAAAAGTGCATCCATCATCATAAAAGTGCATCCATCCATCATAAAAGTGTATCCATCATCATAAATGTGCATCCATCATCATAAAAGTGCATCCATCCATCATAAAAGTGTATCTATCATCATAAGAGTGCATCTATCCATCATAAAAATGCATCTATCCATCATAAAAGTTAATTTATCCATCATAAAAGTTCATTTATCCATCATAAAAATGCATCTATCCATCATAAGAGTGCATCTATCCATCATAAGAGTGCATCTATCCATCATAAAAGTGTATCTATCATCATAAGAGTGCATCTATCCATCATAAAAATGCATCTATCCATCATAAAAGTTAATTTATCCATCATAAAAGTTCATTTATCCATCATAAAAATGCATCTATCCATCATAAAAATGCATCTATCCATCATAAAAGTTAATTTATCCATCATAAAAGTTCATTTATCCATCATAAAAATGCATCTATCCATCATAAGAGTGCATCTATCCATCATAAGAGTGCATCTATCCATCATAAAAGTGTATCTATCATCATAAGAGTGCATCTATCCATCATAAAAATGCATCTATCCATCATAAAAGTTAATTTATCCATCATAAAAGTTCATTTATCCATCATAAAAATGCATCTATCCATCATAAGAGTGCATCTATCCATCATAAGAGTGCATCTATCCATCATAAGAGTGTATCTATCATCATAAGAGTGCATCTATCATCATAAAAGTGCATCTATCCATCATAAAAGTGCATCCATCCATCGTAAAAGTGCATCCATCAATCGTAAAAGTGCATCTATCCATCATAAAAGTGCATTTATCCATCATAAGAGTGCATCTATCCATCATAAGAGTGCATCTATCCATCATAAGAGTGCATCTATCCATCATAAGAGTGCATCTATCCATCATAAGAGTGCATCTATCCATCATAAGAGTGTATCTATCATCATAAGAGTGCATCTATCATCATAAAAGTGCATCTATCCATCATAAAAGTGCATCCATCCATCGTAAAAGTGCATCCATCAATCGTAAAAGTGCATCTATCCATCGTAAAAGTGCATCCATCAATCGTAAAAGTGCATCTATCCTTCATAAAAGTGCATCCATCAATCGTAAAAGTGCATCTATCCTTCATAAAAGTGCATCTATCCTTCATTAAAGTGCATCCATCCATCATATAACTGCTCCACACGGCTCTGGGGGGTTAATAAAGGCCTTCTGAAGCAAAGTGGTGCGTTTGTGTACAATAAATATCCATATTTTATATTTAAAACTTTATAGACTAAAATAACTAGCTTCCGGAGGAAAGTTAATCTACCCCTTTAATCTACCAATTTAAGTTTCCCAACATTAATCTTGCATGATGAAAAGTCATTATTCCGTTGCATTTCATGATTGAAAGGAGCGTGCAAGCATTTATATTGTATGTATGTGTAATATGTAGAACACGGCAGAATCTAAACACCTTTGTATTAAAGAAATAATCGATTTCACACATCTCATTAAACAGCATTAATTAGAACTAAACAAGGGTAGGGTACAAGACACCACCAGATTAAAGGGTTGGTTCACCCAAAAATGAAAATAATGTCATTTATTCCTCACTCTCATGCCGTTTCACACCCGTAAGACCTCCGTTCATCTTCGGGACACAAATGGAGATATTTTTGTCGAAGTCTGAAGGCTCAGTGAGGCCTGCATAGAGAGCAAAAACGCGACGATCATATTTTTGGTGCGCCAAAAACTAAATAACGACTTGTATAGTGATGGCTGATTTCAAAACACTGCTTCATGAAGCTTCGAAGTGTTTCGAATCAGCGAGTCGAATCATGATTCGGATCGCCTGTCAAACCGCCAAACTGCTGAAATCACGTGACTTTCGCGTTCCAAACCACTGAATCGACTCACTGTGAGTGAGATCCCACCCCTATGGGCGGGTTGAAAACATGCAGAACTAGCTCGATAATTCAAATATACTAGTGGTGTAACGGCACACAAAACTGATGGTTTGGTACGCAACTCAGTTTTGAAGTCACGGTTCGGTACAGGTTCGGTACAGCAGTTTTACAAAATAGCTTTTTATTTATTTTTATTAAACAGTGGTTTACTGAAAAAAGTGTCTGTCCGTAAATGAATTAAATTATAACTAAATGTTTATTGAAGATTTTGCTGTAAACTGTATAGGGAGCCCTTACTTTCACACAACAGAGCCCAAACTATTAGCCTAAATTCAGTTGCTATTTATTTTTAGGTATAATAATCAACACTCAAATAACACATTGTGCGCAAACATGTAAACTTTACATAAGGCAGTTTTTGCAATAACTTCGAAATCTAATTATAAAATAGTTTTTTCTCCAATTCGTTGTTGAAATATAATCATTTATACACAGTGTCTGTCATTTTCATGACAGGTTTATTTAAACATACATTAAATAATCAAGACATCCCTAACAGGTTAAGTAGAATAAGATGAATATAATGGCTAATATAGGTCATATATTTAGTGAAAGAGTTGATTTCTCTTGTGAACTCACAGCTGTGGACACTGAATGACTGCCTGAGGTAAATGTGATTCTACATGACATCGTTTAGTTTACAGCAGTTTTATTGAGGTCTTTCCGCCATTGAAACACTGATTGAACGATTACACCACATATGATACGTGACAGGAAGTTGTAATGTATCCTCAGCATACCTTCAGATGTTCATTCATGTTTCTTCTTTAGGAAGATTTGATTGATCGCGTTCACAGATGATTGCGCCCGCTTGAACTGTGTTCAGTGATCAGTTACGCCACATTAAAGAGCGTCAAAACGGCATTTATCGTTTGAATTTCGTGATAAAATGGACTGAATACTTAATATGTTCGTGTGGGAACTCGGATTAAAGTGTGTCCGCGCTTAAAACAAGCCGACTGTGAACTTTTAAAGACACGCATGCACCAAACCAAAAGCCCCGTACCGAAACGGTTCGGTACGAAAACGTGTACCGTTACACCCCTAATACTACCGGGTTTCTACTGATACAAAGCTTAATGCTAATCGCTGAAGTAACCCTTTAAGCTAGTCTCCGAATAAAATGCATGTTTGAGCTGTTTTAACTGAAAGCATATCTTAAAATATGTCAGAGACATTTTTGTCTCAAGATGCACATCAGTAATGTTCTTTTCAAACGCTACTTAAAAGGCCTAATCCTGGCTTAATCTAAACCCTGTCTGTGAAACCAGGCCAAAATGTATTCACATCAGAACATGGTTAATAACAAATTCATATGCATGTGTTGTGAATTATGCAGATTTTTTTATCTCCTGTGCATACACATAAGAAATAATCCACACAAGTATTACTGAATGACACCCGTTGTTTTTGAAAGGACCATTCATGCGTTAGATTAATAATGGGACCTTTATTGTAAAAAAAAAACAGACTTGCTACGATTAAAGGACAACTCCGGTGAAAAATGAACCTAGGGGTAATTAACACATGGTTACCGAGTAGATCGTTCTCTGGGATGCGTTTTCGTGAAAATCGAATGTAAAGAGTTTTATCTCTAAAAACAGATTAGCTTATAACGCTAGTATATGGGGCACAGAATAAGTCAAATTAAATTGCTAGTTAATACCACTAAGGCTCAAAATAGCCTCACACTAACACGGCAGCATAATGAGGGTCCATACATGCAAACCGCAGCATTGAGAACTTACAAGTTTAATAAGAAGATACTTTATAAAGACAGTACATTATGCGTATACAGACAGGAGCCATCTTGGAAAACAGTCTCGACAAGTCGAGCCACGGTTGAATAATCCGCCATCTCTTTAGTGTGTATCCTTTGGAAGCACTAGTCTCTGCTTTCAGTTTTTATAAAAATATTTTTATTTATTTATTTTCTCTGTTGCGTTCAGTGCTTTCTTCCGGAAACAACGGACCATATGAGATTCTATCACAATTCATCACTTAGCACAGCGTTCGTGGCTCGACTTTCCAAGATGGCTCCTGTCTGTATACGCGTAATGTTCTGTCTTTATAAAGCATCTTCTTATTAAACTGTTTGTACACTTACACAGTTCTCAATGCTTGGGTTTGCATGTAGGGACCCTCATTATGCTGCCGTGTTAGTGTGAGGCTATTTTGAGCCTTAGTGGTATTAACTAGCGATTACTTATTCTGTGCCCCATATACTAGTGTTATAAGCTAATCTGTTTTTAGAGATAAAACTCTTTACATTGGATTTTCACGAAAACGCATCCCAGAGAACGATCTACTCGGTAACCATGTGTTAATTACCCCCAGGTTCATTTTTCACCGGAGTTGTCCTTTAAGAACCTTTCGGCATGAAGACACAGGATCTTGTATTACAGCATGTCCCGTTGTTGCTTAACGCTTATGTTTTTGTGAACGTTAACTCAATATTTTCCTGATAACATCATTTTGGGAAGTTTTATTTAAAGTCGAGTAAAGATGCAAAAGCATACATTTTAATATTTGTTTTTGTATTGACGTTTGCTGCACATCTGCTGTGTTGCAGAAAGCTCGGGATCTGCACAGGGAAGGCCAGGCGCTCCAGCAGATGGAGGCGGATCGCTCCTGTGTGGCCGAGCTCCTGCTGCATCGTGGGAACGGGAAGCCCATGGACGGCCAGAGTGGACAGACGGCGCTGCTCAGCTACACCGCCCGCCGGGAGGAGAGGGTGCGCTGCTTTCTCACCGCCCTTCAGCACAAGAGAGACACGTTCTTCAGCGATTTAAGCAGCCGGGCCGTCCTGGCTTAGCTCTGGACTTTTTTAAGAACTGACCTGTAAATACTCCACATCTGGAAGGATGTTTCACCCCGTTTTATGGGGCTGTGTGTGTTTGTCATTACAATAGAACTGATCTTAAATCTGAGAATAAACTCCCTTTGATTGACTGAATCTGTTTGATCTCTCACGGGGCTGTGATTCACTGTTTTTTTTAATTTTATTTAATACGGTATATAATTCAAACTCAGATTTGTGGACCGATTTGACCAATTCATTGAAACCTCAAGAGCAACTAATTCCCAAATCAAATATTACAATGTCTTAAGAGCATCTGTATTTCATGGCTGAGCAGAAAATATATAATTCATCTAGAATGTCTTTTACTGACTAAAGTTATATTCCAAAGATCCATCCATACATCCATCCATCTTTTAGTGTTCCCTGTATCAAATCATCCATCCATCCATCTTTTAATAGTTCATCCCTCCATCTGTCTTTTAATAGTTCCATCCATCTTTTAATAGTTCATCCCTCCATCTGTCTTTTAATAGTTCCATCCATCTTTTAATGTTCTATGTATTATCTATCCATCCATCCATCCATCTTTTAATAGTTCCATCCTCCATCCTTCTTTTAATAGTTCCATCCATCCATCTTTTAATGTTCTATGTATTATCTATCCATCATCCATCCATCCATCTTTTAATAGTTCCATCCTCCATCCTTCTTTTAATAGTTCCATCCATCTTTTAATGTTCTATGTAACCATCCATCCATCTTTTAATGTTCAATGTATCATCTATCCATCCATCCATCTTTTAATAGTTCATCCCTCCATCTGTCTATTAATAGTTCTATCCATCCATCCATCCATCCATCCATCTTTTAATAGTTCTATCCATCCATCCATCCATCCATCTTTTAATAGTTCTATGTATCCATCCATCCATCCATCCATATTTTAATGTTCCATGTATCATATCCATCCATCCATCCATCCATCTTTTAATTGTTCATCCCTCCATCTGTCTTTTAATAGTTCCATCCTCCATCCGTCTTTTAATAGTTCCATCCCTCCATCTTTTAATGTTCTATCTATCCATCCATCCAGCCATCTTTTAATAGTTCCATCCTCCATTCGTCTTTTAATAGTTCCATCCCTCCATCTTTTAATGTTCTATGTATCCATCCAGCCATCCATCCATCTTTTAATAGTTCATCCCTCCATCTGTCTATTAATAGTTCATCCATCTTTTAATAGTTTTATCCATCCATCCATCTTTTAATAGTTCTTTGTATCCATCCATCCATCTTTTAATAGTTCATCCCTTCATCTGTCTATTAATAGTTCATCCATCTTTTAATAGTTCTATCCATCCATCCTTCTTTTAATAGTTCCATCCCTCCATCCATCTTTTAATAGTTCATCCTTCCATCCATCTTTTAATAGTTCTATCCATCCATCCATCTTTTAATAGTTCCATCCCTCCATCTGTCTTTTAATGTTCTATGTATCCATCCATCTATCCATCCATCCATCCATCTTTTAATAGTTCCATCCCTCCATCTGTCTTTTAATGTTCTATGTATCCATCTATCCAGCCATCCATCTTTTAATAGTTCCATCCCTCCATCTGTCTTTTAATGTTCTATGTATCCATCTATCCATCCATCCATCTTTTAATAGTTCCATCCCTCCATCTGTCTTTTAATGTTCTATGTATCCATCTATCCAGCCATCCATCTTTTAATAGTTCCATCCATCCCTTCATACATCTTTTAATTGTTCTAATTAAATTCTATCTGTCTGTCTGTCTATCTATCTTTGTATCCATCCATCCATCGATCCAAAATAGATACTTATTGCTTTTAAATCAGATCCAACTCCCCCATTAAAATAACCTGTAAAAATGATGTAAATAAATGAGTATGTGTGTATAAAGTTATGACTAGCAGTTTTCCCTCTGAATGTATTTTTCTGTGTGTACATTTCCGGTGTAGTTCCGCTGTGTCCAGCAGAGGCGCCGCTGTTACCGAGCCTCGCGGCGGAGAGCGTCTGAGCTCTGAAACCTGAGCGGGGAATTCTGGCATTGTTGCTTTAAGAGATAAGCGACGCCCAGCGATACGTGATCGCTCTCGCAGCCAATCGCTGAGCGGAAAATTCCAAATCTGGTTTGAACCGGTTTCTATCTTAAATTTCAATATAAAAACTTAATAAAACATATACAGCCGTTATTGTATTTTACGCGAGACGCTGTGAGGCGCGCACGGTTCCGTTGCTCACGAGCACATTGTTTAGACAAATATTCCGATTTTTGCCATTTTTTCGGGTTTTTTCTGCAGTCAAGATGCCCAAAAGAAAGGTAAGGATGCACTGTATTATTTTCTATTTATGGAAAAAAAATCACGAATATTGTTATTTGTACATATGTCTCTATATTTTTATATTTTTTTGTTGCTGTAATGGGCTGTGATCGTGTAGTTGTTTTATAATGGCGGACAGTCGATTTTACATATTCACTGTTAGACTGTCAGTCTTGCCGCGCAGGGACGAAAACATGACCCAAAACTCGACGTTTAACGGAAAATAAAACCAGACGGGTCTTTTAAAACCGACAAATACTGTAACCTGCACATGTGTATTAATATTTCTGTAATTATTCGAGCAAAACAAATCTGTAACATCCTGTAAGATCCGCCTGATCACTTGAGAATGTAAAAGGAGGGAACTTGCATGTTGGTGGTCGAACTCCAACAGGCGAATATTCCTAGCATTTCTGAACATAATCTTTCACATTAACTAAGATATTATTATTTCCACACTGCAGATAAGTGATTTGTGTTGGAATTTCAGAGGAAAAAATGCTCTCATTTATCAATTTGGCTTGAAATCAGACCGCAAACGTGTATATTTTCGTCCCTCAGGTCGGTTTTATTAAAAATAATATGTTTAGTCCTGTTCTTCGGTGTGTTTTAAGCGGCTCCTGTCATTGTTGATGTGCACTACGCCTACCCGAAACGTCAAGCTGCCATCTTTACAGCACCTGTGTCTTTTAGAAGACGGTGCTTTGCTAGTTAACCGCCTTGACCGTGTAAATGTAATTTTTTTTATGTCTTAATTCCGTGTTTAATGTGCTTTTATGCGGGTTACAGTGTTTTCGTGACTTAAACAAAGGAACTGTACGCTGAGAATCGCCCCTCTGTCGTTTAAAAGGCGCGTAGTGGTGCAGCCAAACAAAAGGAAGCCGTCTTGCCCGCGCGCACTGACAGCCCGGATTTGAATTTGAATATGCGCGGGAAGACAGAGCAGAATAAAGTCATCCGTTATGGAAAATAACTGCGGCTTATCGTCTGTGACGTAACGCCTCGCAACTGTCACACAGAACGACCTATTTCGTGTATTTCGACGAATGCGTTTATGTATAAAAAATGTATTTTTTCGATTATTCATAACGCTTTTGTGTTTTGTTGTTTTACAGATTGATGGTGAGAAGGCCGCCAAAGGCAAGGAGGAGGTTTGTCCATTTAAGTATATTTTTATCATTTAATATTGTAATTTAAATAAGCTCAAGCAGAACACTTTTCTGTGTAAATCACATTTTTACATAAATTATTGCATTAAAATTAAGTTTTTTGCGTAAATATGTCCTGCTTGTGCTTGATGAATAACAACATTATTTTTAGTTTATGTCTATATTAGTTACATCAACCATCAGATAAATGTACTATATTTAAACAATTCATGTTTTTTAAAATTATTATTTTTAGTTTGTCTATATTAGTTACATCAACCATCAGATAAATGTACTATATTTAAACAATTAATGTTTTTTAAAATGATAAATTTACTATATTTCACCAATTAGTGTTTTTTTTTATTATTTATTTTTAGTTAATGTCTATATTAGTTACATCAACAATTAGATAAATTTACTATATTTTGCCAATTGAATGTTTTTTTTAAATATTATTTTTAGTTTATTTCTATATTAGTTACATCAACCAGCAGATAAATGTACTATATTTAAACAATTAATGTTTTTTTTTAATTATACATTTACTATATTTCACCAATTAATGTTTTTTTATTTTATTTTTTAGTTTATGCCTATATTAGTTACATCAACCAGCAGATAAATTTACTATTATTGCCAATTATAATTTTTTTTATATTATTTTTAGTTTATGCCTATATTAGTTACATCAACCATCAGATAAATGTACTATATTTAAACAATTAATGTTTTTTTAATTATACATTTACTATATTTCTCCAATTCGTTTTTTTTTTTTTTTTTTTTTAGTTTATGCCTATATTAGTTACATCAACCATTAGATAAATGTACTATATTTCCCCAATGAATATTTATTTTTATTATTATTATTATTTTTAGTTAATGTCTATATTAGTTACATCAACCATCAGATAAATTTACTATATTTCACCAATTAATGTTTTTTTTATTATTATTTTTTAGTTTATGCCTATATTAGTTTCATCAACCAGCAGATAAATTGACTATAATCGCCAATTATTATTATTTTTAAATATTATTTTTAGTTTATGCCTATATTGGTTACATCAACCATCCGATACATTTACTATAATCCCCAATAATTTTTTAAAAATATATTTTATAGTGGTTTCCCCAGTATTGATTATTCGGTTACATGATTGATTGGTGTTGATTCTGTATTAATATTTTTCAGCCAACAAGACGCTCCGCGAGGTTGTCTGCTGTAAGTATTATCTTTTAGGATCTATTCAATAAATAGATCTTTGTCTAATTTACTTTTATCTAATTCATTTTTGAATTAATTGACAGAAGCCAGCTCCTCCTAAACCAGAACCAAAGGCCAAAAAAGCCGCTGCCCCCAAGGTAAGGATGAAGTGTGACACACATATCTTGTGACCATTTAATAATAGTTTTTTGTTCCATTGTCTACTTGTTAACCATCAAAACACTGATTGCAATCATATGTTTTGTCATTGGTCACACAGAAGGCAGCCAAGGGGAAGAAGGGTAGCAACCCTGCTGAAAACGGAGATGCCAAGGCAGACCAGGTCTGTGAAAACGTCTTTTCTTAAGTCAAGATTCAAGAGTTTTATTTGTCACATACACAGTTATATACACAATGTACAACTGGCAGTGAAATGTAAAAAAAAAAGCGGTCTTTATTCTGAACCGCTAAGAAGAGCGAGAGATAAATAACCGAGACCCTCGAGTGCTTGTACTTCGGCATAGATAACACGCCAGCTAATTAATGGAGCGTATGAGATAATAATATGTTGAACTGACTGTTTTTCTCACTTTCCTCCAGGCACAGAAGGTCGACGCTGCTGGTGAAGCCAAATGAGAAGCTAATGAGTGTCTGATCCTTCTATGTACTTGGTGACTGTACAGTTTGAAATAACTATTTTTTACCAAGTTTTATATTAAGAATAACATTTATAGTTGACTTGTTGACTTGCTTTTGATGTACTGATTGATTTGACAGGAGTTACTATATTTCATTCATATCCATTTGTATCCCATTTTTTAATCAAGCGTCTATATCTTGCCAAAACGGTTTGCCCAAGCTAAATCTGTTGGCGAAACGCAAGAATATTGTCCTAAAGTTTGTTTATTGCTTATCTATCTTCTCTATCTTTCTTTCTTTCTTGTTTTATCTTTGGATTTTAAACACCAAACATTCTCAAAAGGCAGCTTAAGAGTGTTTCTAAAATGTTTTCAGGAGGGTTTTCACCATGTTGTTAGCATTTAAACGTAGAAATACTGTGTTTTCTTTCTTTTTTTTTAAGGTAAATTACAATGAAATTGTCACAAGAAAAAAAAAAAATCAATAAGGCAACAATGTTAAATAAATTTACAATGTGAACCTTCAATTTCTTCTTTAGAGCTGTGTGTTCTGAACTTGTCTTTTTTTTATTAAGTTATGTTCTGAAACAGTGGAAGGATATTCAGTGACTCTTAAAATGCTTTGTTTTAAATGGTTTTGAATAAAAAAATTAAAAAAACTGTCCAAAAACGATATATCATCTTTGTCATCTTTTGCACATGCTAAATATAATTAGAACTGATGACCTCGTAAAAAAACAACATATCTTTATGATTAATTGCATCTAAACTCGTGTATGTAATGTGACATGCACACACACATATATATATATAAACAAACTTGTTAGATGTTAGACAGCATATATATATATAAGTGCTGTCATATCGATTAGATCTGATTGGATCTAAACATGTATGTAATGTGACATGCGCACACACATAAAAACAAACTTGTTAGATGTTAGACAGCATACATATATATATATGTGTGTGTAAGTGCTGTCATATCGATTAATTGCATCTAAACACATGTATGTAATGTGACATGCACACACACACACACACTAATATTTGTGTGTGTGTATATATATATATACACACAAATATTTTGAGTATATATATATATAAACAAACTTGTTAGATGTTAGACAGCATATATAAGTGCTGTCATATCGATTAATTGCATCTAAACATGTATGTAATGTGACATGCGCACACACACACACACACACACATAAAAACAAACTTGTTAGATGTTAGACAGCATACATATATATATATATATATATATATATATATATATATTTTTTTTTTATATATGTGTGTAAGTGCTGTCATATCTATTAATTGCATCTAAACACATGTATGTAATGTGACATGCACACACACACACACACACAAATATTTGTGTGTGTATATATATATATATATATATATATACACACAAATATTTTGAGTATATATATATAAACAAACTTGTTAGATGTTAGACAGAATATATATAAGTGTTGTCAAATCGATCCAAAATAAATGTGTACTGTGTAAATATTTGCATGTATATATATTTATATAGTTGTATATACATTTTTTGTAAATATAAACATGCATGTGTGTATTTATACACAATAATTTCATATGTATGTGTATATATATATATGTATGTATATGTATATATATATATATGTATATATATATATATATATGTATATATATATATATATATGTATATATGTATATATATATATATGTATATATGTATATATATATATATATATATATATATATATATATATATATATATATATATATATATATATATATATATATATATATGTATATGTATATGTATATGTATATATATATATATATATATATATATATATATATATATATATATATATATATATATATATATATATATATATATATATATATATATATATATATACAGATAAATAAACAATTAAGTTGTAATAAAACCCAGTTCATTATTATCAAATGATCATCTTGTTATTGCAAATTACATTTTTTTTTTACAATTTTAGGTTTTACCACACAAGCAAATGGCAATCAAGTGCACTTAAATGTCAATTGCCTATTAGGTCACTGAGATTTCATGTTTCTTATCTGAAAAATCTCTTAACAAATAGTGTTTGAAGGTACGGTGCATGAAGGCTGAACGTGATTTCACCAAGTACATGTTCCTGGATCAACATTCCCGTCAACCAATCAGATTTGGGTTGCACTATTTTACAGTATGTGTACTCACGGTGTACTTACCTAAGAAAGTATTGGGTAATATAAGGTTATGGTTAACTATATGGGTTAAAGGGATAGTTCACCCAAAAATGAAAATTCCGTCATCATTTACTCGTCCTCAAGTTGCTCCAAACCTGTGTGAATTTGTTTCTTGTTCTGAACACAAAAGAAGAAGAATATGGGGAACTAAACAGTTGATGGACCCCATTGACTTCCATTAGAGACATTCAAAATATCTTCTTTTGTGTTCAGAACAAGAAAGAAACTCATACAGGTTTGGAACAACTTGAGGGTGAGTAAATTATGATAGAATTTAAGGTTAGGTTTAGGGGTAGGTTCGGAGTAGTAGTACCTACATTGTAAAAAAATATTTAAAAAGTAAGTTACCTGGTTGGCTTCAGATTTTGAGTTCATTGAAATTAAAAATTTGAGTTAATACAATGAACATTTGAGAATCGACATCACCCTTTATTCAAATATCATTAAAATATTTCGTAAACATATTGCGTAATTGTGTGTTTTATTTGTAATAATGCAGTGAAACATGCCATATTTTGCTATTTTCATGATTTATCACCACATTTTTATTTATGTGGTTCAGATACAATAATATTTTGAGTTTCTATTTATTAAACCAATGTCCTTCATTGTATTAACTCAAATTTTTAATTTCAATGAACTCAAAATTAAGGCAAACAGGTTACTTACTTTTTTAAAGTTAAACCAACAATATTTTTTTTACAGTGTAGTTATTGTAATTACTATAATGAGTACATAGTATGTACATGGGGAAAAGGACTGTAAAATAAAGTTCTACCCAGATTTGAGTGACACTTTTCTGTCAAGTTTAGGTTTGTTAAGTGCTTCTACATCAGTGTTATTCGCCTATCCTCTGATTTTATGAATAGCTATGGTTTAGGACTGTTTTCGGAAAGGAATGTTGTTCAAGGATCACCAAAATATGTTGTATTGTTGTAGTTACATTTGTTTCTCGCTAGATGTCACAGCCGTTTAATAAACGAGGGAAAATGTTTCAAGAGTTAATTAATTCACTGCCCGGCAGGTGGCGCTATTTTGTTACCTTATATCGCTCCTCACGCGCTTTTCTCAGCAGTATAGGATCAAATAAACATTTTAACCTCAGCAACACCTCCATTTGTGAAACACAACTGATGTAAAACCCGTTTTACTTCCTTTTCTGTGAATATTTTCTATGAGAGTGGGAATGTGTTCCCTGGAAATCGCCTACTCAGCACTATATGCGGCCATTCCTGGAGCCCAAAAGAAATGTTGACAAAATTTAAAACCATTTAAAGACATGTATTTCTTGTTGAGACTCGAGAGCACAGAGATCTTGTAGGCTACGAATATATCAGACCGATTATTGTACGAGGCAAACGCGTTACAAACATGACGATGTAGTGATCGTTTTTGTACGAAGAAAAAAACAGGGTTTCTGCTGGAAAGTTATTTTTAAACAGTGTTGAACATAGTAGCTATAGTATGTGGCTTGTGACCTGCTAATTTGTTCGTTTTTAGATGCTAATTCGTTACAAATAAGCGAGTATGACAAACGGAAAAGCAACATTTAAACGGATTGACGGTTGGTTGACCTGTGCTGCATGACGAAAAAAAAAAGAAAATAGGGGTAACTTAATTCGATATATAGTCTAAAATATATATATTATATCTGTAAAGATACAGCATCACTCCATAAACAATGAAGCGAGATCTTTTCTCGGTCTTTTCTGGGCGGAACCTCGTATTTTTTTGTTTAGGTGCTGTTCGCTAATTCGTTATAATGTTTCAAGCGGCCATTCTTTCACTGTCCAGCATGTGGAGCTATTTGTTAACTAAAACATATCGCTCGGTTTTCTCAGCAAAATAGGATCAAATAAACATTTTAATCTCAGCAACACCTCAAATAGTGAAACACGGTTGGTGTAAAACCTGTTTTGCTTCCTTTTCTGGCAATATTTTCTATGAGAGTGGGAACGTGTTCCCTGGAAATCGCTTACTCAGCACATGTATATGTGGCCTACACATTCCTGGAGCCAAGGGACGCCCAAAAGAAATGTTGACAAAATTTTAAACCCACATTTAAGACACGTATTTCTTGTTGAGACTCGAGAGCACAGATATCTTGTAGTAATAAATATCAGACCGATTATTGTCCTTATAATCCGTTGAGGCAAACGCGTTACAAACACGCCTGAGATGATGTTGTGATCGTTTATGAATGGCAGAAAAAGTATTTTCTGCTGGAAAGTTCATTTTAAACTGTTGAATATTGTTTCTAATGATCATGTGGCTTAGTGACCTGCTCATTTGTTGGTTTTTAGATGATCATGTATCTGGTTGATCTGCTAATTCGTTACAATGCGGGTATGGCCAACGGATAGTCAACATTTAAAACGGATTGACGGTTGGTTGACCTGACATGACTAAAAAAGAAGGATGATTAGATTGTTTATGGTCTAAAATATGTATTAGATGTGTAAAGAGATTGAATTTTACTCCATAAACACTGAAATTACCGTTTTTCAGTGTTTGCTGAGCGAAACCTCGCGTATTTTCCGTTGAGGCGCCAATTCGTGGATACCAGAACAAATACTTGGAAAACTAAAGCCCCATTTGAGCGTGAGTTCCAAGATAACACGATGAGTAAATCATGGTTTATTGACAAAGCAATTCTACTCAGACACGCAGCTGTTTATCATTGATAAAAAATCAATCAGAACATGTCAACGATGTCCCAAACCCGTCCGAAATGTAAAAACACGACTGTTGCGACGAGGGAAACGTGCAAGTTGTGTTGTTCTACGTCTAAACACGCAATCATTAATCAACAACATTGAGGGTCCGCACGTCCACACGGTCCTCAACGTGCTCAGTCGGCCACGCCCCCTACTGAATCTATAGGCGGACCGGTCTTCGTATATAATGTGGAGGAACATTGTGTGCCTTCACTTTTCTGGCACTCTCACTTCACGGCGGCCCATATCATCAGGTAAGAAATACAATAAAAAGATGGATGAGTGTCATGACAGACACATGACAAATGTGTCAACGCAAGTTGGGAGTTATATAGGTAGGACTACCCCGTTTTTAAAAATACTTTTTGGATTCAATTGCCAAACTCTTGCTTTATAATAACTGTATCTTATCATAGTCTACTAATAGGCTATGTGGTGCTACTGGTGGTAAACCATTCCCACAAATGCAACACATAGCTACTACCGTCAATTGAATGAGTTTTTTATTTTATTTTTTAACCTTGCAGTATTGTAAATGTGCTTTATTTGGGGAATTCTTTGATTGGGACACTTTTTCCCAAGTCATCTTAATGGCAAAAAGTGTCCCAATCACCCTGAATTCACTCAAGTCTTTTATATTTTTTTAAATGAGTAGGTTTAATTACTGTGTATATAGATAGATTAGCCAAACTACTGTTGTATAAACCTCATACCCTGCTCATTATGGATCTTCTTTATGAAATATTGTTGGGTTGATATTGAGTTATTCATACTGAAGAAAGATTATTGATTGATTTGGAGACATTGTATTGTGAATTCCAGAAAACAGTTATTCCCGTAATATTTAATGATGGTTTACTATTGTAAAGTGGCATGTACCATTTGACCTAAGCTTGGTTATGTTAATATCCACGTTTTGATCTTTGTATAAACAAGATATGTAGATATGCATTGAAAGAGGTTTCAGATCGTTTTGATTTTATAAGAAATTTACTCTTACAACAATTATTACTTTTTAAATTCAGGTTAAACCTGTGGGGGGACTTTTTGTCCTCAGATGAGAGCCATCTCAGTGAATTGAGTGTCGGCTTGGGGATCAAACGTCTCATGCAAATGTAATTGTATTTTTTTTGTTATTTAATGTAGACATGTGAATGGTAGCCGTTGGGTTTACTCTATTGATATTCATGCCTCTAGTCTAGAGCTGCTGGGGCTGAATATTCACAGCCCTGTTAGTGTTTACAGTTGCGATCTGTTTCAATCAATCCGGTCACAAATGGTCAGCTGAGCTGAAACGGCTTGACCCTTACACCTGGTATTTAAACGTCTCAAATCCATCACTTTTGACAAATTCTTTCCATTACGGACTTTCTGATTTCATAATGGCGTAGACCACTTACTACGTTGGACTGTTGGTAACACGCAAAAAAGTCAGTTTTGTGTGATTTATATTTTTAAATGTGATGTAATTTTAGTCAAATTTGCATATTAACTGAGTATTTGTTTCACATGATCTTGTGTTCACATCAGGCGTTTTGTAGCTGTTCTTACGTTTTGTGCATGAATATTTTTGTGCTCATTTATATTTGCATGTAACTGGTCATGTTAACGCTTGCGCAGTGAATGATCGATGTTTGCATCTGTATTTGGTATCATAAAGATGTTAGATGCTAAATGTGTCCCTGACCCATCACCCTAAATTCAACCACAAGTCATTGTATTTTATTTATTTTTAAAATGGTTTCATATGAGTAAGTTTCTTAAGTACTGGATGTAGAAAGATTAGCCAAACCACTGTTGTAAACCTCATACGCTGCTCATTATGGATCCTCTTTATGAAATCTTGTTGGCCCCAGGTTTTGGTCAGGCATAAATAAGACATTTTAACCACAACTTTCAATTGAGTTCTTCATAATGGAAAAGAGTATTGGTTGATTTTGAAGACATTGTATTGAATGCAGGTTTGTAAAATCCAGGAAACAGGGTTGTTTCTGTAATATTTCATGATGGCTTACTATTGTAAAGTGGCTCAATAACATTGTTGGAAATTAAGTTTTGATGGCATGTACCATTGGACCTAAACAGCTCGGTTATTCTAATATTCACATTTTTGATTTGATCTTTGTGTAGACAAGATAAGTAGAAATGCATTGCATTTGAAAGATATTTCAGATCATTGTGATTTTAGAAGAAATTTACTCCTACAATTACTTTTTAAATTCAGGTCAAACCTGTGTGTGTGGCACATTTGGGAGGGACTTTTTGTCTTCAGATGAGGGCCATTTTAGTGTCGGCTTGGGGGTTAAATGCCTCATGCAAATGTGATTTGTATTTTCTTGTCATTAATGTAGACGTGTGAATGGTAGCTGTTTGGTTTAGACTACTGATATTCATGTATTCACAAAAAAAATCCCTTAATTCTAGCTTTATGCTACTCTTAAGCAATGTCCGAAACAGTATTTTAAGCACTTTTTGCGGTTTATTCCCCTCTTCATGTATGATCACTTCCTGAATTCCTCAGTTGTAAGTCGCTTTGGATAAAAGTGTAAAATGAATAAATGTAAAGTCATGTCTCCTCGAGCTGAATATTCACAGCCCTGTTTACAGTTGCTATCTGTTTCAATCACAAATGGTCAGCTGAGCTGAAACGGCTTGACCCTTACACCTGGTATTTAAATGTGTCTCAGATCCATCACTTTTGACAACTTGAGTCCATTACAGACTCTGATTTCATAATTGCATAGACAACTTACTATGTTGGCGTAAAGTTGGTAAAGAGCAAAAAAGTCAATGTGTTTTTTTAAATGTGATGTATTTTAAATCAAGTTTGAATATTAACTAGGCTGAGTCGGTGTTCACATCAGGCATATTGTAGATGTTCCTACGTTATGTGCATGTATACGTTTGTGCTCATGCATGCAACTGGTCATGTTAACTCTTGCGCAGTGGATGATTGTTTATGATCATAAATGTGTACGGTAATGCTAAATGTTTTGGTGTCACCTATCAAGGGCTCTTGCTACAGAGCCGCTGCAGCCTTAATGTGCATTAAGGAAACCATCGAAAACGTTGGGCACATGCCACAAACGTGAGGGGTTAGATTGAGGGCGGAGCTTAAGCTTTAGTAGGAATGGGAATGATGCTTATGGCCGGGAATTACTCCGATTGGGCCATGATGTAATGCGGTGCAGCATCACTGAGTCTCTGAAGCGAGGGATGCTGTGAGCTTTGGTCTCATTGTGTGAGAATGGAGGGAAGCCCCCAGACTGGTTTCAGACTTGAGGGTGGAGTTAGAGGTGGGGGAGGGGCTTGTTGTAGAGTGAAAGAGGGGATTGTGCTACTAGTAATGATGCACAACAAAGCATGAGGATTTCTCATTCAAACCCTGAACCCCCAAAATTATATTAAAAGGGTTATATTTTGCACAAGGATAATGAGTCCTCTTTTAGGGTTCATGACGGACCCTTTTTGCATTGATATTTTTAATTAAGAAACCTCTCCACCAAATGCAAATTACTAACCAAAAGATTTAGTTTTATGGTTATATATGATGTATGTACACTGCCGCTCAAAAGTTTGATCTGTAAGAATTTTAATGCATTTCTCTTATGTTCACCAAGGCTGCATTTTATTTTATTTAAAAAACAAAAAGGTAATATTGTGAAATATTATTAATGTAAAATAACTGTTATTTTTAATAACCGTTCACATGATCCTTCAGAAATCATTCTCATATGATGATTTGCTGCTCAAGAAACCTTGACGTCCACACGTTTTTTTTTTGACTAGAAAGTTCAAAAGAACAGTATTTATCGGAAATGGAAAGCTTTTGCAACATTGTACTACCGTTTAAATGTTTTGGGTCAGTAAGAATTTATTTATTTTGGGAAAGAACTTAAAGAAATTAATAAATGTATTCAGCAAGGACACATTAAATTGATCATATTAGAATGATTTCTGAAGGATCATGTGACACTGAAGACTGCAGGAATGATGCTGAAAATTCAGCTTTGGTCACAGGAATAAATTACATTTTACTATATATTCACATAGAAAACAGTTCTTTTACATTTTAATATTTCACAATATTACTTTAAAAAAAATATTATTTTTTTTTAAAAATAAATGCAGCCTTTGTGAGCAGAAGAGACTTCTTCTAAAAACATTAAAAATCTTACAGATCAACCTTTTTGAATGGCAATGTATGTTTTTCTATTAAAAGGATAGTTCACCCAAAACAATTTTTTTTTTATTTACTCACCCTCAAGTTTCTCCAAACCTGTATGAATTTCTTTCTACTGTTGAACACCAACAGTATTTTGAAGAACGTCCATAACCCAACAGTTGATGGACCTAATTGGCTTCATAGCCAATTGGGCTTTGAAGCCCCCCCTCCATACTATAGAAGTCAATGGGGCTCATCAACTGTTTGTTTGGTTGCAGACATCATTTAAAATATCATATTTTGGGTGAAATATGCCTCTTAATACTCATCATGATGCACAAAATGCATGACAAATGTCACAAAATATACACAAATATGAGTTATTTCTTTCTCTTTGGTGTAGGGAAGAAATGTTCTTGACAGGTTTTATGAGATTTCACCCTTGTACATTTAGTAACTATAGATCTTAAATCGAAGTCAAGAGCATTGTTCTACTACACATTTAACAGGTTTTACACCTGTGTTTTATTGTAGGTGTACTAGGTTTGGCTGGATTTTAATGGCAAGTGTCAACAAGACCAGCCTCAGGGCTTCACATCATTTTAAAGAGCACCTATCATGGCATTTAAAATGTTCCAAATATTGTTTTAGAAGTCCCCAACAACAGTTTTGCATGCATGCAATGACAAAAGACTTTAGTTTTCTTATAATATGCATTTATTTTTACCTGTTTTGACAGCGATTCTCAAATGATTCCTTTAGTGATTCACTTTTCAAACCCCGCCTTTACGTGACGCTAATCTGCGGCGATTGGTCCGATGACCCAGTCAGTTGTGATTGGTATAGTCTGTGCAGATATTTTCGGAAACGGAACGCCCATCAAAGTCTTATAGTGACAGTAATTTGTTAATATGTGTCAGGAGTTATGATTATGAAAACCTCGTCTGTACCGTTTGATTGTAATATGAGCCTCAGCTGATCTCATTCACAAAAAAACTCCTCTATTCTCCTCACGAAGACTCGCGACAAATCAACATCCCTCAGGGCTTTTAGTTCAAAAGTGTGCAGATGAGGAGACATATGGATAGATTCTCATATGTCTGTGTCAAATTTCTAAACAGAGGAGTGTTTTTTTTTTTATTCAATACTTCCTCAAAATGCGCAGATATAGCCTAATCATGAGCGATTGAGTCTCTTATGTGTTGTTTTCAATTCATACTGGCAGCCGGAGGGCGCTCTGTGCACATGTAGTCCATGTACAGACAGACGAAGAAGAAACATGTGCCATAATAGAAGTCCATAATAAAAGCTTCCTGAGATCGCGAAACATACATTTGACGACTAATAAACACTCAATCGCGACGATGTATGGTTTGTCTTCAAGCCACTTAGTCTTCAAATGCTCATCCTTGGGCAGATGAGAAGTTTGCTTTTGAGTCGCACTTCAGAACACACTGTCTCGTCGCCATGATGTTTTCTAGTTTTCACTGGCGTCTTGGAGCGCAATAAGTGAGCGTATCGTATTCAAATAACTTGACAAGTTGACGTCATCTAGTCAGAGAAAAAGCTTCGGTCTTCTAACGATTCTTAAAAATGACTCGGAGTCAACTCTTACTTTTGAAAGAAAATAACTATATATATACGGTGCACTGTCATATTTCAAACTATGCAGGATGTTTTTGTTCACTTGGATCTATGTTACACACTACATGAAAGGTAAATTTCAAAATTCCATGATAGGTGCTCTTTAATTGTGCACTTATGAATTCAACAACCGAAATGTTGAAGGGTGACTCTCAGGCCCTGTTTACAACTGGTATTAAGATGCATTTTGGTCGGCTCACAAGTGGACTACGCTAAATACAGGTGTAAAATGTTTTGAACTTGTCCACTTCCAGAGGTCGTGCAAAACTAATTTGACCTGATTGCTTGTGTAATGTAAATGCTCATGCGTTCGAACGGCCACTAAAATACGTCTACTAGCCAGATGGGATTTTAACTTTGTTGGCTGGAGACCCAGGTTTGGTTTGACGATAATTTACCAAGCACAATGTTCTCTTTCTAACACCGTGGTTTTCAAACCTGTCCTGGAGGCACCTCAGCCCTCCACATTTTGTGTCTCCCTCAATTATCGCACCTGATTCAACCAAGGGGGTAATCCATCACCCGGAAAGCGTACCTTCCATAGGGGCAGCCATTTTAAACCAAGCCATCACCTGCTGTTAGCATCCCATTGACTCCCATTCATTTTGGCGTCACTTTGACAGCGAACAACTTTACATCTGAGGCGTTTAAAGACTCCATTTGTAAATTGTTTATTTCTAGAGAAACACAACAATGTATAAAAGACTCCATTACCTTGTATCTTACACTATGGCCCCGTAGAAGCCGTTTTTGTAAAAATAGGCTAACGATCATAACGCGTCATAACCACGTGACTGTCGCACAGTAGAGAAATTACCGTATAGACCCGAGGAGAAGCTCGCAGGCAATCTTTTACTGTCTATGAGGCAATTGGGGGGATGTGGAGGCATAAAGTCCTATGACAAAATAATAATTTATCAGAATACTTAGCAAAAGTTGCTCCAGCTCACGCTCTCAGTCTCTGCAAGATCTTATTATTATTTATTTATTTTTTTTAGATTTGATTTTGCACAACTACTAGAAGACTTACAACTGTCAGACAAGTTGCTCGCGTCACATCTACGTCGTCAAGCTCAGTCTGAGGCTGCGCAGTGCATGCTCAGCCATCAGGAAGTGAGTGCTTCTAATTGACTTCACTTTTCTGTGTTGAAGTCTATGGGGTCGCTGTGTCCATTTCTTTTACTGTCTATGGAGTCAACTCCGACTACAATAACTAAATTGGGTGTGTCTGATAAGGGAGACATATAAAATGTGCAGGGCTGGGGTGCCTTCAGGACAGGTTTGAAAACCACTCTAAAGCCAGGTGCACACGGTGCGGTTTATAATAGTCCTTTATGATTATTGGTTGTCAGACTACAAGAACATGATCCCCGCTGTAAGCCATGTCACACTGTAAGATCTCAGTTGTCATTTAATGTCCGACTGTACGATAGTCAAGGCGTGTGCTAAAAACGGACGCACGCAAAAACTCGCCTGGAGTTTTATATCATCAAACAATGACGCGTTTGGTGACAGTGAGCGGCATTACACGCAGGATTGAAAGGGTGTGCCCATTTTGGTCATGGTTTTGAAAAACAAAGATAATTTGACGGTCGTCGTAGAAGTCACACTGCAGGACTGCGCGGCAAATCTTCTAACACTTCTAACACAGAATTTCGTCCAAGGTCAAATTTGATCGCAGCGGTCATTAATCGCCTGCCGGTGAACATGTCAAACTACCGATCAAAGACTTCAGATTTTAGTGTAGGATCAGAGGAATCTTTTATGATTAGCTAAATTTGTCTCAGACGGCCAAATCGTGGCCAAAATCCGGCTTACACACACACACACACGATCGGCTGGTCTTGTGGCTGTCAGAGCAGAAATGGAAGCTGAGGCTCTCTGTGTGCTTCTCTGTCATCTCCGATCACGTTCATAAATTTGCGCGAGCTTACTTTGTCCTGTGTCCAGATCTGTAAACCCACCCGTAGACCCTCTCCTCGAAGAAATCAAACCGAAAACAGACGGATTAAAACACCAGTGGCCTGTTGCACAGAGCAGGTTAAATTCGAGATTAGTTTGAGCAAACTCTGGTTTTTCGGCCTCAAGAAGGTGGATTGGTTTTTAGTAGTGTTCATCACCACGGTAACTTCCACTACACAGCTAATGTGCTCTGGAGCAGGTTTTTTTTTTTTTCTGGGTTCAAGATCGCAAACCCAAACTGTACCAATCAGCTGCAAGAAAAGATGCAATTAAGTCACACCCCCTGTATCTCTCGTTCCAAATTAAAGCAGTTTATAGTGAAAAGAAATGTCTCATCTTTTGGTGCTAATTATTTATATTATTAAATTGTTATTATAGTCGATCGCCTTCCATGTAAAAGTGTTGAAAGTTGAAAGTGAAACTCGAGATGCGTCATTAAGAGCGTACCTGGTCGCATTAGTCTTTTGATCGGCAGAGGCTATTTACGTTATAAAGTTTTAAATATGAGATATATATATTTATATTTATAATTATTATTTTTCTTACACAAACGCATCGATTTGCTTCAGAAGGCCTTTATTAACACCCCGGAGCCGCGTGGAGCAGTTATTTGACAGACAGATGCATTTAATAAAAAAAAAAAATTATGGACTTCAAAAACAGAGCAACTATTACTGCTATTATAATGCTTGGATTAACCAGGACTTTTGTAATATAACTCTGATTTTATTCGTCTGAAAGAAGAATGTCATATACACCTAGGATGACTTGAGGGTGAGTGAATAATGGGCTAATTTTATTTTTTGGGTGAACTATCCCTTTAATACCAGGTGTAAACAGAGCCTCACTATGGAAGTTAAAAAGGAAAGTCTTAAGGTGAAGGGCGTGGTCATTGATCGCTGTGGCTCTTTAAATGGTCTAACCGTTTCATATTGTCTTTATAAGTAACATGCGCTTGAATAAATGAGACTTAAATAATGGAGCTCAATTAAATCCCATCATGATAGAAATTTGTTTTCATTGTAATCTCAATGAAGAGAAGGGAACTGTTCCCCCAACCAAACCATGCTCCAAGAGACAATAAGTGCTTCCTCTGTTGTCAATTTTTGAAGGCCCCCATGCACAGACTGTGGTATTTCCTCTTCTGCTGAAATTAAGTGATTCTTTTCAAACTTATCCATTTTATCTTTCATTAAAGCTGTTTTCTTGGCCTTTAAATGTTAGATTACTTCGAAATAACTCAAAACAAAGCCCCCTACCGAATTAGGTCACCTCTAAGCGATGAGGTGATCTTTTGTTACATCACTCTTTGGAAAATCTGCAGAGATGCATTCTGTAATTCAGACCAGTGAAGTGGAATAGACTTGCATAACGAAAACACTGCGCGGCCGTGTGGTCTGAGATCTGGAAGCATAATGGTGGGTGAATGCGGTCGCTCCGTCCTCACTTGGAGGCAGGATAATGGAGGATGATCTTCACAAACATAACGCAAATCAGGTGTTCTTTTTGTTCACATGGCTCTAAGTCATTCTTGTTTTTCCAGATTTCTGTGGTTTAGTAAGTGAAAATTCTATCTGACAAGTTCATAATATTGTGGGGGTTGGCAAAGTGGGTGTGTACACGTGCAAGCCAGAAAGCGTATGATGCATTCTGACAGCTGTGCATGGTGAAGAGAGAGGGAGAGAGAGCAACACACAATCCGCCAATCTGGTCGCAAGAGATCAGGTTGTATAAAAGGGCGGCGCTCCTGAGAGAACTTCCTCTTGGAGCAGCAGATTCATACGCTGACCTCTCATGCTGTTTGCAGTCTGACTGGCAGAGGTCTCCACATTTAAAGTCCAACTTTCGGCTGCTAGACATGCTGTTGCATAGCTAACCTTATTGGTTTTTCCATTCCAGCTGTTTCTGGAGTTTGCCCCTGGAGCAACATCGGAGTCATCTTTCCATTTCCTGAACAAGCGTGCAATTGCAGCAAGGTTGGTAGATGCATCCCAGACGTGTATCTACCATTGCCTTCTCCCTTCTTACCACTTAACAAGTGGTTAATGTAGTTTGAGCTGCTCGATTTTGAGTACCAAATGTGCAGTCGTTAGTCTAAAATGTCTAGTTGTTGTAAACCCCAATGAGTTGGAATCGTCGTTTAATGATCAGTTCTTCTGAGTAATGGTGCCTTGCAGGATATGGGCGAGTTTTACTTCTGTTTCTTATTTGGGTCAGAGTAGGTCTGGTTCAAACCAGCACAGTATATTGTAGTGTATTCAGACAACAGACTACTGTCACCGTGACGTGATTCTCTGCGTTTGTCCGGGATTGTTGCCTACGGCGTGAAGTGTTCCCTTGCTCTGGCGTCAGCCATATTTGGTGTTTTATGGCAAACAAACTCTTCCTTTAACCCTTATTTTGAACTTTGCTTTGCAAGGACCACTTCAAGGTTTAAACATCATTCTTCTAATGTTTTTCGATCTGAATAAGAGGTCCTTTCCCGCACTTAATTATTTAAACGTTCATTATACATTGCACTAATTGACTTGTCCTCTCTGGTCTACAGCTTCGGTTTTGCACAACCCTCCGGGAAGTTTGTTTCAGCCGAGTGGTGCACAGAAACAGCAGAGATGATCATCAGGCTCGGCAGACTCACTCCTGGATACTTCCGTCTCTTGCAGGTGGGTTTCTTCAAATCTTTTAACTTGCTTAAATCTGTGAAAAGTGAACCTTTGGAACCAGATTTTCCTCAATCTCTATTGTACTGCGTAAACATGCTGTAGCTTTCTGAAATCAATGTCCTTCCTGCAGAAAAATTCACTTTTTTTTTTCCCTTTACAAACTAAGCTGCATAAATTGCTTGCTCTGACATTAATATGACTGTTCACATTTACACGGGGTTCACCAAAAAAGTGCATCAGAGAAAAATAAGACTAGTATGAGATGACCCCTTTAAAATGCGTGCATGTGACGCTTACATAATGGCTTTTGCTAGAAGCAAGCAGTGTTTGTTAGTTTGGGATGTGTAAATGTCCATTGGAAAGATCAGACTGGTGCCGGTCTGGCTTTTACACTGCATTCCTCATGGCTAAAAGCGAGCGACTCTAATTATATGAACAATGACCGTGAAGGGCTGAATGAAGGCTGTGTACACATGGGAAATACCAGTTTGAATTTATCCATCATGAGCTTGATGTAATTCTCACGACTTGGAATATAAAAATAGCAGGAAAGCCGCAGGGGGCAATGGTAGTAAACAAGTAAATATCTTGATTGATTTGTTTTGGCAGACACTCATTCTAAAGTTTTAACATTCAAAACACGATCAATCCTCCATCTTGAATAGCAAATGGTAATACTTGGACCAATATTGGGGTGTAGCAACACTAAACTAAATTTTTCCATAGTATCACAATAGGTTAGATTTGAACCGTTTTGAGCTGCTTTTCCCAACATAAGTTCTACATGTATCATTTCTTGTATTGTGCATGTAGATTCACATGTTTAATGTTCAAGCTTATAACCTCAAATACTGACATTAAAACCCAAGAACATTAAAAATTGTTCTTGCAGTTTGAACAGATCCTCCTGTTTGGTCGTCCGTTAAGTTTTTAATACATACATCACAAAAATCTGTTTGCAATGCATAAAAGTCTGGCCCAAAATAATACCATTAGCTAACCTTATTGTTAAGCCCTGTCTAATGATTGAATGCTTAATCTTAAGCAGATTTATCATCTTACTATTCTATTAGACCCTTCTAAACCTACTTGCTTTAATGGAGATTGCAGAGAGACTTGTTAAACCCTCGTAATGTCGTCACCCTTGAGTTTTGCGGTAGTTAAACCCGAGTGGCGTCATTCAGTGAACAGTATTTGTTGTGATAAGTGGAGTCTATGACCCAGTCATAATCCTTCATATCTGGTTGTACATTCTTATTTAATTAAAGCTTTCTAGCTTTCTGCATGCGTCTTGTTGAATAATGTTTTGGTTGTGCTTAGGGCTTGACCAGAATATCTGAATTAGGGCTGCAACGACGCGTCTGACGTCGACTACGAAAATACGTCGACGTGCGTGGAAATGCATCGACGCGTCGGCGGCACATTATTTACGTTCTAGAATGGAACAGAAGATCTAGAATAATGGCGGCTTGTGCTCCCGGGCATAGTGAAAATGATCATTTATCATATAAAGCCAGACCGCGACATTCAAAAGTGTGGGAGTACTTTAAACAGAAGCCGAATAAAACTGTGCTTTGTTCGCTCTGTAATGCCGGTTTCACACTGCGCGCGGTGGCAGAGCAGGAGCTGTGCGCGTGGAAAGCGAGAGCTTTCACACTGCCAATCAGTGTTGCCAAGTCCCTTTTTTTCCGCGGAATTGGGCTACTTCTACACTGTTGCCGCGGGCTGTGTCTCATGTCCGCGGGTTGAAGCGACCCCAATTATGTGATTATATAGCCCCGGGAATTAGAATTTTAGCAGGCAGCCCTGCAAAAAAACCCCACACATATTTAACCCCCCGAACGCGATGTTTACCAGAGAACCTCCCCGAAACGCGATTGGGCTTGTTTTGGGCTAGTTTTGAGTAACGAATGGGTGGGTTTTGTTGTGAAAACCTGGCAACCCTGCTGCCAGTGTTCTCTTGCGCAGCTGAACCGGTCCGTGGCGCGTGTATTGCAACAGATGGTCACATTTTCCGGGGTTCTTCTCCGACCCCAGTACGTCTCGTGCTTTTATTTATTATGGGCTGCATATATCTCCTGTTAATGCGACCTGGTTCCCCTCTGTCCCAAACGCATATGCATAATAACATGCTGTATATAGGTAGTTTGCATGATTAAAGTAACATTAAAGTTAAGATATGCCTCTAGCTTTAAAGCTACACTGTGTAACTTTTTTAGTCTATTCTAAGCTAAAAACACTTAGTTCTTTCAAAAATATATGTGCTCATTAATGTATATTTACTTCTTTCAAGTAATAAAGTATTCTCGTAAGTTTATAATATGCCATTGAAAATACATAAGGTAATGGGATCTAACGGTGGTCGCCATGTTGCCCCTCCATCTTGAAAGTACATTAGCCAAAGAGGGACATACCCGTAAATTCAAGCTTCGCCTTTGGCGTTTTAACCGGTTTTAATACTCGATGGCACTGTACAAAATTCTCTGCCTCGCGCATATGAGCGTCAACTTGTTCAGACTTGTCTGGTGCATGTGCAGAGAGTTTTCATCTCAGCAGCTCCAGTAACAGAGTTATACAGAGTTTTCCTGGCTTATTTATTCCTCAAAAGTCTGTTTTTCCTTGTGTGGTATTTCTGTGCGTTAATAACTCCGTAAGTAATAATAGTTATTGTCATTGTAGATGTGTTTCAGAGTGTGTCATCACGTAATTCAGTTGATGTCACCTCAGAAGTATTTTTGTGTCAACATACAATAGCATAATGCTCACCTATTTTGTTATCAACAATGTTTATTCGTTTATAGAAAATATTTGCTTGTAATGTATGTTGATGGAAATATGCATCAGGTCTGATCGGCATATTAACAATTGTTATACAGAGCGCACTGCAGTGCTAACGTTAAAGCGCCGCACACACTTTTGTAACCGGACACCGCTTTAGCAGCAGCGGCGGCAGCTCCGCTCCTTTTAATGCAGCTGCATTTAGCGCCTATATATGGTACAATAAGCTCTGGTTTACGGTTACATTATACAAATGTAACTTAGAAGTATAGTTATACAGTTCTTAACTGTGTATGTATATTTACCATCCTTATTTGTTCTCTCACAGAAACCACATTTATGTACATATCCACGCAAACCTGTTTATGCCTTGCAATTGGATGACTGAATAAACATTACTATCATCAAAGTTCACTCTGGATTAGCTGCAGTTCTTTCTAGCTGAATAATTAGGCCAGTTGAGTTTCAACCATCCCACTGCGCACAGAATATCCCACAGGCACCGTGTCGAATGTGGACGAGGTCGAACTGGAAGCCATGTTAATCTTGGACTAAATCGGCCACCGTAGGAGTTAAAACGAAATCGGAATTGAGAGGAACAGAAACTAAAATTCACTGGATGGTCATATACCTTTTCACCACTAGATGGGGGAAAATATCACACAGTGTAGCTTTAATCATTTAAATGTGTCTTTGAAGTTTGGGCAAAAACTTCTGGCAGCTTTAGTCGTTGTTTATGCACATGTATCTTCAAAATAGACGACTAGTTATACTATATTAACACTATGCTGAAAGCTCCCGTATGTGAACCTTTTGCAGATAAATGCAAGTGCATTTTCGTTTACTATTGACACAAATCAATAAGTAAATCATACTCAACTACTATAGTAAACAACTTTTCCTAATTAGGCCTACTCTGTATACATTTTATGATGAATAGTATCATTTATATATTATGTTTAAAAAGCTTCTTGTGTTCATATATTTCATTATAAAATGGCATACTAAGTACACTACCCTTCCTGAAATACAATTAATATTGTCATCATTCATTGATTTCATGTTAAAATAATATACAAATTCACTACCCTCTTTGAAATACAATAATCAGTAAAAAAGAATCATAAGATTAATCCGGAAAAATAATCGTTAGATTAGTCGACTAATCGGAAAAATAATCGTTAGATTAGTCGTCAGAAAAAATAATCGTTAGTTGCAGCTCTGAATACTCGAATATTCGTTCGATGTGTTGGTATTCGATTTTCAATTTTGGGATTCGAATATTTAGCTGGGTTTTTTTCTTTTCTTCTTTTTTTTTCGCACACACCTGCCATCCCCCTCGGCATGATTCTCATTCGCACCTGCATAGTATTGTATTTCGCCAGATTTTATAGTGTAAACATATGCTTTTTTTTTTTTTTTTTTTATAGCCTAGCAGTTTGTAATAGGATGCACCGTTGAATAGGAACCCAACCTCGCTATACTTAATAAATATATTTGCTTCTTCTTAGCGTTCCCTGCAACGGAGTATTCTCTGAGCGCACAACTGCATGAGCTTATATGGAGCAAGCGCATGCCTGATCTTGCATTTTGGGTTAAGCTGCGTTGGTTTGACATTGTGGAAAATAGAATAATAGAATCAAAATGTATTAGCCTTTTTACCCGTTAGGGTTGTGCTTGTGCACTGAGCGGCTGTGAACGAATGCAGCCGTGCGCAGCAAGGTTATTATAGTTTTGCATTTTTAAATTAATTTTTATTTTATTATCGTTTTCGATTTTGCAACAAATTTCAGCTTAGTTTTATAAATTATTTTGCTAGTTTTTATTTTGTAAACACATTTCTATTTAGTTTATATATTTTGTTTCAGTTTTAGTTTTAGTAATTATAGTTTAGCAGAGTTACCAGAACGAAGTGTAAAGACCAAATCAAGATTTTTAATTTCAGCAAAGTTTAATGTTTGCACCGATTAGAGTTTACTCTTATGCAGACATCTTAATAATATAAATAAAATAATGGAATACAGATTTTTTTTTATTTAATGCAATGTCAGCAGCTAAGGCTATATTCATGGCAAAAATTAAATTACAAAAATACAAATATCATATAAATACAATAAAACCAAGCAAACAAACATGTCATATACAAGATTTTTTTAAATCAACTTATGATAAAAATCCAAAACCTTTTCATGCATAATCTTACTAAATAGGTTCTTAAGTGAAATAACTTGATAAAAGAGCATTCTTTAACCCAGGACAGTCCAACAAAATATGTTAAACGGAGAGGGGAATCTTACAAAACATGCATAAAGTTGGGTCTTCACCTTTAAGCAAAAAAGCTTGAGTCAAACTATGACCTATACGACAAAAAAATGGTCTGAGATTGAACAAAGAACCAAATAAATGCAACGTAAAAATATGAAGGTAAAAATGATCAATTCCAGACAAACTCGTTCATATTAAAGATGAAATATTGTTAAACAATTAAAAGCTTATTTATTTAAAGATTTATTCTTCAGTAGTACAATGTAGGCTAGCAGTGTGGCCACTGCTAAAGTCACCTGACTACAGCCAACAAACTGTTGTGAAGACAGTGGGATTAAATAATGGTGTGTGTGTGTGTGTGTGTGTGTGTGTGTCCTGGTATTCCCTAGCCTACTTTGTGGGGAAATGTCTCCACACGGATGATAATATTATTAGTAGTAAATGATTTGTAAAAACAATGATAACACCTTTGTGCCTGTCAATATTATGCGAACATGAAATCTCAAACACACAGTAGCACTGGCTACTATTTCTGTTGCACCTGCGTCTCGCGTCGCGTATGTAACAGCGTTCTAAAAGCAGTGAGCTTAAGTTCAACGTGCATCTCATTACCTTGTCATTTGTTTCCCATTTCACTGCCACGAACGCATTCTTTGTAAACAGCCGTTGAACAGGAATAGCGATGTGTTCACTGCACGCGTCGCGTCAGCGGTTAATCTCCTCAGATCACTTCACGCGCCGCGCTGTAGCTCCATATACAAACACTCCCTCAACCGCTACAGGTCAGATTTTCCGCCACAGTAAAGAGAGTTTATTAAATACGAAAACGAATATTTATTTTTGCTAATTATTTTATTTCAGTTCGTTTTTCATTAAGAGTTGTTAGTTTCGTTTAGTTTTAGTTTTTCATTTATTATGATTTTTTAATTTAATTTCAGTTTACGAAAATATTTTTTGACCAATAGTTTTAGTCTTAGTTTCAGTTTTCGTTTACGAAAATAACCTCGGTGTGCAGTTTACTCTCGGTTTGCTTGAATTTTGGGTTCATTAGCCTATTATTCTTAATGAAATGCACAACAACAAAACAGTCCATGACAAACTCCCTTAAATGGGTGCTTTTACATTTCGCTTTGAAACCAAATCTTCCGCGATCCTACAGCTCCTCACTCTTGTGATGAAATGAAATCTGACACGTTCAGTTTTTAATTGTAGTTAATCTGTTCTCTAACTGACTAAATAATTTTTACCTAACTCGCTGATTAACTACTACTACTAGCTAGTCACGACTGTTTCTCAAAACCGTATTGTTGCAGATTTGTCGTTCAACCCCGTTGGTTAACGATGTCACACAGGTGGTGGAGTAATGACTTTCTTTAACTAATCCGTTTGAGACTGAATTTCTTGCTATAAATTACAGACATGGCATCTGAGGACTACTTCTCATTTTTCAGTTATTTTGGTTTATTTCCAGATAAGTCTCTTCCTTGCATACTAGAGCATGTACACACATGCACTCTTCTGAAACGGTGCTTTAAATCTCTTGACAAACTAAAACATGACATTTGTATACATGTAATAAAAGATCTAGATTGTACTCAATGTCAGCTTGCTTATTTTGCTCAAGATAAGGATTTATGTAATGCAAACAAGAAGCTATGCTAACCACAGGGTGAGAGCTGTCGTTCCAACCACTCAACTTTGTGAATGTTCGTTGGAACTATGGCTTCTGGAAACACAGACTCGTTGAACTATGCAGATAACGACAGCACTTGCGACCATAGTTCCAACTTCCAGGGTTGCGTTCCACTTCAAATTTATCCCCTTCACTCGCTAACTTCCCTCCGTCTCGTGGACTCGGATGTGTGTCATTTCTTTTGTTGCAGAACTTTAAATGAAACCCACTAATCCTTTGATCACTTGGAATTTACTATGGAGCTGATTAATTATTTAAACCCCCCCTATTACTATTTTATACTAGTTTATACTAAGTCAATAGTATAAACTTTGACTGTGAACATAAGGTAGCTACAAGTATTGTGATTTTTAATTCTCAAAATAATTAATGTATCGTACACTTCAGTTAAGCGCGATCTGCTGTGACGACACAATCAAGTTGAATTGTGGGTGTGTATATAGATAGATAGATAGATAGATAGATAGATAGATAGATAGATAGATAGATAGATAGATGGATGGATGGATGGATGGATGGATGGATGGATGGATGGATGGATGGATGGATGGATGGATGGATGGATGGATGGATGGATGGATGGATGGATGGATGGATGGATGGATAGATGGATAGATGGATAGATAGATAGATAGATAGATAGATAGATAGATAGATAGATAGATAGATAGATAGATAGATAGATAGATAGATAGATAGATAGATAGATAGATAGATAGATAGATAGATAGATAGATAGATAGATAGATAGATAGAATAAAGCTGCTTGAGGTGTACATTGGCGTAGACTCGCTCCCTCTGTCAAAATCAAGGGGGCGAGGGTTTGTCCATATAAACTTCCCTCGTCCACTTCACGAAGTGGGACATGCTTCAAAATAGCGGCAAGGATTCCCTGAGAGGAAATGTTTCGGGAAGTGTGCGTGTGTAAAAGTGGAGTGGAACACAGCCGCGAAATGCACCCCTGTTTAGTTCCTGTCTCTATGAAGCCCCTCTTTTTGTAAAGCACACTGTGCTCTGATTGGTCATCTGTTTTGAGCGTGTTTGGGAAATGTCCCGTCCTTAACATAACTGCCAGTTTCTACACACTACTAACGCAACTCAACTTTTTGCATATGCCTCAAGCGGGAATTATTTAAATGAGGAATATGGGAGGCGTTACAGGGAGTTCAGAAACGGTGACCCTGATATAGAGATTAAGGGTGCGTTCACACTTGTAGTTCGGTTCATTTAGTCCGGACCAAAAAATAAAAACAAAACCTATAGTCCTGGTCAGCTTCACGCTGGCATTTTTAACAGCGACCCTAAAGTTACCGAACCAAAGGCATAGGGATACGGTCTCTCTCAACCGGATTGGTCAGCTTTTATGACGTATATTTCGCGAATATTCAAAACAATGCTGTCTGCTGGATTAAACGCCATCATTTTATGCGTGTACATATGGTTTTATTTTTACCAGCTTAGAACTCACGAAGAGCTCATAAAATGTTCAAAACATTCAGAACAGCAGCAGGATTTCCTCCGCTGTATGCAGAAACAAAGATCTGCATATATTGATGAGGCACTTTACCTCCTCGTTGCTCACGTTTGCCCTCTACTCATTTTGGATACACCGATCTTTCCGCGTCGTCAAATCAGCTGACTTATAGCGCCGTATCTTGTGACATCACGTCCTGTTTTTGGTTGGTTTACATGTCTTTGGTCCGTGTTCCGTTCATATTTAAATCGAACCGCACCAGAGTTGGTTTGGAAGCGGGCTGAAACCCATCTTTTTAGCGGCCTCTGTCCGCTTGTTTGGTTCGGATGGCAGCGTTCACATATGTTCAAATGAACCGCACTAACAGAGCAATCGCACCAGGGTTTGTTTAATCGAACATGACAAGTGTGCACGCACCCTAACTCTTGCTGGAGGGACTTTGCAGAGCTTTTTCATGCTGAAACGGCAACATAAAACACTAAAGAAAGTTACATCGTGTAGATTTAATGTCCTTTTTAGCCACTTTTGATTGCAAACTGGCAGAATGACGTTCCTCTCCTGCTGTCGCTTTATTACCAATAAATATTTAATGATTCCATATAACCCACACAAATGAGCAGGACATTGTGGACATTGAGCAAGTCAATTTCACTTGTTAACGTTTTTAATCCTTTTTCCCGTTGTTTTTGCAGAGGCAGGTAGCAGGAGAGATTCAGGCCCCGGCGCATGACCGCTCTGTCAACCAGATCGCCATGATGCTGGCCATCATGGGCCTTAGCGTGTCCTACTACAGTGCCAAACAGATGACCGAGAAGGTTCACCATGAGCCCGCCCAGCGAAGGGATGTGTGAGCTTCAGAGTGACGGAGAAGACTAAGCCAAACTGAAGATGCAGTTGGATATCCAGATGTTGAAGACGTTCAGACTGTCACACTACACTTTTCTATAACGGTTGGATCTCAAGGGATCACACACACCATGGGGCTTCTACGTAGGGGATCTCTTGCTTTAGTTTCGCTCTCAATGGCGTCTGGAGGGGGTTGAATGTTGTGTCCTGAGTTTCGATAGCTGCCGTGGTACATGCATCAGAGAGTCAGTCAATTCTGCTGTAGGTTTATAGGTAAAAAACTCGAGCTCCATCAGCGCATGACGAGATATGGAGCTCAACTCTGAGCCATAATGTATTTTATAAAGGGAAGGAACTCTGCATTTGAGATGTACCAAGGAACTATTGAAAGCAGGGCCGCTGCACAAGGGTGAAATGCTGGGTTTATTTCAGATTTTCCCTATAAAGATACTATTGAAGAACGTCAGAGACTTGAGGACTTATAGTGGAGGCACTGCTCTACAATACTACACTTGTTTTAGACACTTTAGGAACTTTTTTGCAGGGCCTTATGTTAAAGTTACTTGTTCCTTTCATAACAAACAATCTCTTCATATCATCTTGTTTGTCCTGACAGATGGCTTCAATCTTTAGATGTTAAAGCTGACTTTCTATGTGCAATTGCATGAGCTTGAAGCTGTTTTGTTTTGTTTTTTTAGAGAAACCAATCCATATGTTGTTTCTAATACTTTTTATGATAATGTGATAATGATGATGAATGTATTGTATGTTGCTATATTTTTAAGACACAATGATCAAATAAAGCTGTGAATAATTTGAACACGATCAAGTATTGGGAAGCAAGTCATGACTCAAGAAGGTTTAGATGAATGTTGCTATAAAAGAAATTATCAGACTCATCGCTGTTGATAACGTCAATCCTGCTGAGTCGAGTTCTACGCCGAAACCATATGAAAGGTTTTCCTGTCGACACGAGCGTGCTGTTGAACAGGAAGTGGGCATAGCCTCAAGCAACAACTTCCTCTATCTGCACGCAATATTTGTCAAGCAGCCTTGCCTGTTGCTTCGGGCTTGACGTCTGACCCACTTACAATATTACAATAGATGTCAGTTTAACCCAACATTTGTACACCATGTGACATGAGGTGCATCTGCTCCATCCCTCCCCTGAAATGCTAAGCAATTTAGTCCTGAATCACGCAGATGCGTCTACCAAGACTTCATATGCATTCTCAAAGTGTCCGAAGGGGTTGCTATGAGGGTGTTAACATCTTTCTTGCTAGATAAAGTCAATTGTTTATACCTGGATAATAGATCTGGTTTAATGTGGTTGGAGAATTTATACACATCAGCCTCATTGGGGACCTATTATACCCATATTTTTTTTTTATTGTTTTAAGTCTTGATTTTGAACACATTATTTTCCCATATTCTCCATTTTTGCGGCTCCTCGCTTCCCAGTCTGTCAGTAATGCGCTGTTTAGTTCCGGTCTCTATGAATCCCCTCCTTCTGAAAAGCACACTGTGCTCTGATTGGTCGGCTGGAGCAGTGTTTTGTGTTTGGTCAAGCACTTCAAGCGTGTTTTGGAAATGTCTAACTACTAACTCACTCAACCAGCCCCTTTGTTTTGTATGACTTGGGCATTCTGTGTCCAAAACTGCATACTCTCTTGAGTAGGTACTGGTTTTGAATAAGTAATTACTTCACGAATTGCTAAAAAAGTATGTTCTATATAGTATGAATGTAATCCGGATGTACTACATCCACCATGTTGTCATGATCATGTGACCTGCCAGCGTCAGTTGCATTGCTTCACTGCCCTTCATAAATCCTCTCCTGTGGCCTCATGGGATAGTAAAGTGTCCATCGTATGCACACTTCAGAATCTCGCCGGTAGTAGTAGGTCATCCGGTTACTTTTTCAAAGTATTGCAAATTCGTACTTACTACTTTCGTCACTGTTTTTCGCCTATTAGATAGTAGGGAAGCAATTTCGAAAGCAGCCATTGTGACGTTTTTTTTTTTGTTCCCGGAAGAAACTCAAGACTACAATTTAAGACTTTATATATAGGAAGACTCCGATTACTTATGAACGGGAGAAAGTGCCATGCCCGATATGGCAAATAAGCCCCGCCTTCTAAATGAAAGAGCCAATTGTTGATTAGCTTTGTCCAGATTGAAAAATTCAGTTTTTTTGTCATGATTCGAGCGTTTAGAAACCAAATTTATGAGACAGTTGTCAGATTTCATTGGTGATTTCGGATATGAAATTTAATCCTAAGCTTTGCGAACAGTTTTGGAGAATAATTTGAGACGTTTCCCCATTCAAAGAGATGGGAGCTGCACTTGCACACCCGAGAGGCGTTTCAAAGATGGCCACCGAGTGAAATGACTCATCTTAAAGGGACTTTGCACAATGGAGGCGTTTCAGGGAGTTCAGAAACAGTGATAGATATAAGCCCGTTTCCACCAAAACGTGGAACAATTTGTACCAGGAACTTTTTTTCCACCCCAGACCTACTACTGTCTGCGTTTCCACTGCGGTCTAAAATACCGTCAAGATTAGGCAAATTAGTCCAGAGACGTGGGACTGCGCGCGACTGCTCCTCCCAGTCACAGACGGACAGTAATAATTTTTGTGCGATACTGTTTGCAACAATAACAAGTGGAGGAGATTCAAGCAGCGCTGCTTTTGCTGGTTATGTATTGGTTTACTAAAGACGTAATTAACAAAATGGCGGAAAAGAGACGAGCACTGATACTAAAGCGTATTCTGAAAGCTCGTAAAGCTAGATTTAAAATAAGACAACGTATGTTATTATCAGCTATTACGGACATTGACCGTGAGATGGCTGAGATGAACGCGCGCCATCAGACAGAAAGGGCAAGACTGATATTTACTGAACGCAGAACTTTTCGCGAGACTTTTAAAAATGCCGGTTGAAATAAAATGCTGTGTGAGCTCAACCAGTCAGCATGTTCAGCGCCCAAGTCCCACCCCCGAAAGCTCCTGAACTTTGAAAAAGTACTACCTCGCGAGCAGGGCCGTTTGGAGGGGGAAATATTTACCCGGAAGTTCATTTAGACCCCGGTTCCCACGGTCGAAACACACCGAGTACCACCCCAAAGTTCCTGGGGAAAGTTCCTGCGGTGGAAACGCGGCTATAGGGAATAACTCCTCCTGGAGGGACTTTTCCTTTTGAGCTTTTTCATGCTCAAACAGGAACATTACACACTAAAAAAAGGAAATGGGACCCCTTTAACTGTGTAGTTGCCTTCCTGATTTTGGTTAACTTGATCCAAACTACCAGTCTACCACCAAATGTTTCTTTGACGCCATTATTTTCCCATTACTACCACGCAGTTAATACCCCATTGCTGTCTGTGTGGGAGCGGATGTGTTCTTAAGCGTTCGCTTGGATGCTCCGGGCAGATGTGATGTCCTGTGACAGGCCGAGGCCACATTGCACGACACGTGTGTTATTCCGCCTATCACCGTTAGCTCCTCCCCTTTCCGCTCTGCTCTCTGATCACTGGGCAAATTTGCCCCAAAAATACTGCTGGGGCAGTTCTGACATGCCAGCTTAGGACATGAACCTCAACACGCTCGTCCCATTGGCTGTCTGGTGATGCATCATGGTGACTTTGCAGTTAAACAAAGGGATGGGATCACGTTGGCGGCGGCGTAATGCACATGGTTGCTTTATAAAAATGCTCAAAAGGGATGGATAAAGAAACGCCTCAATATGAGGTTAGAGAGGCCTTTTCGGTTTGATGTTTTGAAGGTGATTTGTAAGTGTAAGAAGCACTTTGAGACTGAAATATTGGGAGACCGTATGATTGATAGCTTTGTATTAATGAATGACACTGAAATGTGAATTTCACCACAGATGTGATGCTGTCTGTATGTCCGTACAGCTCATGTAATGTTATGTTTCATTAAACTCATTTCAATCATGTCTAATTTCAACTGTTGTTTTCATCTCCTCACACATTTGTCACTTGTGGTTTCAACTGGTGCAAAGCAGGTCTTTTTTGCAAACAGCAGGGGAATAACAATGCTAAATGATAAAATGCAACTTAGTTAGGAAAACAAAATAAATGTGTCCGTTCAAAAGTTTTGGGTCAGTAAGGTTTTTTTTGTTGTTGAAAGAAATATTTTTATTCAGGGATGCGTTCATTTGATCAAAAGTGACAGGAAAGACATTTTATAATGTTACAAAATATTTATTTTTTCAAATAAATGCTATTCAAATGAATGTTTTATTCATCAAAGAATGCTACAAAACTGTATCACAGTTTCCACCAAAAATTGATAACCATAAATGTTTCTTGAGCAGCAAATCATCATATCAGAATAATTTCTGAAGGATCATGTGACACTGAAGACTGGAGTAATGATGATTTCAGCTCTGATCACAGGAATACATTACATTTTACTATATATTCACATAGACAACAGCTAATTTAAATTATAATAATACTTCAGATTTGTATGGTATTTTTGATCAAATAAGTGATCTGTGAGCAAAAGAGACTTTTTTTCAAAAACATTAAACAATCTTATTGACCCCAAACATTTGATCAGCAGTGTATTTTGTTATCAAAGGTCATGGAGGTCATCTAATCAAAATCTACAGTATTTCTCACAGATCCAGTTGAGAACCAATGATTTAAATCAGGGGTTTTCAAACTTTATGATGCCAATGACCCCCAAATATGATGACCCTTTATGAGGGACCCCCTTCCTAAAATGAATCTATTTTTATGTATGAAAAAACAATTAAACTGTTAGATAACTAGTAAGCAGAGGTGTCAAGTAACGAAGTACAAATACTTCGTTACCTTACTTAAGTAGAAATTTTGAGCATCTATACTTTACTGGAGTAATTATTTTTCAGCCTACTTTTTACTTCTACTCCTTACATTTTCAAGCAATTATCTGTACTTTCTACTCCTTACATTTTAATAATAGCCTCGTTACTCCTATTCCATATCGGCATGTTTTCATTCCGGCTTGTCGTCAAAAAAAAAAACTATCCACTGTATCCAGATAAATCGCGCCATCCGGATAGAGTGAATTTGATTGTGGTTGGATGAGAAGGATAAACCCAAACCATTCCAACACCCTATTGGGTTGTACGCGATCAATCACACCTGCACCTGCACAAATCACACACACCATGTTGCCAGATAGGCCGGGTTCTCGCCGACGAGCACTTTCAGCCAATCAGCGATCAGCAGGCAGACGAGCTCATTCATGCCTTTAGCCGGGTTTTTAGCGTGATAACTCGTAGCGGTATATTCCAGTGATCGTTATGCCAGTGGCATACAAATACAGTAAGTTTAATCTACAGTAAAGAATGGGAGAGTGACTCAACCCTCAAACGTGAATTACACCTGTGACTCGAAGACTCTTTATAAATATAACCGTGACTCCTGTCCATCGTCATATACACACTTAGGACATCTGCAACTGGCAACCCGACAGCTGCTGAAAGAGGTTTAAATCAACGATTAATCCGTTTTGACTGTGCTAAGTGCATGTACTTCACGAAAGACATACTGTAGTTTTGTCAAAGCAAAGTGCAACACAAAGGTAAGCGCATTGTTGTTATTTATTTGTTGACGGATTATTGTACAGTATCAATGAATTACGCATTTTGACAGTGGTGTGTGCATTTACGTGTGAAATGCCTGTTAATTACATTGCTTTTTCCAATCTCTATATTGGGCACTTTTTGCACATAAATTGGCTTCTTACTGTTGACATTGTGTTTTTCTGAGGGATTGCCGTTTTGACAGTTTCTACCTGGATAGTCATATTTGATTCGTTTTACTGGGATTTTTTTTTTTTTTATCATCAATGTTATGTTTTAAGGAGATAAAATGGTAACTTACTTATCAATTGATTGTAATGCCAATAAAATAATATCACATTATTTTGGCAGTTAAAGTTTTGGTTTTTTTCTTGGAGTGACTAGTTGCCTATAAGTATTGTAAAGGTGCAACAAGTCAAAATTCAGAGGAATGTTGATATAAAATGTACATTTGGAGTTTTTGGGCTGGAAATCGTCGACCCAATCTGGCAACACTGATCACACATTCAAATAATGGTTATTGATAACATGCCTCTGAATTTTGACTTTTTGCTCAGTAGTACACATATGGTTCTTTAATATATTTGGATTGTACTAAAATGCGTTGATTTTCAATGGGAATATATGCGGCTGAAACGGGTAGCCTATGCATCTAAAAAATTTCAACATTAACTTTTTAATATAACATTATAGTTATTATGGCCTTTAGACATTTTTTTTTTTTGAGGAGGTGGGGTATGCACTGTGGCGCGGCCTAATCTTTTGTCCTTAAAGGCCAAAAATGAAAATTCTGTCATCATTTACTCACCCTCAAATACTTCCAACCGGTATGAGTTTCTTTGTTCTGAAGATATTTTGAAGAATGTTTGTAACCAAGCAGATTATATGCAACCATTGACAGCCATAGCATTTTGCCCTACTATGGCAGTCAATGGTTGCTATATCTGCTTGGTTACAAACATTCTTCAAAATATCTTCAGAACAAAGAAACTCATACCGGTTGGAAGTATTTGAGGGTGAGTAAATGAAGACAGAATTTTCATTTTTGGGTGAACTACCCCTTTAATGGCATTTTTTCCCCTTACATTACTTTTACTTTTATACTTTAAGTAGTTTTGAAACCAGTACTTTTACACTTTTACTTGAGTAAAAAGCAGAAGTCTTTTTAAACCCTAGTATCTATACTTCTACCTGAGTAATGAATGTGAATACTTTTGACACCTCTGCTAGTAAGTATGACATTATAAATATAACATATTGTTTCCCCATGTAAATTGGCTATACTTAATGTTGGATGTATAAACCTGAAGAAGAACATTTTCAATTAAAAAGGATTTGTATAAGCAACTTTAACAATAAACGTATGTAAGCAGCTTATGTACCGTGTTAAGAATACCGCCTTACAACCCCAGTGAGCGAGATAAAGGGGACTATAGTGAGAAAAACTTGCTAAAGAGAAACAAAGCAAACATATACAATTCTGGAAAGTATGTATACGGCAAGAAAGGAGAGAACAATTTAGAAATGAAAGAATGTTCAGTAGACTTGATCCATTTTTGCCCCGGACCCCAGTTTGAAAACCCCTGATCTAAATCACACCTGGCTAAAAATATGGACTTCAATCATGTCATTACATGTTTAGGCAGTCTTGTATATCCCCACACATACATATCTCTGTTCTTATCCCACGACAAGCACACATACACATTGAGAGGGGGTTTCACATGATGTCTATGGGCTTGGATGGTTCACGTGCCGGTCCTTCGCCGATGCCCACGAGTGGCAGTGTTGAGACAGCAGTCTGATGCTCTGTCTGGACCGTGACAAAGATCACCGTGTGTCCGCAGACACCCTGCGCTCTCAGGATCGGCCTTCTCAGCCGCTCTGTGTAAATACGTGTGTTTCTGTGTAAAAAAATCTGTGTGTTTCTCTCTCTCTTTTCTTCATCAGGGTTTGTGGGAGGCAGTAGTGCTGGATAATTCTGCATATAAACCTGACTTCTGGTCATTTCCAGAGAGAGAGAGAGAGAGATTGTTTTGATTTGATATAGTGGCCAAAAGTGATGTCCGGCCTAGGAAAACTGACATCTTCACCCTTTATTTGAACAATATTAAAGACTATGCAAGCAGATAGCGTAGTAAACTGTTTTATTGATGATGATAATGCGATGAAATATGCCAAATTGTGCCGACATTATTTTTGGCCAGGCTGCCATACAAAGAAATTATGAACAAGAGAGAACCACTGAAATATTAATGACGCAATCCCGCGACAATGAACCAACAACACCTCAAATACAAAGGATACGCCAGCCTGTGACAGCGTGGACTCACCTAAAGGATTATTAGGAACACCATACTAATACTGTGTTTGACCCCATTTCGCCTTCAGAACTGCCTTAATTCAACGTGGCATTGATTCAACAAGGTGCTGAAAGCATTCTTTAGAAATGTTGGCCCATATTGATAGGATAGCATCTTGCAGTTGATGGAGATTTGTGGGATGCACATCCAGGGCACGAAGCTCCCGTTCCACCACATCCCAAAGATGCTCTATTGGGTTGAGATCTGGTGACTGTGGGGGCCATTTTAGTCCAGTGAACTCATTGTCATGTTCAAGAAACCAATTTGAAATTATTCAAGCTTTGTGACATGGTGCATTATCCTGCTGGAAGTAGCCATCAGAGGATGAGTATGGTGGTCAGAAACAATGCTCAGGTAGGCCGTGGCATTTAAACGATGCCCAATTGGCACTAAGGGGCCTAAAGTGTGCCAAGAAAACATCCCCCGCACCATTACACCACCACCACCACCCTGCACAGTGGTAACAAGGCATGATGGATCCATGTTCTCATTCTGTTTACGCCAAATTCTGACTCTACCATCTGAATGTCTCAACAGAAATCGAGACTCATCAGACCAGGCAACATTTTTCCAGTCTTCACCTGTCCAATTTTGGTGAGCTTGTGCAAATTGTAGCCTACTTTTTCCTATTTGTAGTGGAGATGAGTGGTACCCGGTGGGGTCTTCTGCTGTTGTAGCCCATCCGCCTCAAGGTTGTGCGTGTTGTGGCTTCACAAATGCTTTGCTGCATACCTCGGTTTTAACGAGTGGTTATTTCAGTCAAAGTTGCTCTTCTATCAGCTTGAATCAGTCGGCCCATTCTCCTCTGACCTCTAGCATCAACAAGGCATTTTGGCCCACAGGACTGCCGCATACTGGATGTTTTTCCCTTTTCACACCATTCTTTGTAAACCCTAGAAATGGTTGTGCGTGAAATTCCCAGTAACTGAGCAGATTGTGAAATACTCAGACCGGCCCGTCTGGCACCACAACCATGCCACGCTCAAAATTGCTTAAATCACTTTTCTTTCCCATTCTGACATTCAGTTTGGAGTTCAGGAAATTGTCTTGACCAGGACCACACCCCTAAATGCATTGAAGCAACTGCCATGTGATTGGTTGATTAGATAATTGCATTAATGAGAAATTGCAATACAACGCTCTCCATTGACTTTGTATTGCGTGAAGCGGCCTCCTTGTCATTTTTGACTTATAATAAAAAACAGAACAATGTCTAAAAGCTGATATGTGACAACGTGTACAGCAAACAAGCCCAAAAACACAGAACCAAACACCCAAAAGTTTTTATGAGCTGTTGACCCAAAAAACAAGCGTTTAAGGACAAAAAAGTGGATACAGGCAATTGAGACAGAGAGCGACATTTTATATTATACTGAGAGGGGAACGTAATATACTAGAGGGGAACATAATCAGCGATAGGAAATATCATATATAAAACTGACATCTGGATATTTGACTTTACAGTGACAACATGTTTACTGCACACATAGGTATACTGAGTGTCAGGATCCCAAAATTTACCCATTAAACAATAAAGCATCACAGATACATACACTGTAAAGTTTCCGTACTATATACGGTGAATAACTGTAATAGATCTAACCTTACATTTAATTTAATTTTACAGTAAAATACCGTTAAATTTACCGTTTTTGGAAGTGAAAAAGAACAAGTCATTGTGTAATTTACAGTGAAAACCCGTAAATTGACATTCCCAGAATTCCCTGCGTGACACTTCACATTTCTTGTATTTTCATTGCAATAACTATGTTTCTTCTTTGTTTTTTCTAATCAGTTATGTACATTAGGGTTTTATGTTACATCTGATGTTGTTAAATTAATTTCATGTGTTTTACCATGATGTGTTTAGTGTGTGTGTGAATGACACTGAGCACCTTCTATATATTATTATTGTCCTCTTAAAAGCTGCTTGTGATGAGCTTTGATTCATCACGTGATTCTCATCACCACTGTGATTGGTGGTTGTCCGTATATATCAAAGGTACATAACAGATATTAGTATTTCAATAGGTTGGTAATTTAACATTATTTCAGTTAATGAAATATGTTTTTTTACCGTAAATTGTTTACAGTGTAAACATAATCATTACAAAATAAATCTTTAAATTATACGCTTTTGAACTGTAATTTTTTTTAACCGTAATTATTACATTATAGACCTTTAAATTATACGGTTTTGAACTGTAAAATAAATAATTTTTTAACCATAATTATTACATTAATAAACCTTTAAATTATATGGTGCTGTCCCTAAAAACCTAAAACGTTACTGCCGTATTTTTTACGGAAAAGTTCTGGCAACCACAGCTGCCGTTTTTTTACCGTAAATTTTACAGGGATTTTTTTTACAGTGTACATTGAACATACATTTAAGAAAAAAATATACAAGAGATAGATTAAAAAATAGCAAGAACAGGAACAACAGCCAGAGGGGAAAAAAAACAGCAAGCAAAAATACCTATAAAGTAAAGAAGTAACACAAGTAAAATATCTAACCAATTGGAGTATGTTGAGCCAAGAAGAAGAGACTAAAGGGGGATTTAAAAAAGAACGTAACAAGATAATGTTTCCTTGCTTTGCATTCTTCGCTGCAGAAAGCATTTGAAGATATGAGAAAAACTTTGAAAAATGGCTTATGATTAGAAAATGTACATTTATGAACATGAAATTTCGCTAAGAGAAGTAATAGATTTATAAGGTAAAATTCTTTTCAAAGTTTTTCTCTGTATTAACAAAACCAAATAGAACATGTTTCCAAAAAAAGAAAGAAAAATGAGGGTACACAAAATCAATAATATACCTGCAAAAGCTCTTCCCAAAGATTTTTGCATAGTTACAATCCCAAAACAAATGTACAGAGGTCTCATCTTTTGCATTTCAGAAATCACATTTTATGTCAATATCAGGTTTAACCTTTCTAAGATCTTGAGGCGGCGTTTCGCTGCTCTCTGACGCCACGTGGACGCACATTCGCAGATCGATCGTTTGCTGAGGCAGCTGTCTATAAAGCTTTTCTTGAACTAACAAGGACGTTTTCAGCTCAGAAACAGGATATTCTTACATTACGATGACCTTTTATACATCAAAAGCTCAAGGGAAAGTTGATTTCTCAATTCCTGACCCCTTTAATATTTAAAAATAGTTTCTGCTGCACAGCTTTTGCTGAAGTCCCTTGGTGATCAGATGTTTCTGTTTCTCTCGGTATGAACTCACATTTCTCTTCAAACTCTTCAGAGATCAAATGATGCTGCCATCTGCATTCATCTTCCAACTACGAATTCTGAGATGTAAACACTGTACATCATGTGTGTATTTATCAGTGTTGGTGTGTTTGATCCAGAATCACAGTAAAACCGGCCCTCTGTGTGTGATTGCAGTAGTTGCTATAATAAAACCAAACCACATGTATTTTAGTCAAATACCCTTGAAAGGCAGAATCGTTCCTGTCTGATGAGCAGCCAGACTGCGGATCTTGGCGATGGCCATGGCCATTTTGGGGAATGCAGCTTTGGAAAGATTATATACAGCATTTGAGCCCTGTTGCAAAATAGAGAAGTTAAAATGATGACTCAGGGAAACGAGGAGCATAACATAATCATATCATTTTTTCATCAGCTTATTTTAATCTGAAGATATGTACTCTCCCATCTGTTAGCATGCCTCTGAAAACATGCACATTGGATTTTAACCTGATGCATGCAGTCTGAAGGAAACTTATGTATCTTCAACCAATAAATAATTAAAAAGGATACGTGACTTCAATAAAATTGCATTGCAAGTTCTTTCAAAATAATACCTTAGTATACAATAGTATGTATTTATTGTTTGTGAATGTCTCTTATGCTCACCAAGGCTGATATTATTTGATCAAAAGTGAAAGCTGTGAAATATTTCTATGTGAATATGTTTTAAAATGTAATTTATTCCAGTGATCAAAGCTGAATTTTCAGGTACTCCAGTCTTCAGTGTCACATGATCCTTCAGAAATCATTCTAATATGATGATTTGTTGAAAACAGTTGTGCTGTTTCATATTTCTGCTTTTAATTTTTTCAGGATTCTTTGATGAAAGTTCTAAAGAACAGCATTTATTTGAAATGGAAAATTTTTCGAACATTATAAATATATTTAATGTCACTTCTGAACAATTGAATGCATTCGTGCATTCGTAAAAAAAGACTGATGCTGCGTCCCGATTCGCCTACTTAAACTACGTCCTAAAAGTATACTCTTTTTGTGAAGAAAAAGTACATGCTTTTGAGTGTGTAGCAGAAGAGTATGCAAGCTCTGGGACATACTACTTCTTCATCTATAACGGATTCTGTTGCTTAGTTACGTGCATCCCGTCACCGTTTAAACTGCCCTGTCAATCATCGTCACAGTTCAAATCCTCCACATTCAGTTTAATTTCCTGCCGTATCGGAGATAAATGTAGTCGCACGTTGATCTGCCATTCGTGGGTCTTTAATGCAGAGACTCCTCTCATGTGCTTGCAAAGTTAATGGCCAAACGTATCATTACAAAAGTTCACAATGCGGCTGCAGGTGAAATATAATGTGGATAATATTGAATAAATATCGTTTCGTCAGGTTAAATACTGATAATTGCTCACTCAAGCCCCTTTATCTAATCCTCTCCACTTAACCATCAGACTCGCGTAACCATCATGTTTGTAGTTTTTTAACACTTTTTATCCGCATTTGTAGTTCTAATCGAATCCTCATCCATCTCGCAATGGGTTGTGGGGAATATCAGCCGTTAGAGTGCGCATCGATCTACACTTCGGATTCTGACCAGAAATAGTAGACCATCCGGGAATCTTTGGAATACTCTTTTCAACATATACGATTTGGGACATACTAATAATTTTTTCGAATACTCTTTAGTACGGACAGTATGCGAATTGGGACGCAGTGTGAGCCCTACTATTGACTATTGAATGTTAGTTTATATCTTTTCATTTATCCCTCTGGTGCTCTCAAATTTTACATTTAGTTTTTTTTAGAATCATTTACTTCATCAGAATGGTATGAAACTAGTACCACACGTATACACATATAATAAATCATGGACATGATTCAAAAAGGTCAAAAATGCGGTCAAAAATGAGTGCATTGGAAATTAATGGGAAATGAAGTTCATCTAGTGGAAGCGTTTGGTATTGCGAGTGCACACAAACAAAATATTACTGAAAGCTCATTTTTTAAGATATCAACCTCAAATTTGGAACATTACTTTTTTATGGCTTTTTGTGGATTTATGGCTTACGCGGGCGTTACGCAGTTGTCCACGTCTGTTGCCATGGTTTCTACGGCAGTAACCCAAGAGTAACGCGGATATGACGCCATCGACAGGCGACTCCCTCACACGTCCCGGTTCCTTGGTTAAAATTTTCTCACGATTTACAAATAGTTTGAAATATTTGTGATATTGTAAGTACTCAACTGAACAAAATATATAACACTGGAGGTTTTTGGATATTTTACGGCAAAAATCCTACATAGTGCACCTTTAAGTCTGTTGCTCCAAAGCGTTCAAGATTTATGACATTTATGACATTTTCAGGTTTATATGCTCAAAAAGTGGATAATAAATGGATCATAATTATTCCATAAATATAATTTAGTACCATAAAATCCCCTAAAAATACAAAATATTCAATAACACAACATTATCGAACTAAATTAGAGTACATTAATTTCATTGAAATAAAAGATTCAGTTATTTGTGACCGCCACGCGAGCAGCACCAGAGAGTTAAGCTCCTTTAAGTGCACTTTTTTCCACAAGTGGTTATTTGTGAAGAGCTTGAGGAGCAGCTCGAGATCGGCATGTATTTAATCACACAAAATGCTTGATTCACGGTGCACAGAAGCAAGAAGCAACTGCATGTGAATGCAAATAAGTGTGAAAATTCAGTATTTTTCGCATCTTTCTTCTCACATATACATCAGCTGAAACAATTGTGCTTGAAGCGAGAGCTCAAAAGCAACCAGACCCCTTCATTGAACCTTGAATGCAGTTGTGTTTTGCTCAAATGTGATCTCTGACAGCCCGGATAATTATTGCAACACTCTCACTGCGCTATTGAAAGACGTGTGTGTAGATCAACCCATCAAAAACACTGACTGACGTGAGCGCTGGATCATTTCAGGGAACAGGTGCTGGGAGACATCTGAGTTGTTCAGGTGGAAACATATAGGCTTGGCATGTGGAGAGACAGCCAAAGTGTGTTTGACTCTGGAGGACGACCAAATCTGACACACATGTTGCTCTGAATAGGATGAGAAGAGGATTTTGTGTGAGATTCATCATAGTGACAACAGCTGAATGTGGCATGTGCTCTGTGATTGGCTGGCTCACGCCACATGACTGAGTTACATAAAATGTACATGATTCTGTCCTACATTCTGATGTAAACAAACTTTAAACCATTAAAACTGATGCATTCGACAGATGACTTTTATCCAAAACTACTTACAATTGTTAAAAAATGCATGTAATCCAAGACAACTTTATAAAGCCTACTTCTATCATATCATCTGACTATTTCTAGGGCATCTGAATTATCAACATGATCAAAACCTGTTGCACACAGACTTTAGACTTTTTTTTGCAAGTAAAAGGCCTTTTAGTATAATTGTAAAAATGTTTTCAGCTCAGTCTTTTTGCTGTGAAATCTTTACTGATACTTATATAATAAACATAAGAATAACTTATATATTAGTAATTCATCAAAATGAACACTTAATGGACTGAAGCAACTTGATAATCTGATATTTTTTTTGAAAAATCATGTTCAAATATGATCATCAGGCTTTTGATGAATGTTAATTTTTTTCATCTCTCAATCATCATTATATGTTTTGAAACTACAGAGATTTGATCATAAAACTAAATTAAATATAATCTTAATAAGACATTACTGGCAGAGTGACGACTGATAAATATCTCATTGATTTACATTACAGGCATCAGAATTTCATCTTATTTTTTGGCCATATTTATATCAGCAACTGACCCAAATTGCATATGTTTGCTCATTTTGGGCCTCTGATTAAATTGAGCTGTTTTCCCCTTCATATTCTCACTATATCATACAGCCATAAAAGCCTGATGTGCAAATGTTTCTTTTATTTTTTTCTAAATAAATATATATAAATACAACAGCAACTCGTAAACGTAAACACGTAAAATCACAGAGCGGGGTCAGCGCATGCTGAGAGTCAATAGCTCCAGACCTCCAAACTTCTTGTGGCCTTCAGATGAGCTCAAGAACAGTGTGTAGAGCTTCATGGAATGGGTTTCCATATCCGAGCAGCTCATCCAAGCCTTACACCAAGTGCAATGCAATGCGTTGGATGCAGTGGGGTAAAGCACGCCACCACTGGACTCTAGAGCAGTGGAGAGATGAGTTCTCATCCCATGGATGAGTCTGGGTTTGGCGTTTTCCAGGAGAACGGGACTTGCCTGACTGCATTGTGCCAAGTGTAAAGTTTGGTGGAGGGGGGATTATAGGAATGGGGGGATTTGATGGGGGGGGGGGGGGGGGGGCGTTTTTCAGGGGTTGGGCTTGGCCCCTTAGTTCCAGTGAAAGGAACTCTTAATGCTTCACCAAGACATTTTGGACAATTTCATGCTCCCAACTTTGTGGGAACAGTTTGGGGACGGCCCCTTCCTGTCCCACCATGACTGCACACCAGTGCACAAAGCATCGGTCCATAAAGACATGGATGAGCGAGTTTGGTGTGGAGGAACTTGACTGGCCTGCACAGAGTCCTGACCTCAACCCGACAGAACAACTTTGGGATGAATTAGAGCGGAGACTGAGAGCCAGGCCTTCTCGTCCAACATCAGTGTCTGACCTCACAAATGCGCTTCTAGAAGAATGGTCAAAAATTCCCATAAACACACTCCTAAACCTTGTGGAAAGCCTTCCCAGAAGAGTTGAAGCTGTTATAGCAGCATGTGCATGAAAAAAACAGGCATCCCAAAACCTTTGGCAATATAGTGTGTATATATATATATATATATATAAGCAGTTTTTACTCAGATAATAATTGCTAAGAAACTGCTATACTTTCTTGTACTCCGATACTCTTTGTTTAATTTACGACTTTGAAAAATCTTTTTTTTTACAGCGCAAGGTTAAGAAGCACTTATGTCTCATTTGGTTTTGTTTCATTGGCAGATTTGTATGCACTTGTATTAATCACTAAATGCTTTATTCTTAGTTCTTATTTTCTCTCGGCTCTGGTTGTTGAAAGGAAACTATTTAGCATGTTGGGTTATGCAATGCATGGTGTCACATTCTTCCTATAGGACTCAATGCACCGCAGGGGCCAGTTTTTGTTAAGGTTCAGTGCCACATGATATTTCGGGTTACTTATTCTGTGCACATGTGGCCCAGGGTCCCATTTCAACAGGATACAGCTATAACTGGGCCAGATATGTAAGAATGAATATGCGTGTGTGTGTTTCTGCCAGCTCATCTCACTGGAGGCCTTCGAGTAAGAAGTGAGTCCAAACATGCAGGAAAACCTGCCGAATAACTGCACTGCAGCCAGTTTGAACCAGTTACTGAGAGCGGCGGAGACGGGTGGGGGCAACACAAACAGAAACAGATCTCAGACAGAGAAGCACAACACTGGAGTTTCAGAAATGTGTCTTTGGGAGGGTTTAGCCTGTTGCACTGATCTGTGTTTTAGCAGCAGGACTGAGGAGAGTGTCAAAATGAGTCGAGTTCCTCTGGCGTAACTGCAAGGTCATGGGTTTGATTGCCAGCTCATAAATATACAGTTCAAATGCATACCTTGAATGAACTGTAAATCACTTTGGATAAACACATGCCACACTGCCGCTCAAACTTTCTTTCTTTTTTTTTAAAGAAATGAACACTTACATATTCAACAAGGATTCATTAAATTGATGAAAAGTGACATTTAGAATGATGCTGAAAATTCAGCTTTGAAAAATTAAATTTTACATTTACATTTATGCATTTTATCCAAAGCAACTTACATTGCATTCAAGGTACACATTGTTTACATTTTACAATATATTCCCATAGACAACAGCTATTTTTTCACAATTTACTGTTATTTTTAATCAAACAAATGCAGCCTTGGTGAGCAGAAGAGACTTTTTTGGTTTATTTTTGCATGCATGTTAAAAACAATACAACAAGTCAAATCAATGCATTCCGGATTAAAATAAAAAAATCACTTTAAATGTTACATATTTTGTAGTATTAGTTGCATTTTTTGAGCTAGTTAAATATTTTCCTAAAGTTGTGTGAAATTCCTCGAGGACGGTGAGCCGATTGCTGGGGCTGTTTGCAGGATCACCGCATTCCTTACAGGCGGGACAAAGACGACTCAATGCTCATGTATAGGTCGAGGGGGAGGGGCAGTTATTTAGGGTATGTTGGTTCATATCGACTGAGACCACCGAGCCTCTCAGAGGCAGATAACCATACATTACATGAGGGCAGAGGTCATATGACGCTTGTGAAACAGAGGAGCGCTGATTTCCCTTACGAAAAAAGAAGTTTATTCAAATAAATGCTATTAATGCTATTAGTATACTTCTTTTTTAAACTAAAAATAAGAAAGTACTTTTAGTGTACTTTGTATGTTTCTCAGAAATATACTCAAAATTGCACTTCATTTAATTAAAATTGTTCTAATAAGTCCAACAAAATTTAAACACTATTACACACTATCAAGTCTCCCCCTTTTCTCATCTTGCTCAAAAATACATCAAATAATTATTTTACATATAAAATAACAATATTTACTCTTTATTAAAGTACAGTTAAATACAATAAAATAATACCTAAATAGGAACATAGTATATTAAAGTGCAATATATATGTATATACTGTATATACGCTCACCTGAAGGATTATTAGGAACACATACTAATACTATGTTTGACCCCCTTTCGCCTTCAGAACTGCCTTAATTCTACGTGGCATTGATTCAACAAGGTGCTGAAAGCATTCTTTAGAAATGTTGGCCCATATTGATAGGATAGCATCTTGCAGTTGATGGAGATTTGTGGGATGCACATCCAGGGCACGAAGCTCCCGTTCCACCACATCCCAAAGATGCTCTATTGGGTTGAGATCTGGTGACTGTGGGGGCCATTTTAGTTCAGTGAACTCATTGTCGTGTTCAAGAAACCAATTTGAAATGATTGGAGCTTTGTGACATGGTGCATTATCCTGCTGGAAGTAGCCATCAGAGGATGGGGACATGGTGGTCATAAACAATGCTCAGGTAGGCCGTGGCATTTAAACGATGCCCAATTGGCACTAAGGGGCCTAAAGTGTGCCAAGAAAACATCCCCCACACCATTACACCACCACCACCAGCCTGCACAGTGGTAACAAGGCATGATTAATCCATGTTCTCATTCTGTTTACGCCAAATTCTGACTCTACCATCTGAATGTCTCAACAGAAATCGAGACTCATCAGACCAGGCAACATTTTTCCAGTCTTCAACTGTCAAATTTTGGTGAGCTCGTGCAAACTGTAGCCTCTTTTTCCTATTTGTAGTGGAGATGAGTGGTACCCGGTGGGGTCTTCTGCTGTTGTAGCCCATCCGCCTCAAGGTTGTGCGTGTTGTGGCTTCACAAATGCTTTGCTGCATACCTCGGTTGTAGCGAGTGGTTATTTCAGTCAAAGTTGCTCTTCTATCAGCTTGAATCAGTCGGCCCATTCTCCTCTGACCTCTAGCATCAACAAGGCATTTTCGCCCACAGGACTGCCGCATACTGGATGCTTATCCCTTTTCACACCATTCTTTGTAAACCCTAGAAATGGTTGTGCGTGAAAATCCCAGTAACTGAGCAGATTGTGAAATACTCAGACCGGCCCGTCTGGCACCAACAACCATGCCACGCTCAAAATTGCTTAAAGGGTTAGTTCACCCAAAAATGAAAATTCTGTCATTAATTACTCACCCTCATGTCGTTCGACACCCGTAAGACCTCCGTTCATATTCGGAACACAAATGAAGATATTTTTGTTGAAAGCTGATGCTGAGAAAGGCTTCAGATAGGCCTCCATTGGCATTCAGTACATTCACACTCCCAAGACGCATAAAAGGCACTTAAAACGTTGTTACAAAGTCCATCTCACCACAGTGGCTCTACAATAAGTTTACGATGCGACGACAATAGTTTTTGTGCGCAAAAAAAAATCAAAATAACACCTTTATCCAACTTGTTCTTGACTTCCGTGTGTGCCTCCACGACGCATGCGCGAGAATATGACGCAGATCCAGCGTTCGGACACATGACCCAGAAGCGATTTGTTTACAATCAGAGGAAGACGCGCGTGTCTAAGCTGTTGAATTCTACATTGATCGTGCTTTAGGTCTCGGCGTAGTTCTCAAAATGGGGTTAAAGTGTGCATTTCATGGATTCCCCAACCCCGGCGCTACGTCATATTCTCGCGCATGCGTCGTGGATAAAATTAACTTGAAGTATACTTATTTTTTGCAAGGGTTAAGAAATCTCCTCAGAATAAAAAAATAAAAAAGGTAATTATGAGTTTTTATCTTACATATTTTTTATCTTATCTTACATTGTGAGATATGAAGTCAGAATTGTGAGATCTAAATACAATTGAGAAATTAAAAGTTGTAATTATATTTTGAAATGTTTTATTTTGTGGAGGAAACAGTTTGGTTTCAGAAAGTCACCTCTATCAGTCTCTATGATCTTTTTTGATCAAATTAGTAGAAAGACTAAAATAGTATTTCATTGTAAACAAACTCCAGTAATCTTTGTTTCATTTAAAACTTTGAAAAATCAGTTTTTACAGTGTATTCAAAAGATAACAGGCAGAATAAATGCATAAGCAGAAATGCACACACAGCTTTTGATATCAACAACAAAAGACACAAGTTTCTTCTCCTCCTCCCTTTTTAAAAATTGACACACCTACATTTTTGATGTCCCATCTATGCATGATATGGTTTGTTGCATTTTATTATTTGTTTATATATTTAGCATTGCTGTCAGAACACAGACACAGTTTGATCCAAAAATCCGAAGGAATATGATCTAAATAAATAAGAAGCCAGAGCAGAAATACATATTTGGAGGGAGGTGAGAGAGACCGAGGTTAAAGGTCACAGTTGCAGTACATGTATGCTGGTGTATGCCATACAGCAGTCACCCCCCCCCCCCCCCCCCCCCCCCACACACACGTATGGCTTACATAACGCCTATAGATATGCATGTGTGATCTTTGTTTGACAACAAACCGCAGAAATCTTTCTAGCTGATGAGTAAAAATGTTAATGGACGGACATCCTGGTTTGAGTTCAATCCGACCTGCCGGTGCTCATACACTGATCATACACTGACCAGGCATAACATTATGACAGGTGAAATGAATAACTGATGATCTCTTCATCACGGCACCTGTTAGTGGGTGGGATATATTAGGCAGCAAGTGAACATTTTGTCCTCAAAGTTGATGTGTTAGAAGCAGGAAAAATGGGCAAGCGTGAGGATTTGAGCGAGTTTGACAAGGGCCAGATTGTGATGGCTAGACGACTGGGTCAGAGCATCTCCAAAACTGCAGCTCTAGTGGGGTGTTCCCGGTCTGCAGTGGTCAGTCTCTATCAAAAGTGCTCGAAGGAAGGAACAATGGAGAACCGGCCACAGGGTCATGGGCGGCCGAGGCTCATTGATGCACGTGGGGAGTGAAGGCTGGCCTGTGTGGTCCGATCAAACAGACGAGCTACTGGAGCTCAAACTGCTCAAGAAGTTAATGCTGGTTCTGATAGAAAGGTTAAATAGGTATGCAAACATTTTTAATTTAGGTGTACGCAAATGTGATGGACTGGAAATAAATCGAAATGGCAAGAATGTTGCCGTTCTGAATGTGAATGTTGAATGTGTGATTAGCATATTCCTCCAGAGTAAAAATCTCAAAAGCCATTTTGATTCTCAAGCAAATGTCATCAAAAATATAAAAATAAACATATCTGTTGAGGAATGGGAAGGCAGTAAATGCACAAGATTTTTAACTTTTTAATGTAACATTAAATATTATGCATGATCTAATTAGGGGTTCAAGCACGAAGTGCGGAAATGCCTATGTTAATTTTCTGTCGTAAAACTGATAGTGCAGACCAAACCGTAAGGCCTAGAGACTTGAAACCTGGCCAGATGATAGGTCTCAATTTGGGGAGAGACTGACAAGGTATGACCCCGATTGGCCAACAGGGGGCGCTACAGCGATCAAAAATGTGAAAATGCTCATAGACCGCTTGTCATAGTGGTTTATATCATTGGAATCCATAGGTCAAGATTCAATTCAGTTCAATTCCCATTTATTTGTATAACGCTTTTCACAATACATATTGTTTCAAAGCAGCTTCACAGAAAATGCATGCATATAGATTACAATTTAAAGTGATTTGTTATCAGAGGAGACTGTGTCCAAGTTATGTATTTCAGAAATGTACATATACAAAGCACACAGTTAGCTAACAACGTATTATTAATCAATGTAATAATTTAGGGCACAAACAATGGGCTCAATGAAGTATGAATACATGTGATTTGGGTATATGGAAAATTGAGCATCGGTGCGTGCTAATGCAGAGTTGCGTCAAGATGTATATCTTCGATTTCATTTCCGTCATGAAAAACTTTCCGCCATTTTGAATTCAGTCCAAAACCTACTTTTGTGAGCTAGTCCTAGGCTTTTCGCCCGAACGGTTCCAAACCAGTGCAGAAATATTCTCTGGAGTCTGAACATCAATAAAAGTTGAAATTTTGATTCACTGTCACTAAGGGGCGCCAACATTTTCAAAGTGGGCGGGGCCACTTTTACTAAATTGGCTATAACTCTTGAACGTAATAAGATTTTTTCACCAAACTTGGTACACATTTATATAGGCTCAATATTTGGTCAAATGAAAAAAATTGTGGCGATTGGCCACCTGGTGGCGCTATAACAGGGAAAAAAAACATGAAAATGACTATAACCACCCAACCGTTAGGCCAATTGAAATCTATGAGGACATTGGCGTATCTTAAAAAACATGGTCACCATGAATTTTGAGCACCTATTAAACAAGGTTAACGGAGGCCGATCAGAGCAAAACTCGGTGGGCCTGTTCGACTCATGGCCCTAAAGTTTTGTGAGAATTTTGAAAGAATTTTCCCACATGGAGGTGTGGGGGATATATCATGTTTTACGAGTGTGTTAACAATTTTTATGCAAAGTTTTGAATATTCATATCATTTGATCTCATACTGAATAACTTTGCCTACTTTTGCGAACTAGTCCTAGGTTTTTTGCTCAATCCAATAAAGTCAAGTCAACTTTTTTTATATAGCGCTTTTTACAATGCAGATTGTTTCAAAGCAGCTTCACAGTGTTAAACAGGAAAATAATGCAACAGAATTTGATTCAGTTGTACAGCCGCTCCGGAGAAAACGGTGATATCTAGCTCATTTCAACTATCATACAGTGACAATGTGGGCATTAGATCAGTTATTTAGTTTATATGGTTAATTTAGTTTAGTAATTCAATTTATTTGGATATTTAGTTGACAATTTAGTGTCCCCAACTGAGAAAGCCAAGCCAAAGGCGACAGTGGCAAGGAACCAAAACTCCAAAAATTGAGAAAATAAAACCACTGTAGTACAATTATCTGCAATAATAATCAATTATTCTCAAATTTTTTTAATTTATACCCTTTGGGTAGCTATATAAGCTATAAGGGTCATTTGGAAAATGGGCATGGCCAAGTGCACGCAAAAGCCTATAACTCCTAAACGAAAACCTGGATTATCACAAAAATAAGTGAGCACATGTGCTACATGATTCTAAACAGTCATGCAAACGTTCATGGAGATCGGACCATAGGTGGCGCTATAACTGTTAAAAATCTTTAAAAAACATGTATTTCCTGTGGTAAATTGCCTGTATTGGCTGTAAATGGTCTTTTCCATCTATAATCTAAGTGGTAACATGCTTAATAAAACATAACACCTTTTTACGCATTGGCTTAAAGGTCTTAAAGTGCTTGAAACCTGATAATAACTGCTTGCAGCTATATTTAATACTTATAATTATTTACATTTTGAAAGAGCATTAAAATCTCTGTAATGCAGCTCAAAAAGTTACACATTTGCAATGGTGTCCCTGCAACATAAAAATACCAAATTGACTTTTATCAGTTTTATGACAACACTTGAAGTTCTTCCTCAGGTTAAAGGTCATGGATGGAGTGAGTCACCACTGACCAAACAGTGAGTTTATTTATTTTTTATGCATTTGATGCTTTAATGCAAAGTAGTTTGAGTTTGACTTGATCTACATTTTGTCTATTACCAGTTTTTGTGGAAAATGGCATGTTTTACAAGTTATGATGGAATGTTTGTCTTTGAAACTGTTTTCATATTGAAATTCAAACTGTATTTGTCACACAAACACAACCATATAAATTGTACACTGTGCAAATGTTTTTATTTTTCAGACTCTTTGCAAACTTAACATAAGAATAATAACTGAAATCAGGTCATATTAAGTGATATTGATGTCAATGGAAGTATTTTGCTTCTGCAATACCTTCCTTTAACTTTAAATTAACCATGCAATTCTTCAGCAGTGTTATTATCTCCCATTAATTTGTATTAAAAGTAAATGAAAGAGCAGGCTGGACATATTTTGAATGCAGTATCAAATAAGAGTTTGATTACCGAATCACTTTGAGATGGAAAGGCAGTGGCGGTTGTGCAGGTGCATTTCATCTCAGGGAGGGTCAGAGGTTTGGAATTCTCTTAGGGTCATATTGTTTTTGCTAAGTGCTATTTTGAGCGGGAACACGCTGTACCGCCGACATGTGTATATATACATATATAAACTGCATGAACTCAATGCTGGATGCATGTGGTGTCAGTGTCATTCAGGGATGAAGAGGACAGGTCAGTTTTATAGGTGTGATATATGACATAACGCTCAACACTTACAATATTGGTGATGTGAAATGATATTGAGACCATGAAAAAAGTCATCTGTCGCATCTAAACGCTGCAGGTTCTGCCAGATGCATGCTGTGCGAGCATCTGTGTTGCCGATCAAGATGCTCAAAACTCTGACACGTGTTGATGAGCATGTGTAACCTTCAGAGATCTCATAAATACTTGGCAATACGGTATGATATTAAATTTGACCATGGCAGATCTGGTCCCCCGCCTCTATTAAGTGGCAAAATGTCTATTGTTGGATGTAATCTGTATTCCTAGAAGAGAAAGATCGTACATTTTGTCAACATTTAGCAATTTAGGAGAACATCAGCGTGTACCGGGGCTAGTTGTCACACAGCAGGGATGTGTGAGTAAATATAAGGCCGTTTGTGCAGATGCACAAAAAAAGGAGGTTTGTTTCAGTGGTTTTGCATGTTGGTTTCAAACAACTAGTTGGGTCAGGTTGTCTTAGGTAATAAAAACATAACGGTTCATTATGTAAGGTCTTTAAACGCCACTGAAAACATAGTTATTATGTATATTATATTGCATTTCTGTCAATAGATCCTCATAAATACCACACACTGCACCTTTAAAGAAGACTTACAAGAATACTTGCAGTATAAAACTACTAAACTAGTGGTTTACTGCACTCTAAAAAATGCTGGGTTTAAAATAACCCAAGTTGGGTTGAAAATGGATAAACCCAGCGATTGGGTTGTTTTAACCCAGCGGTTGAGTTAAACGTTTGCTTAAAACAACCCAATCGCTGGGTTAAAACAACCCAATTGATGGGTTTGTCCATTTTCAACCCAACTTGGGTTGTTTTTAACCCAGCATTTTTTAGAGTGTATACTACAAGTGAACTTATAAGTATACACTCTAAAAAATGCTACTAATGGACTTGAAAATGGACTAACCCAGCAACTGGGTTGTTTTAACCGAGCATTTGGGTTGTTTTAACCCAGCATTTGGGTTGTTTTAACCCAGCGGTTGGGTTAAATTTTAGCTTAAAACAACCCAATCGCTGGGTTAAAACAACCCAATTGCTGGGTTTGTCCATTTTCAACCCAACTTGGGTTGTTTTTAACCCAGCATTTTTTAGAGTGTACCGACAGTTTACTTGTCAAATACTTGTAGCTTTTTTAGGTTATGTAAGTACACTTTGAAGTACACTTTAAAAAATGCTGGGTTAAAAACAACCCAGGTTGGGTTGAAAATGGACTAACCCAGCAATCAGGTTGTTTTAACCCAGCGGTTTGGTTAAATGTATGCTTAAAACAACCCAATCGCTGTGTTTGTCCATTTTCAACCCAACTTGGGTTGTTTTTAACCCAGCATTTTTTAGAGTGTAGTTGCAGTACAAACGAAAAACTTGGTTGTAAACTAGTTGTGTACTCAAAGTTTACAACTGACACGTTGTAAAAAGTGGGCCAATTTAGTTCCAAGCAGTATTGAAATAGTACACTTACAAGTATACTTCTAGTACATTGATATTAGTATACTTACTACTATACTTGATATTTACTTAAGTACTTAAGTAACACAAAAAAGGATATTTTTAAGAATGTTGGGAACCAAGCAGAGAGAGCAACCATTGACTACCATAGTATTTTTTTCCCTACTATGGTAGTCAATGGTTGCTCTATCTGCTAACGTTCTGTCAAGGTTTTCCTAAAGACATGAACAAATGTTCTTACAGAAACATTAGAGTTTAAAGTTATCAGGGGTCCGTTCTTCATACGTCGCTAACTCAGTCCACTGGATTTGATTGTTGATGATTTGGCGTGATCTTGGATTGTTTGGTTCTTCGATGTTCATCCTGGACTTGCTGTCATAGCAACAGGTCCAGAAGCTTAAACCTGCTTGGGGCGGCTTATTTCATGTAAACAGGATTAGATTGCAACTTTTTAAGCGATGTTGATACTTAAATCTGTCCCAACCACTGCTACTTTATTACAGGAGTTCCTTACTGAACCAGGGGCAATAATAATAGAAAAATGTGAAAATAATATTATAATGTTGTGTATAATACTATAGACACAGCCACTTGATTGAGAGATGTATTTTTGATAGTTTAATTACTCTATAATGTAGACACATGCTGTACAGTTAATCTGAGCGTGCATTTAGTGATGACGGATATTATGGGATGGCTTGATGCAGCAGGAGATGCAGAGAACTTGATCTTGAAACTTTAATTAATGCGGTCATGTTACAAATCTGCTTCAAATTTTAATAAATAATAAAAAAAAACATTCTTAGAACATATTTTTGTTACACTGTAAACAAAGTTGCTGCCTTAAAAGCTGCACTATGTAAAATTTTTTCAGTAAAATAGCCAAAAACCACTATGCCAATGTTATATATTTTGTACAGTTGAGTACTTACAATATCCCAAATGTTTCCAACTATTTGTAAATCGTGAGAAATTGCTACTTTAACCGAGGAACCGGGACGTGTGAGGGCGTCGCCTGTCGGTGACATCATATCTGCGTTCCCCTCGGTTTCCGGTTTTATTTTGCAGAAACTCTTTATGCTGTGCTCACACCAAACGCGAAAAGAGCGTCTGGCGCAAGTGATTTCAATGTTAAGTCAATGAAAAGGCGCGTTGACGCGCGTCTGGAGGTCCCGCGGCGCGGAAGGCGCGTTTTGCGAAGGATGCGAATTGAGCGTCTTGAGCGTTACACGCGAGTGGTGCTTTTGTGCATTCACACGTTTGAAGGGAATTCGCGTCTGACGCCTGAGTTGAAAATTTTTAACTTTGCCGTCAATTCGCGCCGCGTTAACCAATCAGGAGCCTGCTCGCTGCTGTCACATGGTAAAGTGAAGTGATGATAAACCCTGCATAATTTAAAAATACTACTATTGGTCACAAAATGTAGTTTTAAGACTTTTTCAGGTGGGAATGTAGTTGTTTAAAGCTCAAATCTTTGGTTTATTTATAAAGAGAGCGCCTATTTAAAAAAATATATCTTGTGTTTTTGGAGTTGTGAGATCCAGGCGATCACCGGGCAATCACTGCTCATTAAACCCGGCGAGAGCAGCCTTTCCTCGGCCAGTCCTTCTGCCGTTTGCCGCTGGCTCTGATGTCCTGTAGTGGTTCGTCTTGTGTGGATCTAACGGCCGATTTTTGGTGTCATGAATATATCATTTGTTGTCTGCCAAATCGTTTTGACTGAGGGCAAAGAGAAGTTTCATAACTTTATTTTTTAAGGATATTTAAATATACAGGCAGTGAAGATAATGTAGGAGTTGCCTGGACCACATCTGTTTAATATATATTTTTAATGAAAATTAAAAGAGGCAGAGTGGTGTTTTATGACATATTTCTCCTGGAGTGCCTTGAACGCACGTCAATTTAGCTTCCAGCACTCGATTTCTACGCGCGTCCAATTCGCCGCGGACACGCGAATACATTCATAATGTTCGCGCGTGAAACTAGACGCGGTAGACACGATTTTGACGTTCTATTCGCGTTTGGTGTGAACACAGCATTACTCTCACTGCACAGAGTAACGTCATCACATCATCAACACACTCAGATGTGTTTAATATGATCAACAGAACTGCTCACACTCATGAGCGGAAAAGCGGAAGTGGCGCCGGCGACTGTGTCATAATAAAAGTCCTGCTGCTCGCGAGGTGTGTGTTGCGTTCATCTTATTAACAATCGCTCCAGCGGTTCCTCAGCTCCACAACACTCAGTCCTGCTCTGCTTCACTACAGTAACGTTAATAATCACATCCATGAGCATGATTTCTGCCCGAGTCCTATCCCGATTCTTTCCCACCGGCTGTGAGGTGAAGACCCAAGATTCTGCGCTCAAACTTGGCGTCATCAAACTACGCCTTTGTTTTGAACAGGCGACCTCTAGCGGGCGAAAAAGTTACACCTTTAAGTTTTCAAGTACAATCAACTTGCATTTTTAAGTAATTTCACCTTAAATGAAACTGATTAAACGGACTTAAAAATGAGCTGAATCTTGTATAATTTGAAGTTGAATATGGCTTATTTTGATGAGTTAAAGTACTGTAAAAACACATGTTGTCATAACTTATTGATCATATGATTTTTCTCAGTGTAGTTAGGTTATTGTTTTACTGTTTACATTTTTCTTAAAAGAGAAAGACTGTTTAATGTTACATAATGTTACACAACATGCCCCTGTTTTTTTTAAATTTTTTTAAGTGTTTAAGTTTTTTTTTCAATTTGCAACAGAACACAACATTAGAAGTATTTTTAGAGTTCGAGAATTCAAATTTAAACCAACATCCTTCTTGAAAATAAAAAAGAAATGTATATTTAGAGCTTTATGAATGCAAAATGCATGAGGAATAGTAATAAAACAAGGTTTGCGTCTATACAGAAATTGACTTTAGGTCTTCTCTGGCCCTATAATGTTTACACATTACACAATTACACACTGCATTAACACAAGTGTATTAGCCCTGCTTTAATAATTAATAAGCCTTGATCAGTGATCTCTTGACCTACAGTCAATCATCACTGCTGGATATTAAAGGCCAGCTGTGAAATGTTGGATGTGCTCATACTGAGAGATACCGAGAGACTCGCACATGAAGACAAAGACTCATTATGTGGCACGTGGGTCCTCACAGGAACACCGTGTTCTGTACATTTTGTTCCACATGTCACGCGCAGAGAAACACGGACCGCGGCGGACACACGTGCTCACGAAGAGCTCTGACGCCATCTGCCGGTGATGACGTGTGGTTGAACACGACACGAGACATTTGCGGTCGATTACAAACTATTCAGACTAATCATTTCAAAACAGAGAATAAACGACCATTTATGCTTTTCGTTTAAACAATGAAACAATAAAGGCAGCGCTCAAAATAAAGACACATTTGTGGTTCTTAATACTATAATATAGTATTAACATATTAAACATATAAATAAAAATTATAATAAAACAACACTGGTCTTGATAAATGTGTTTGAACATTATTACGCATTTTGTCACATTATATAGTCCATATAATATATATATATATATATATATATATATATATATATATATATATATATATATATATATATATATATATATATATATATATATATATATATATATATATATATATATATATATATATATATATATATATATATATATATATATATATATATATATATATATATATATATATATATATATATATATATATATATATATATATATATATATATATATATATATATATATATATATATTAGGCGTTTGTTACAAGGGCATCTGATTCTAGATCAGTCTGAGTGGCATAAGCCTTAGATCACATTCCTTTAGTTTTGAGTTGATCTTTGAGTTTGGTTAATATTTATTTGCCAGTCTTATCTTTACTCATCAACCTTTTAGTGGCTTAATCAATTGCATTAAGATCAATTATAAATGACAACCTAACATGTCCCAACCTAACTTCAAATAGGCTACCCAAAATTCATTAAACTGCAACTTTTATACAGTAATAATACGAAACTATTTGATTCAGAATGATTTTTATGCTGGTTAAAACTCTCTTCACATCCAGATATAGCCTGGCTCCGCCCTCCTACGTACTTCCGCTCAATTTTCATTTTCCTTCAGTTCTCTGTCTGGGATTGCGGTATATTCTCTGGTTTTCTCTGGTCAAATTTTAACCGGTCTAATCAGCGAACAGAGGAAGTGTCTGAGAACAATGACGTCGATGTCGTGCGCTAGTTTGCGATGACATACGTCACTACCAAATGTTGGTTATGGCAGATCCAGAGCAGCTCTGGGCAGATCCAATAGTTTTAAACAGAGTTCCCGCCTTCAAGGAAGTAAATGCTTGTCGATGGAGAGTGGCCAGACTCTCTGTACAAATGAAATGTACGAGAGTCTGGTAGGACCAGGCTAGATATAGGGTGGCCATACGTCCGGATTTTAAGCCCCTTGTCCGGCGTCCGGCGCAGCCTCAAGCTGGGCACTCATTTGTCCTCCTTTTTGGAGTTGCGCTGAAAAGTTGCTAAAAAAACCCGCTCTAGAATCTTTATTAGGAAGCAGTTGCATAGCATCTAATGCCGTAAGATCTCTGGTCAAACAAACGATTGGCTGAAAGCGGTGTCAAATAAATATCTGATATATCATTGGTTAAAAAGGTAAACAAGCCTCCACAACATGCTGGCTACGTCATATCATACCATTAACATGCTGAAACGACGTCAGACCTCTTTTAATCTGGAATGAACAAAAGAGCACGAATTTATATCAAAAAGCAGTGGAGATGCTTTTCATGGATTTGGCACTGCGCCAGATTATTTGTTTATTTATGTATTTCTTTTATTTCCAGAAGTTTCGAAATTTTATGTTTTCAGGCACTGTTTTGCAGGCACACTTTTTGCCTCTTACACATGGGTCTACTTCAAGATGTATCATAGATCAAATGGTCTGGCAATGACTAGAGTATTTCAGAATCACTGTATCATGATACCATCGATATGAAGAACAACATTGTATTGTAGTTGCGAGTACACCAGAGTCCTATGCAATTATTCTTGCTTCACTAAATGAAACCTCCACCAGCCTGCACAGTGGTAACAAGGCATGATGGATCCATGTTCTCATTCTGTTTACGCCAAATTCTGACTCTACCATCTGAATGTCTCTACAGAAATCGGGACTCATCAGACCAGGCAACATTTTTCCAGTCTTCAACTGTCCAATTTTGGTGAGCTTGTGCAAATTGTAGCCTCTTTTTCCTATTTGTAGTGGAGATGAGTGGTACCCGGTGGGGTCTTCTGCTGTTGTAGCCCATCCGCCTCAAGGTTGTGCGTGTTGTGGCTTCACAAATGCTTTGCTGCATACCTCGGTTGTAACGAGTGGTTATTTCAGTCAAAGTTGCTCTTCTATCAGCTTGAATCAGTCGGCCCATTCTCCTCTGACCTCTAGCATCAACAAGGCATTTTCGCCCACAGGACTGCCGCATACTGGATGTTTTTCCCTTTTCACACCATTCTTTGTAAACCCTAGAAATGGTTGTGTTTGAAAATCCCAGTAACTGAGCAGATTGTGAAAAACTCAGACCGGCCCGTCTGGCACCAACAACCATGCCACGCTCAAAATTGCTTAAATCACCTTTCTTTCCCATTCTGACATTCAGTTTGGAGTTCAGGAGATTGTCTTGACCAGGACCACACCCCTAAATGCATTGAAGCAACTGCCATGTGATTGGTTGATTAGATAATTGCATTAATGAGAAATTGAACAGGTGTTCCTAATAATCCTTTAGGTGAGTGTATATTGTCTGTGGACGGCATAGAACAATAAAATGTCCGTCCAATCATTGCGTTCGGTCTTATGTCCTACCTCAACATATGCATTTCCATACCTCCACGCACCTGCTTGCCCAGACATCACACGTCATCGGCATGTTGCGACAGCAAAGACTTTATATAGGCTTACAGAAAGACTGTGCACTCGTATTACTAGGGCTGTGTCCGAGACCGTAGTGGACATTATTGAGTGCACTCATTCAAATTTGTTTCACAATGCACAGCAATGACTTGTTGCCTCACTGCCCAATCAGACAATTTTTGGTCATGATTCGAGTGTTTAGAGACAAACTTTATGAGACAGTTGTTGTCAGATTTCATTGGTAATGATTTCAAATAAGAAATGTAATCATAAGCTTGGTAAACAGTTTTGGAGAATTCGAAGAGAGTTATGTCAGAGGTTTCACGAAAGGGGATATGATGATCCTTGGATTCAAGAGGCTGCAGCACGATTTGAAAATATTGAAGAATGACTGTCTTCTGATAACCGGTTGTCTTGTATTAATCAGGTTAAGTAAGGAATTTGCACATATAGTTCGAAAACGTTGGCACATTTTAAGTTCAGATCCTGCGATGATGAGTCATTTTTGTAAAAATCCTCCACGATTTGTACACAAACAAGCTCCAAATATACGGCAAATGGTGGTGAGAGCTGACCAAGGGTTGGCACGTTCAAGACAAGTAATCCATTTCTAGTCCCTGATGGGAATGATAGGTGTGGACAAATGTGCATAATGTCATTTTACAAATAAATGTCACACATTTAGCCACCTTCATTCTGGGAAACTTTGGGGAATAATTTTGTGTAACACCAAAAACGTAATCTATATGATTAAATGCCCATGTGGTTTAGCGTTTATGGGTAAAACGCAGCGTTGCTTGAAAACACGCATTGCAGAACATAGAAGTAATATAAGTTTGAATGATCAAAATAACTGTTCATTGCTGTTCATTTTAATGTTTTTAAATACAATTTGTCAACTCTTCGATATTCAGATAGAACAAGTAAGAGTACCCAAAAGGGGTGACATTAACAAAATTATTCTACAGAGGGAAGTCTTTTATATACACTTAATACTATTTCTCCAAAAGGTTTAAATATGGAGTCTGATTTTAAACCTTTTTTGTGAATATTTGGTATCTCATTTTGTATCTCTTTGTATCTTTAAATATTTTTCTATATATCTTTTTTTCTTCTTCTTTCATATTTCCTAATATTACATGTGTGTATTATATTTGGGTTTGAAGTAAATTTTTTCTGTTGATTTATGCTTTAATAACTGGTCAGTATATAAATCCATATATATATATATATATATATATATATATATATATATATATATATATATATATATATATATATATATATATATATATATATATATATATATATATATATATATATATATATATATATATATATATATATATATATATATATATATATATATATATATATATATATATATATATTTCCTAATATTACATTATGTATTATATTTGGGTTTGTAACTTTTTTCTGTTGATTTATGCTTGAATAATATATATATATATATATATTCCCATTTATCTGTTGATATTTCTTTATATATCTTTTGATATTTTGTTTAATTTGTTAGGATGAGAAATATATTTTTCGTTATTTCTTTTGATTTCTCATTATATTTTGTTCATATTATATTGGTTATTTGGGTTTGTTATTTATTCCAGTAATTTTTCTGTTGATTTATGCTTAATTGTTAAATCTTTTTTTCTCTCTTTGACGCTACATTGGATGATTGGGTAATTAGTTCACTAATGAGGTCAGTTGTGATGGTTCTCACTGATACAAATTATACCTTTTTGTGCTTGTTGTTTGCCTGACGAAGACCCTTTGGGTCGAACCGTTGTATTTCTTAATAAATCTTTGGGAGCAGCAACATCAGTGTGCAGATTCTTGTTGACTTCGGGTTAAATGTTTCATCTAATAGCACCTGCTAAAAATGTATTGGATGTGCGGACAGCGGACAATTCTTAGAATTCGATGTTTCCCCATTCAAAGAGATAGGAGCTGCACTTCCATGCCCGAGAGGCGTTTCCAAGATGGCCGCCGAGTGAAATGACTTTTCTTAAAGGGACTTTGACGTCAGTCAAAACACCTCAAATGAAACAGCAGCCATACCTTTTACAGTTCCTGCTGAACCAAAACAACAAACTTATGGGCAAAATTAGCTGTATAGACCAAAACCACAATTTGTACCAGGCTGTAAACATGTGTTTTTCTGCTGGGCATTTTAACATGAAGCTCAATTAGATTCTTCTCCCTTCTGGAGCCTGTCTCTAGCGGCCAGTCGATGAATTGCAATCGTATTGGCTTCAAGAGAAACTGCGGGAGGTTGCCGCTTGGTCTCAACCGTAGACTGTAAATAAAGATGGACGACGTGTCTTCACTCTCTTCTGCTGACGTAACTGAAGCCGCCAGTGTTCAAATATGGCGCTGACATCTTGGAGCCAGAGTCTGCGCAGTAGTGAGCGCGAAGTGGAGGCGATATCAAGGTCCCGCCCAAACTCCCGCCTAATCAACAACTTTTTGTGAAATAAACAATTATGGAAATGTAGAGATTAAAGTTAAAGCTCCAATCTCCTCCAGAAGTTCCTGAAAAATGTCAGTGAGTGCCTCAGTGACTACTTCACTCAGAGAAGCTGTCAATCATAACTGTTTTCACAGCATCAAATAAACTAACTAAAACCAAACTTATTTAAAGTACGAACACTTGAACTAACATCAGCGTGATAAAAACTGCCTACAATGACAGAAACCACCTTTGGACAAAGTGTATTTGAAGTGTAATTTGATTGTTTAGTTTGTCTGTCCCATTAGAATACATGTAGAGGGCAGGCTTTATGATCGATACTGCTTCCAGTCATCTGAGGGCGATCGAGACGCGTCGGCTTCAGTTTTGAGGACTCGTGTTGCAGGCTTGGTCTCAACCTGCGTCTGAGGAGAATGATTGTAGACGCGTGTTATTTGCGCATGCACCAGCAGGGGGCTCACGTGAGTCCTGACAAAACCAGGAACTATAATCCAGCAGGGCTTGGGTGCACTATTACCCCTTTTCCACCAAAGCAGTGCTAGAGCTAATTCAGAGCCAGAGCTAGTCCCAGTTCATAATTGGTTCGACTGAGGAGCCTTCTAAGAACCGGTTTGCTTTTCCACGGGCTGAGAGCCACAACAGAGCCATGTCTTACGTCACTGTATACGTCTCATCTCTCTCAGCTACGCTAGCAAGGCAGCGGCAGGGTTGCCAAGTATGTGGTTTTGCCGCGGGCTGTTTTTTCATGTCCGCGGGATGAAGCGACCCCAATTATGTGATATTTAGCCCCAGGAATGCGAATTTTAGTGCCAAAAAAACACATATTTTACCCCCAAATGTGATTTTTACTGGGGAATCCCCCCCTGGAACGCGATTGGGTTTGTTTTGAGTAGCAATTGGGCAGCGGGAAACACAAACACACCAGGCTTGTTCGAGATGCATCATCACTGCGCAGACCGATCCACGTATGATATAAAAAAAGGCATGAGTGAATCAAAAGCATAAGGAGTCATATGCTCTCGCTGGACTCGTTATCATACGGCGATCGGTCTCTGCACAGCACCGCTGCGAACAAGCCTTCCATCAACAATGCAAACGTTGCGTTACTATTCATTCACATGGCTTTACGATCCTACATCGGCATCAAAACACAACGCAAACACAGCGAATCCAACGCATTCATGCAGTTCGCCGTAATTTGTATAGACGGAGATTACAAACGAGCAGCAGCTGTTAGCTCCATTAGCTGCTATTTCAAAAATGGTGGATCTAAAGTTTGTGTTTGTCTTGTTGACTCCGCCCCCAGCGCCTGACGTAATCGGTTCTTACTTCTAGCCCTGTTCTAGCCCAGCAATGTTTTGGTGCTACTTAAGAACCACTTTTCCTGGCTCGGAGCTGGGGCTTTGTGTGTGGAAACACAAAGAACCGATTTGAAACTAGGCTCTGGCTCCGATCTAGCTCTGGCTCTGCTTTGGTGGAAAAGGGGTATATGTGACTTTTCCGTCCGCTAGAGCAGTGGTTCTCAAACCTGTCCACCACTCAAGTGTGACACACCCAATTCAAGTCTTGCAGTCTCTACTAATGAGCTGATGATTTGAATCAGGTGTGTTAGATGAGGGAGACATGCAAAATGTGCACTGGTTGGGGATCCCCAGGAGGACAGGTTTGAGAACCACTGCTCTAGAGGTCGCCTGTTCAAAACAAAGGTGTAGTTTGATGACGCGACGTTTGAGCGCAGAATCTTGGGACATGTGGTCTTCACCTCACAGCCGGTGGGAAAGAATCGGGATAGGACCGGGGCAGAAATCATGCTCATGGATGCGATTATTAACATTACTGTAGTATGAAGCAGAAGCAGGACCGAGTGTTGTGGAGCTGCGGAACCGCTGGAGCGATTGTTAATAAGATGAACGCAACACACGCCTCGCGAGCAGCGGGACTTTTATTATGACACAGTCGCCGGCGCCACTTCCGCTCCTCCGCTCATGAGTGTGAGGTAACGCAGCTCTGTTGATCATATTAGACACATCTGAGTGTGTTGATGGTGTGATGACGTTACTCTGTGTGTTCTCTCGGCGGCTGCTATGACACTTGTTCACACTGCAGTGAGAGTAAAGCGTTTCTGCAGAATAAAACCAGAAACCCAGGGGAATGATGCCATTGACAGGCGACGCCCTCACACGTCCCGGTTCCTCGGTTAAAATAGCAATTTCTCACGATTTACAAATATTTGGAAACATTTGGGATATTGTAAGTATTCAACTGAACACTGGTCTAGTGGTTTTTGGATATTGTACTGAATTTTTTTTACAAAATATTACAGTTGTTAAATACTAATTTATTTGGTTTTAAATTGAACCATTGTAATCCCGAATGCATTCCTTTTTTTTCTTCACAAAATGTAACTATTCCGATTACTTATTTTTTTTACATAACTGTAACGAATTAGTTACCAATTTTTTGTATCCTGATTACGTAACGGCGATTTACGTCCTGCGCCGTATTCCCTTCCTCCCAACCCTGTTTACGCGTTCATGTGTTTTGAAGGAGGCGTGGCTTTGGAGACGCTCTGAAGGGAGGGTGGGATCTTATGCTTTTAAAGCTAGCTCGCTATTGCTAGCCTCTCTGAAAATTGCCTATTTAATTTTTAGCCGAAAAAAATGTAATTGATTGATTTATATATGGATAAGCACCTTGATGTGACTTTCATTTCATTTCCTCTCTTTTTGTGTTTCCCCAAAAACCTTTTCAGGCACCAGAGTTTGACCACAGTTTATTTGTAACAGTGCTTTCTATAAACTTACAGTACTAAAAACTCAAACAGAACAGGTTTTATTGGATAATAGTAAATATTTATTTCATGTATGTTGAAGATACTGTTACAGTGAATACATGCATAATTTGACTTGTATAATAGAGCCTCTTGTAGTGCAGGAAACAACACAAATGTTGATGTAAACTGGTGGATTTGATTATACAGTAGCAAAAGCAAAACCCCTGGACCCGTCCAAAACCACAACCTGAATGAGACTCGGGACAACTGCAATGCATTTCATTTCTTCAATCATAAACACGTTTACACTTATCCAGCATTTGCATATAACGAGAGAAAAATGTCCCTTACTTTGAATGTAAACATATTTTTATTTTATTTCTAATATAAATGTGTTAAGGTTTAGACTGATTGCTGAACTATTTATAGAAATTATAATACTTTAAATCTTTACAATGTTGTTTCAATTAAAAGCATTCATATTTTAGTATCATTGAATACTATTATATATTAAGTTTTCATAATTTTGTACATTTTGCGAATGTACTCTAAGGTTAGTTATAATGTTAGGGGATGGGCCAGGCTCAGTGGCTCCAGTGCGTCATCGAGCCACCGTTTTAGTACAACACAGTTCACAGTCTTTGTAACGTGTTTCAGCAATACATTTCTAACAATTATAATGTGTTTAGAATAGAAACACATTTTAGACTCGCCTTTACTACCCTATTAAACCAAAAGATGACCGGTAGAGTTGCAACTCATTTTACCGATCACAACCTAAACTAGCTGGAAGGGTCTCAGCAAGACTCACTCATGGAGAGCAGAAGCGTCCGTAAAACAAAATGCTCTTGGTTGGATTGTGTCGGATGAAGAAAAGGAAAGGATGGTCTGCATTAAAGACCTGTGGGTCGCAATGACACATAAGCGTCATGCCGGCGGTGGCTGCAGCCGCTTCGGTTCCTTCCTCGTTGACTTCAACAAAGGCTTTATGAATCACCTTCGACACCACCAGGTCTTTGTTGGAGGTCATGCCTGAAAGGTTCACCTTTACCTCGTCAAAAACATCCTCCATTCCCATGCTGATCAGAATCTTATTCATGTCGTATTTTTCCTCCATCTTGAATCTGGGCAGAGACACTTCAACCTCTGGTTCATACATGACTTCTGGTTTGGTCCACTCCATGAGCTTCTCGTAGGTCAGTGCCTTTTCAAGCTGGATAATAAGAGAGACATGTCAGATGAATAGTTCAGTCAAAATTAAAACATCTGGCTAATCAAGCATTCAAATCACCTTCTGAAGGCCAGTGGTGTCGTCTTCCATCTCGTTAGGAAGGATGATCAACATACTGAGATTCTTCCCGTCATACGGCAGCTCCAGAACCCGACTGTTCATCTCTGGGATGAAGGCCAGAGGAAACTGCTCATTTTGATGCATCATCTTCACTGGTTTAGTTTGATTCTGCCAAACATCAACAGAGACACATTATAACCCCTCAGATTCCATCATGACTTCTAAAAATGTTTTTAAAAAGCATGAAATCTCACCTTGTTCAGCTTAAACTGCTCATCACTGGTGGCTTCCTTTGGGAATTTCTTCTCCCAGTTTCCCTTGAAGTAGATGGCGTTCACCAAGACCAGTCTCGTCCACTTATCAATGACTCCTGGTGGCAGCAGGTCCTTGATCTTCTCTAAAATACAAATGGATTTGAACTGATTGGTTTGATATTTTTACTATATAGCTCAACTCAAGAACCCATGAAGCCAAACATGGCCCTTGAAAAGACAATTTTGCTGGACCTAAAGTGCTGTAAAAACATGAAATAACTTTTATTTTTGTAATTTTTGTAAGAGTGTAGAGTAAGTTTTAAATTGAGAATAAGTTTTGACCTTGTGTTTTTTTCTCCACCCATTGGTTGATGTTGACACGAGCAGCCTCTGATTTGTTCATGAAGTCCACCATCTCCAGTCCGGCTTCATAGTATATTTTTGCGTCATTTAGGAATTTCTGTAACATAGCAAACCGATTGAGGTGCAAATGATATTAGAGCTGAGAACATTTCCAGAACCTCCAGTGAATAAACCGAGTCTTACCTCAACAAACTGGTAGGATTGCTCTGCGTAGAGGCGGTTGGCAAGACTCAACACATACGGGACTCCTGGTTTGTTCAGCTCACTCATAAACTTCTTGAAGCTGGAATGAATTTTGTCCTCAGTTTTTTCCTCAGGACTTTTCTGTTTGGATTAACAATATCAGATTTAATCAGACGAACGCAAAGGACACAGCTGTCCATGCAACCATAAAGTCATGAGGTTCCCAACTAACAAAAATATGTTTCAAGAACATTCTCATTAAATTATGAAAATTATTTCTGCATGTTCTCTGAATGCTCAAAACATATAGTTTTTTAAACATATTTCAAAATGTTCTCTGAACATTCTGAAACAAGTAGTATCATTTAGAAAATGTTAGAAGAACTAAAACATTTAAGAAAAAAGTTCCATAATGTATAAATAATACATAACTTTGAGAGAACCTTGACAGAATGTTAGCAGTGAACTGGGTCAGTGTTTGATGTTCATACGATACCTTGAGGTCCGCAGGTGTCGGAGGATTCTGGGTTTGCTGCATCATTGCTTGTGTAGGTGGAGGATCGTTAAAGCCCAGGACCTGCACAGCATTATTATGGGAGAATTAATAAAGATAACTTCAACGTATATTGTGAATGCACTACTCAAATATGCATTAGAATAGTTTAAAATGACAATGAAGAACTGATGATGTCTAACACATTCTTTGTAGTTTTTTTGTTTTTTTTTTTGTTTATATGCCTGGAACTCAAAATTCTCAAAATAGTGGGCGTTTACACTGAAGTCTCACAGCAGACACGCCCCTTTTTAATAATATAGGAAAGGATAGACCAGTAAATGTCACGGACCTCTTGGGAAAGAGTTTGAGAGATTCTCAGACATACAGGGCTGTTTTAACCTTTTTAAAGAATACAGGATTAGAGCATAGGATATAATGTATGGGGATCGTGATGCTTCTGCCCATCCTGAAGTTGAGCGTCCAGAGTGGAATGCATGCCAGCAGAGAGAGAGAGGGTGGGGCATTACATCATATACAAGAAAATAAAGTAAATAAATACAGATGCATCACCCATGTAAGTGATACAGTGGGTGGCGGTAATACTCCTAAGGAGTGAGCGTCCATTAACAAGATGATGAAGAAGAAGAAAAATGCCTTTTATTTCTAAATTATGACCGTTTTTATGTAAAAATCATACTAACATTATAAGTGCACCCCAGGAAATAATGCAGTTCATGACCCCTTTAAAATTTTGAACACATGTGCTTGTTGTGCAAAGGCTTGAGTCACTTCCTGGTCCCTCTGTCTCAGTTTACTTTCCCTTCACCCTCTTTTAAAAATAAATGCAGATTGTGAAAGATCACCTTACATTTACATTTATGCATTTGGCAGACGCTTTTATCCAAAGCGACTTACATTGCATTCAAGGCAAACATTTTGTCAGTTCTTGCTTTCCCTGGGAATCAAACCCATGACCTTGGCGTTGCTAGTGCCATGCTCTACTGTTTGAGCTACAGGAAAGCACCTTAATCATCTGATCTGCTGTGTTTCCTCTCGCACCGAGCGACACCATGGCCAAAGCCGAGGAGATGCTGACAGGAGAGTAGAACACATTTCCTGATGCGTTTTCTCCGCTGATCTTCTCGAACAGGTTGAGGGAGAAATGTGTGTTTGCTGCAGACAAATGCTCCATTTTCACAAGCTAGAGAGAGACAGAGAGAGAGAGAGAGAGAGATATGATCAGCACACTTCCTATGTAAACAACATCACATGCTTGTCAAAGAAACAGTCAATCAATGAAAAAATCCAGAACAGCAGCTTTACTCAATACATTGTATGAAGGTACTTCTAACAAACAGAGAAGTTAAATAAAAGCATTACCTCGAGTATTCAGCAGGAATGATGAAGTTTCCCTGTGTGTCTGAGGTGACGAATGATCTGCTGACTGTTATTCTTATAAATGTTGCCTCGCCCTGAAGAGCCCATCCTCCAGACCAAATCCATCCCTACTGTAAAACGTCTCGGGTTACTCAGCCTGAGTGGCAAAAGAGCTGCTGCATGGCTGGATTTAATAGGTGAAACTGCGGAAACACAAATAAAACAAACAAACAAACAAGCAAACAAACAAACAAACAAACAATTATTAGTTTAAACTAAAAGTTGGACTAGAATTCCTTACAACTTACCAAAGATCCAGTTATCCATAGATATTGACATTCAGCCAGGAATTATGTGTGTGTGTGTGTGTGTGTGTGTGTGTGTGTGTGTGTATATATATACATATATATATATATGTGCCTGATTTTGACGCCAGGGAAATAAATAAAAGGAAATTTGCCTGTGAATGCTTGAATAAATGAAAAAATACAATATACAGTAGGTAGGTCGAAATCCTGGTGATCACTTATATCATTGTTATATCTGTCGTCATATTATCCAGCTCTAAATCTTGTATAGGTTTTGTCAGTGTTTATTAACCCTTTCATGTATAGAGGTCACTAAAGTGGACAGCTATTCAAAAATCATTTTCTTGCATATGCATGGGTTTTGATGGCACAGTTGCACATCAACCTCTACAGTGGACCCTTGTGCATCATCCTATACACTGCCACCAAGTGGCAAACTGTTGTATGTCCATTTTTCCCCTCCAAACCAAGATGGACAATGGCCAGTCAGAAATGCCAAGTTGCTCTGCAATATCCATTCCTTCTATCCTAGGAGACTCTTGCAGGTAAAACATTTTTGTAGCATCAAGCAATATCTAATCAGTCATATCAGTTACATTTTCCAAGTATTGATTTTAGATTGGGAGAAAAATTCTGATGAATCATCTGTAGTGGACATCATGCATCGCTAGCTATATTTCAGCTACAATTCATACTAATACTGTGACTGTTGTTTATGAAAACACTTCATCTGCAGTAACTTTTTTTGACTGTAAATAAATCAAAAACTTTACTCCTTACATCAAAAAGTAATCTGATTGCGTAATGCATGTTACTTGTAATACGTTACCCCAACACTGCTCATTTCAGATGAGATTGAAAACACCTGATCGCTAGGTTTCTCAGAGGAGAACTATGGGAGAAATGTGTCCATCTTGAACATAATCAGAATTATCAGCTAATAAGGGTAAATCCACACACTCTGGTACACTGGAGGGAACATCTGAGTTGGGTTTCTGCAGTTGACAGGTTGTAGAGATCTCTGATGGAATCACGTCCTCATGTTCAACTTGTATGAAGTTCAATTGCGTTCACAATATTGCACATCAATATGTTTTGTATATATTTTATAATTTTCACATGATTTAATAATTTTATACACAACATTTTATTCACACAATATTGCAGTGTTATTACTGTATTATGTTTAATACAATAGGGTATAATTTTACCCCAGAATTCAACGTATTGACTCAAAATGATAACTGCAAATCCACGTTTCACTGCCTTTGGAGTCCAGTTGTTTCTGTGAATTGCAGCGATCCATTTGCTTTTCTGTAATTCCCTTTCGAGAGTACTCTCGTATTGCGTTTGCTAAACGCTAGGGGGATTTCCTTTCCTTGAGAATTTGAAGCAAATTTTTATCCAAAAAATTACCATGTAAAACGCTGTGCAGCTGCACGGCTCTCAGCAGGAAGCAGCTGCGTGCTGATTGGCTGTGCCGCTGCAACTGCAGGAACCTATGGCGAGACAGCTGGGTAGGAAGGACCAATCAGGTCCCTCTAATATTCCCGCCTCAGGGGGCAGCAGAATTTGCATGGCCAGGGGTATAAAAGACCCTGTCTAGCCAGGTTCATCAGATTATTTCTTCTTCAGCGACTCACCTCGCTGAGCTCTGGATTGAAGCCTGCCGTCGACACGCACCCAGCGAAACTCTGCAGCCTGAGGACGTCAGATTCTCCGCCTTCAGCCCTGCCTTCCAGCTGCGCCATCCGGCATATATTCTTTTTTTTACCAATCCGTTTGCCGTTGCTACACACTCCCAAAAAGAGCCGAGACGTTCACTGTAACAAATTTCTGTAGTTTTCACAGCATTATTACTGTAAAATGAGCAAATACTTACTGTAGAACCTGTATACAGCATGTTGCTGTAGATCTGCAAAGCATCATGGTCTTTTTTCAACGGCGGGTAAATTCCACAGTAATTTTTTTTCCCTGTGAATCACAATCAAGCCTGGAGCACTCCTGTCAGAAATGGAAGCTTTCGCGCCTCGATCGCCCCCCGGTGGCCGGTCCCAGTATAGCTCCTAAACCCCACCTCTCCATGTATTAGAATGGGCGCGAGACACACTAAACAATTTAATTACACTTCAAATAATTGTTTCCTAATGATGGTTTCTGTCATTTTAGGCAGTTTTTATTACAATAATTTCATTTCAAGTGTTCGTTTTTTAAATAAGTTTAGTTTTAGTGAGTTATTTGATGCTATAAAAACGGGGGGTGTGACGTCATGATTGACAGCTGAGATTGACGGCTTCTCTGAGTGAACTTGTCACTGAGGCACTAACAGACTTTTTTCTGGATTTTTGGGAGGAGATTGGAGCTTTAGCTTTAATTTCTACATTTCCATAACTGTTTATTTCACACCAACATAATTAATTGTTCTGCATCTGCGAGAGTGTGGGCGGGCTTTTGATAATCGCGCCTCTACTTCCTGTTCTCTACTGCGCAACTCCGGTCCCGAGATCGCTACTGCGCAGACTCGGTCCCAAGATGTCAGCGGCGTGAGCGGGCCTATGAAAGCTTCAACTTTGGTCAGCGGAAGTCAATGAAGTCGCGTCGTCCATATTTTTTTACGGTCTATGATCACAATACAGCAATTTCTAGAAGATTTTTTTTCAGCCAAGGAAAGCTACGAGATTTCCCACTTTCATCTGAATTTTTACTTCAGAAAGGTAACATAATTTATTTCCAAAGTTTACTCTTGTAAAGTCACCTGTTTGTTCAACTTTAAGAGTGCACTGAGAGAGAAAAGAGTAATGAGCAGCACACTTCCTAGTAAACTCGTCTCATGCTGTGTGTGCATTTTATAATTTTATTACCACAAATATATATTTCTGCATGATTTAGATATATTTTCTAGTCTGGCAACATTTGATAACGTCATTAGTTTATAGAAGGATAGCATTGTTAAATAAAAATGAAATTGGAATTGTGTATGTGATCTCTTTTGGTGCAGATATGTCACATAATATGATCACTTTTTTTTCTGTCACCACTTGTGCGTGAGGCAGTGAGCCAAGCCTGCCGACTCTCGACGGTCTCGAGCTGAAAGAAAACGCAGCTGAGGTACGTTAGGCCTAAGACTTAACATATTTTTCATAGTGATTCATCATGATTTTTCTGAACGTAAACCCCCAGAAACGAGATTGGTGAAATGCTATTCAAACTTGTGGGAGCATGGCATGGGCTGTACTGTATTAAGATTTGTCTTATCCGGCAACATTACATTTTTAACGTCTTTAATTTGATTAAAGGTCCCATGGCATGGCATTTTTCTATTATTTTATAGTGTTTCCTGAGGTGTACTTATATTGTTAGTATGATTTTTACATCATAAAATGTCATAATTTAGAAATAAAAGGCATTTTGTCTATACTGCTGTTTGCCCTGTGGCTGAATGCCCTGCTTCAAGAGGCGTGTCTGCTGTGAGACTTCAGTAAAAACACCCACTGTTGTGATTGGCTGACATCTTTGCATTTTAAATGAGCGGAGGGGGCGTGGTTTAACGAGGCACGAGCAGGCACGAGTCTGCCAGAGACGGATGGACCTGTGTTCACTTCTCATCAGTTCTCTCAGCATGTCTCAGTTCAGTCAGTGAACTGTTGTAGTTACAGCATATACTTCAGGTTATTAGTTTATTTCTAGTCGGAGGGGCTGTCACTCATGTCAGAAAGTTAGTAACTTTAGTAAATTATGGATCAGCGCTGACTCGAGACGCGAACCGTTTAGAACGATTCAGTCCGATTTGGTGAACTGGTTCGGTTCACTAAAAAGAACCGATTGAAAAGAATGATTCGTTCGCGAACCGGACATCACGGAGACGGAGCGATTGCTAACAAAGTTATTTATAGTAACTACTGAGTTATGAGAGCGCTGTCTGTCAGCGCGAGTTTATTGTGTTTGTATCTCAGAGTTCTGAATAAACACGAGTCCCAGTCACGCCGAGTCCGTCTTCATCATTATTCTACCAACTTTGTAACACATGCAATGTACCATTACAGCTGTCGAGATGAACGAGTTAGTAAGTGTTGATTAAAGCATTATTTACAGATATGTTCCAATCATATGAAAAGCGTCAGTGACGCGCATTGAGTAACTTAAACAGCGCAAACAAAGACACAACAGCAGTAATCGAATGTAATCCAGTTTATTGTGGGGAAAGCTGGCTAGCCTAGCCCAGATATGCTCACGCTTACCCTCCTTCTGCTTAATCTCACGCCGCGTTTGGTGCCTCCGCTGTAGGCCAGATGCAGTACTGGGGGTCGGGGATGTTGAAGGCCGAGCTTCGGCGTGTGTGAAGTTTGTATGCACATTTTAGAACAGATAGACGCGACGAGGCCGTACAAAAACACTGACTCACAAGATAGAAAACACGAAAACACCGTTCTGTCGGGAGAGAGAGAAGGCGCAGTGTGTGCACGAATAATAAATAATTAGCTACACATAAGAAATCAATGATCACAGATCAGAAGGAAATGAAGAAAGACTTCTGTTTTCATTTGTACATCCAAACTGAGAAACTGCCAGCGTTCACTCGTTCACAAGCCATGATCTCTCGAGCGTTTGCATGGGCGTGCCAGATTCTCTGGGCGGAGGAAAGGGAGGTAACCGCTTCTGCTTGGACGTCAAACCAGGAGGCTTCAGGATTGGCTCGTCTGGCCTGTCATTTTCTCAAAGGCAGAGAAAGACAGCCAGAACTCGGTTTTACACCGATCAACATTTCTATCCACCTGGGGACAATATTCAGGCTAGGGGAACTCATATTAATGATGTTGAAATACCTCATAAAATGAAAAATTCATGCCATGGGACCTTTAAAGACTAACGTTAGCATTGTGAAATGACATTAATTTAAAATGGTGTAATTTTTTGTATTTATTGGCGCGGTAGCCGTTTAATAATCTCTCGTTTTTTTCTCTTGCTTGCTGTTGCCGCCTGAGGAATCAGACATTGAAGTTAAGCGGGCCGAGAAAACGCATTTAGAGGTAAGTTAGCAGCTATCTGTTAAGCTACGTTAATTAACATATTTTTTAATAATTTCATGATTTTTCTGAACTTCATTGCCTTCAAGTTGCAGAAACTATAACGTTAGATTGTTAATAGCCTAATTTGAAGTGCCATTCCCGATTTTTGGGAGCATATATTGTATTAATATTTGTCTTATCTGGCGAAATTACATTTATAACGTCTTTTATTTGATTAATTCAAAGGTCCAGATTAGCAGACGAACTGGGAGGTGGTCCAAAAAACCCCCCAAAAAAACGAATGCCTCAATCCACACGTGGCATCATTCATCAAGGACTTCATTGAGTATGACTGGCAGAACAACTAATACCAGGTGAGACTTTTAATTGTTACCTTGAATACCTTGGAATAACTGGAAGCCAGTTTGGGTGGGTAGTTGGTGGTTGAGAGTCAGGGGTGGCCCGCAACTTGTCTATTAAAGGGATAGTTCACTTTAAAATTTACTCTCAAGTTGTTTCAAACCTGTATGAATTTCTTTCTTCTGCTGACCACAAAAGAGGATATTTTGAAGAATGTTGGTAATCAAACAGTTAACTGGAGCCAGTGACTTCCATAGTAGGAAAAAAAAATTACTATGGAAGTCACTGGCTCCAGTTAACTGTTTGGTTAACTGTTGTATATATCTTAGTAAATCTTTGGGAGCAGCAACATCAGTGTGCAGATTCTTGTTGACTTCGGGTTAAATGTTTCATCTAATAGCACCTGCTAAAAATGTATTGGATGTGCGGACAGCGGACAATTCTTAGAATTCGATGTTTCCCCATTCAAAGAGATAGGAGCTGCACTTCCATGCCCGAGAGGCGTTTCCAAGATGGCCGAAAAGTGAAATGACTTTTCTTAAAGGGACTTTGATGTCAGTCACAACACCTCAAACGAAACAGCAGCCATACCTTTTACAGTTCCTGCTGAACCAAAACAACAAACTTATGGGCAAAATTAGCTGTATAGACCAAAACCACAATTTGTACCAGGCTGTAAACATGTGTTTTTCTGCTGGGCATTTTAACATGAGGCTCAGTGAGATTCTTCTCCCTTCTGGAGCCTGTCTCTAGTGGCCAGTCGATGAATTGCAATCGTATTGGCTTCAAGAGAAACTGCGGGAGGTTGCCGCTTGGTCTCAACCGTAGACTGTAAATAAAGATGGACGACGTGCCTTCACTCTCTTCTGCTGACGTAACTGAAGCCGCCAGTGTTCAAATATGGCGCTGACATCTTGGAGCCAGAGTCTGCGCAGTAGTGAGCGCGAAGTGGAGGCGATATCAAGGTCCCGCCCAAACTCCCGCCTAATCAACAACTTTTTGTGAAATAAACAATTATGGAAATGTAGAGATTAAAGTTAAAGCTCCAATCTCCTCCAGAAGGTCCTGAAAAATGTCAGTGAGTGCCTCAGTGACTACTTCACTCAGAGAAGCTGTCAATCACAGCTGTCAATCATAACTGTTTTCACAGCATCAAATAAACTAACTAAAACCAAACTTATTTAAAGTACGAACACTTGAACTAACATCAGCGTGATAAAAACTGCCTTCAATGACAGAAACCACCTTTGGACAAAGTGTATTTGAAGTGTAATTTGATTGTTTAGTTTGTCTGTCCCATTAGAATACATGTAGAGGGCAGGCTTTATGATCGATACTGCTTCCAGTCATCTGAGGGCGATCGAGACGCGTCGGCTTCAGTTTTGAGGACTCGTGTTGCAGGCTTGGTCTCAACCTGCGTCTGAGGAGAATGATTGTAGACGCGTGTTATTTGCGCATGCACCAGCAGGGGGCTCACGTGAGTCATGACAAAACCAGGAACTATAATCCAGCAGGGCTTGGGTGCACTATGTGACTTTTCCGTCCGCTAGAGCAGTGGTTCTCAAACCTGTCCACCACTCAAGTGTGACACACCCAATTCAAGTCTTGCAGTCTCTACTAATGAGCTGATGATTTGAATCAGGTGTGTTAGATGAGGGAGACATGCAAAATGTGCACTGGTTGGGGATCCCCAGGAGGACAGGTTTGAGAACCACTGCTCTAGAGGTCGCCTTTTCAAAACAAAGGTGTAGTTTGATGACGCGACGTTTGAGCGCAGAATCTTGGGACATGTGGTCTTCACCTCACAGCCGGTGGGAAAGAATCGGGATAGGACTCGGGCAGAAATCATGCTCATGGATGCGATTATTAACATTACTGTAGTATGAAGCAGAAGCAGGACCGAGTGTTGTGGAGCTGCGGAACCGCTGGAGCGATTGTTAATAAGATGAACGCAACACACGCCTCGCGAGCAGCGGGACTTTTATTATGCCACAGTCGCCGGCGCCACTTCCGCTCCTCCGCTCATGAGTGTGAGGTAACGCAGCTCTGTTGATCATATTAGACACATCTGAGTGTGTTGATGGTGTGATGACGTTACTCTGTGTGTTCTCTCGGCGGCTGCTATGACACTTGTTCACACTGCAGTGAGAGTAAAGCGTTTCTGCAGAATAAAACCAGAAACCCAGGGGAATGATGCCATTGACAGGCGACGCCCTCACACGTCCCGGTTCCTCGGTTAAAATAGCAATTTCTCACGATTTACAAATATTTGGAAACATTTGGGATATTGTAAGTATTCAACTGAACACTGGCCTAGTGGTTTTTGGATATTTTACTGATTTTTTTTTACAAAATATTACAGTTGTTAAATACTAATTTATTTGGTTTTAAATTGAACCATTGTAATCCCGAATGTATTCCTTTTTTTCTTCACAAAATGTAACTATTCTGATTACTTATTTTTTTGACATAACTGTAACGAATTAGTTACCAATATTTTGTATCCTGATTACGTAACGGCGATTTACGTCCTGCGCCGTATTCCCTTCCTCCCAACCCTGTTTACGCGTTCATGTGTTTTGAAGGAGTGGGATCTTATGCTTTTAAAGCTAGCTCGCTATTGTTAGCCTCTCCGAAAATTGCCTTTTTAATTTTTAGCCGAAAAAAATGTAATTGATTGATTTATATATGGATAAGCACCTTGATGTGACTTTCATTTCATTTCCTCTCTTTTTGTGTTTCCCCAAAAACCTTTTCAGGCACCAGAGTTTGACCACAGTTTATTTGTAACAGTGGTTTCTATAAACTTACAGTAAAAACTCTAACAGAACAGGTTTTATTGGATAATTGTAAATATTTATTTCATGTATGTTGAAGATAGTGTTACAGTGAATACATGCATAATTTGACTTGTATAATAGAGCCTCTTGTAGTGCAGGAAACAACACAAATGTTGATGTAAACTGGTGGATTTGATTATACAGTAGCAAAGCAAAACCCCTGGACCCGTCCAAAACCACAATCTGAATGAGACTCAGGACAACTGCAATGCATTTCATTTCTTCAATCATAAACACGTTTACACTTATCCAGCATTTGCATATAACGAGAGAAAAATGTCCCTTACTTTGAATGTAAACATATCTTTATTTTATTTATAAGATAAATGTGTTAAGGTTTAGAGTGATTGCTGAACTAGTTATAGAAATTATAATACTTTAAATCTTTACAATGTTGTTTCAATTAAAAGCATTCATATTTTAGTATCATTGATATACTATTATAAATTAAGTTTTCATAATTTTGTTGTGTACATTGTCATTTTTAATATTTTATTCAGCTTTAAGTATTTGAGTACTTCAACTTTGCCTTTGCAACTATAGGTTTTTTTCTGTCAAGGAATGAATGTATTTTAATATAATATATAATGCAGGTCCCACTTACACTTGTAGGATTCATTTGTGTTTGAAGCAAAATAATTTTAGTACCACATAAAATTGAAAACAATTTAATACTATTCATTTAATATCAAGTAAATAGCAATAGGTACTGATACTGTTGGCTCATATAAATGTTTCTTGAATTTTAACGATTTCAATTCTTATTGATTCCTAATTTCGATTCAAATAAGGTAGAAAAAAAACTTAGATATAATTTACATTTATTCAGTCTTATTGCAAAACATTTAATTGTGGCTGAATATCATGAACAACAGGCTAAAGAACAACTTTTGCCTAAATAATATCTTTTTTTTTAAAAGAACTTTATAAATAAAATGTACATTACACATATAGTTACATAAGATATTCAGTCAAGGCAGAGACGGCAGCAGGAATTTTAGGCTGCTGTCACTTTAAGAGCTGCATGGCTCCAATATACTGTTACACATGCGCAGAAAACAGGTTTAAGGTTTGAAGGTTTAAAGTCATATTAAAATGCACACAGAGGAATCAATAAGAGGAATCTACATTTTTATTTTATAACAAGTATCCGATTCCTGTCCACAAAATGAATCCACCTCTTCTTGTGTAACATAGATCCACTGGAGGCAAGTGTTTTGAACCCATGTGCAGCATTTATTAACAATAAACAAAACTTAAAACAAAGACTTGGCTTAACTTGGTCAAAACATAAAACAAAGTCATGGCATGGCTAAACAAAACTCACCACCAGCAGGTTACAACGTTAATAACAGACAAAGACACATGGCAAACATGAGGGCTTAAATACACACACTAATGACAAGACAAGTGACACCTGTGAACAGTGATTAAACAATGAACCAATGACAGGACAAGACACAAGATTACATGAGGGCATGGGAGTCACATGACAATGAAACACATGACAAAACCAGGAAACTGAAAGGACAAGACAAACTAGAAACATGACAGTAAACTTGATGAACTAAACACATGAAACATGAACCAACACCAAAACACCATGTGACATCTTGATATCAGCGATTTGTTTTGTAGGCTTTTTATACATTTTACAATTAGGTAATATGCATTTACGTGATGAAGGCATAACTAGCTAGCTAACTGTTGGCTGTTGTAACTAACGGTAGTGACAGTAACTTGCTATTGAACGGCGAACGCCCAGCGAACTGATGCGAATGTACTCTAAGGTTAGTTATAATGTTAGGGGATGGGCCAGGCTCAGTGGCTCCAGTGCGTCATCGAGCCACCGTTTTAGTGCAACACAGTTCACAGTCTTTGTAATGTGTTTCAGCAATACATATCTAACATTTATAATGTGTTTAGAATAGAAACAAATTTTAGACTCGCCTTTACAGCGACTTTAATTTAGTGATTCCTCTGCGTACCACTAGAGGGAGCCTGAGCACCACACTATGAGAACCACTGCCCTACGCTATTAAACCAAAAGATGACCGGTAGAGTTGCAACTCATTTTAACCAGATCATCACAACCTAAACTAGCTGGAAGGGTCTCAGCAGGACTCACTCATGGAGAGCAGAAACGTCCGTAAAACAGAATGCTCTTGGTTGGATTGTGCCGGATGAAGAAAAGGAAAGGATGGTCTGCATTGAAGACCTGCGGGATGTAACCACACATAACCCTCGCTCTGACGCCGGTGGCTGCAGCCGCTTCGGTTCCTTCCTCGTTGACTTCAACAAAGGCTTTATGAATCACATTCGACACCACCAGGTCTTTGTTGGAGGTCATGCCTGAAAGGTTCACCTTTACCTCGTCAAAAACATCCTCCATTCCCATGCTGATCAGAATCTTTTTCATGTCGTATTTTTCCTCCATCTTGAATCTGGGCAGAGACACTTCAACCTCTGGTTCATACATGACTTCTGGTTTGGTCCACTCCATGAGCTTCTCGTAGGTCAGTGCCTTTTCAAGCTGGATAATAAGAGAGACATGTCAGATGAATAATTCAGTCAAAATGAAAACTTCTGGCTAATTAAGCATTCAAATCACCTTCTGAAGGCCAGTGGTGTCGTCTTCTATCTCGTTAGGAAGGATGATCAACATACTGAGATTCTTCCCGAAATACGGCAGCTCCAGAACCTGACTGTTCATCTCTGGGATTGAGGCCAGAGGAAACTTCTTCTTTTGATGCATCATCTTCACTGGTTTAGTTTGAGTCTGCCAAACATAAACAGAAACACATTATAACCCCTCAGATTCTATCAGGACTATGCATGAAATCTCACCTTGTTCAGCTTAAACTGCCCATCTCTGGTGGCTTCCTTTGGGAATTTCTTCTCCCAGTTTCCCTTAAAGTAGATGGCGTTCACCAAGACCAGTCTCGTCCTCCTATCAATGACTCCTGGTGGCAGCAGGTCCTTGATCTTCTCTAAAATACAAATGGATTTGAACTGATTGGTTTGATATTTTTACTATATAGCTCAACTCAAGAGCCCATGAAGCCAAACATGGCCCTTGAAAAGGCAATTTTGCTGAACCTAAAGTGCTGTAAAAACATGAAATTACTTTTATTTGTAAGACTGTAGAGTAAGTTTTAAATTGAGAATAAGTTTTGACCTTGTGTTTTTTCCTCCACCCATTGGTTGATGTTGACACGAGCAGCCTCTGATTTGGTCTTGAAGTCCACCTTCTCCAGTCCGGCTTCATAGTATATTTTTGCGTCATTGAGGAATTTCTGTAACATATCAAACCGATTGAGGTGCAAATGATATTAGAGCTGAGAACATTTCCAGAACCTCCAGTGAATAAACCAAGTCTTACCTCAACAAACTGGTAGGATTGCTCTGCGTAGAGGCGGTTGGCAAGACTCAACACATACGGGACTCCTGGTTTGTTCAGCTCACTCATAAACTTCTTGAAGCTGGAATGAATTTCGTCCTCAGTTTTTTCCTCAGGACTTTTCTGTTTGGATTAACAATATCAGATTTAATCAGACGAACGCAAAGGACACAGCTGTCCATGCAACCATAAAGTCATGAGGTTCCCAACTAACAAAAATATGTTGGAAGAACATTCTCATTAAGTTATGCAAATGATTTCTGCATTTTCTCTGAATGCTCAAAACATAGTTTTTAAACATTATATTTAATAATTTTGCAATCATTATGATAATGTTACTCTTGAATGTTCTCTGAACATTCTGAAACAAGTAGTATCATTTTGGAAAATGTTAGAAGAACTTAAACATTTAAGAAAAAAAGTTCCATAATGTATAAATAATACATAACTTTGAGAGAACCTTGACAGAATGTTAGCAGTGAACTGGGTCAGTGTTTGATGTTCATACGATACCTTGAGGTCCGCAGGTGTCGGAGGATTCTGGGTTTGCTGCATCATTGCTTGTGCAGGTGGAGGATCGTTAAAGCCCAGGACCTACACAGCATTATTATGGGAGAATTAATAAAGATAACTTCAACGTATATTGTGAATGCACTACTCAAATACGCATTAGAATAGTTTAAAATGACAATGAAGAACTGATGATGGCAAACACATTCTTTGTTGTTTTTTTTTGTTTATACAATGCCTGGAACTCAAAATACTCAAAATAGTGGGCGTTTACACTGAAGTCTCACAGCAGCCAATCACAGCAATGGGCGTTTACACTGAAGTCTCACAGCAGACACGCCCCTTTTTAATAATATAGGAAAGGATCAGTAAATGTCACGGATCTCTTGGGAAAGAGTTTGAGAGATTCTCAGACATACAGGACTTTTTTAACCTTTTTAAAGAATAGGATTAGAGCATAGGATATAATGTATGGGGATCGTGATGCTTCTGCCCATCCTGAAGTTGAGCGGCCAGAGTGGAATGCATGCCAGCAGAGAGAGAGAGGGTGGGGCATTACATCATATACAAGAAAATAAAGTAAATAAATACAGATGCATCACCCATGTAAGTGATACAGTGGGTGGCGGTAATACTCCTAAGGAGTGAGTGTCCATTAACAAGATGAAGAAGAAGAAGAAAAATGCCTTTTATTTCTAAATTATGACAGTTTTTATGTAAAAATCATACTAACATTATAAGTGCACCCCAGGAAATAATGCAGTTCATGACCCCTTTAAAATTTTGAACACATGTGCTTGTTGTGCAAAGGCTTGAGTCACTTCCTGGTCCCTCTGTCTCAGTTTACTTTCCCTTCACCCTCTTTTAAAAATAAATACAGATTGTGAAAGATCACCTTAATCATCTGATCTGCTGTGTTTCCTCTCGCACCGAGCAACACCATGGCCAGAGCCGAGGAGATGCTGACAGGAGAGTAGAACACATTTCCTGATGCGTTTCCTCCGCTGATCTTCTCGAACAGGTTGAGGGAGAAATGTGTGTTTGCTGCAGTCAGAGAATCCATTTTCACAAGCTAGAGACAGAGACAGAGACAGAGACAGAGACAGAGAGAGAGATATGATCAGCACACTTCCTATGTAAACAACATCACATGCTTGTCTAAGAAACAGTCAATCAATGCTTTTCTCTCATATGACATCAGTTTTGTTAAAGTCAGAACAGCAGTTTAACAGTTTGCATCATTTTCATCATTACTCATCATGTAGAAATCTGTTCTATTAGACCTGCTTAACTCAATACATTGTATGAAGGTACTTCTAACAAACAGAGAAGTTAACTAAAAGCATTACCTCAAGTATTCAGCAGGAATGATGAAGTTTCCCTGTGTGTCTGAGGTGATGAAAGATCTGCTGACTGTTATTCTTATAACTGTTGCCTCGCCCTGAAGAGCCCATCCTCTAAACCAAATCCATCCCTACTGTAAAACGTCTCGGGTTACTCAGCCTGAGTGGCAAAAGAGCTGCTGCATGACTGGATTTAATAGGGGAAACTGCGGAAACACAAATAAAACAAACAAACAATTATTAGTTTAAACTAAAAGTTGGACTAGAATTCCTTACAACTTACCAAAGATCCAGTTATCCATAGATATTGACATTCAGCCAGGAATCATGTGTGTGTATATATATATATGTGTGTGTGTGTGTGCCGGATTTTGACGGCAGGGAAATAAATAAATTTGCCCGTGAACGCTTTATATATAAATACAATATACAGTAGGTAGGTCGAAATCCTGGTGATCACTTATATCATTGTTATATATGTCGTCATATTATCCAGCTCTAAATCTTGTATAGGTTTTGTCAGTGTTTATTAACCCTTTCATGCATAGAGGTCACTAAAGTGGACAGCTATTCAAAAATCATTTTCTTGCATATGCATGGGTTTTGATGGCACAGTTGCACATCAACCTCTACAGTGGACCCTTGTGCATCATCCTATACACTGCCACCAAGTGGCAAACTGTTGTATGTCCATTTTTTCCCCCTTCAAACCAAGATGGCCAATGGCCAGTCAGAAATGCCAAGTTGCTCTGGAATATCCATCCATTCCTTCTATCCTAGGACACTCTTGCTGGTAAAAAAAATGTTGTAGCATCAAGCAATATCTAATCAGTCATATCACAGTTACATTTTCCAAGTATTGATGGACCCACTTTATATTAGGTGGCCTTAACTACTATGTACTTACATTTTAATGAATCATTTGATACAATGCACTTATTGTGTACATACATGTCTTTACATTGTACTTACATTTTTAAATAAACCTGCATGTAATTACATCTGTAATTAATTTCTGTAGTTACCTTACACCTAACCCTACCCTTAAACTTACCCATACCACCACACCTGTCCTTAACCCTACCCATATCCCACCTCAATATCAGCAAAAGTGTTTTGCAATACAATATGAACACAGTAAGTACATTGTACTTATTTTTTGATGTAAGTACATAGTAGTTAAGGCCACCTAATATAAAGTGGGGCCGTATTGATTTTAGATTGGGAGACAATTCTGATGAATCATCTGTAGTGGACAACATGAAGTTTCATTACTTAATTTTTTTTTGGCTATTTAACTTTACCATTGTAGCCTACTAGCGCTGACTTTGTTTGACTGAATTGTTAGCTTTATTTATTGTACAGCTATTCTATACCTTTTACTTACACTTTTATAATGGCTATTGATCACACATAAACATTTAACAAAAAGAGACTGGGTTGTGTTTTATGTCATATTTAATTTTATTACAGTGATAATCATACACACTTATTTTCTGAACCAAATGTTAATGTGTTTAATAAAAAAAAAAAAATTAAAACGAAAAGAGGCATGGTTGTGTTTTATGTCATATTTAATTTTATTACAGTGATAATCTATATATATATATATAATATATATATATATATATATATATATATTTATATATGTATGTGTGTGTGTGTGTGTGTGTGTGCCTATATATATATAATGCACACTTATTTTCTGAACCAAATGTTAATGTGTTTAATAAAAAAAAAAAAATTAAAACGAAAAGAGGCATGGTTGTTTTATATTTCGTTTGCTATAAATATACAGGCAGTGAAGATAATCCAGTTGCCTGAACCACATTTGTGTAGCTATTAATGTTTAATAAAAAAGAGGCAGAGTGGTGTTTTATGACATATTTGGTTTTATTGTAGACTAAAGCAGGGGCGTAGCCACCCGCCCACTATGATGACTAAGCCCCCCCAGTTTATTATACAAATACAATAATATTTGTTAAATAACAGTTGTTTAAATTATTTTAACGTAATCACAAAATTATTATAACATCTCAAATACTAAAATAATTTTTTTTTTTTACAGAATATGTTTTTTGCATAATGCTTGATGAGTTTGATTGACAGCTGTGTTAGGCAATTAGGTGTCAGGCTGTTCATGAAGTGTGTTTACCTATTCACTTAGCGATGCATAAAAAAAAAAAACTTGCATTACCGTGGGAGAGAACCCATCCATCAGGCCACAAGTAACTGTAAGACTTTTCAATTCCAAGCACGTAGAGCCGGGAACATGCCATCAGTCTCTGTCAGTTGTGATAGGGTAGGGGTAAGGTGCGTGGCACTACGTTTTGACGCAATTTGACCTGAGGTTCGAATCCGGCTTTTGCCGAACTCACTGTACTTCCTTTTCCCATCACATATCAGATCGGAAAGTCGTTTATTTTCAATTAAAAATTAAGAAAATATTCGAAAAGTGGAAATAAAGTGTCTAACGTTTGTTGTAACCGCTGCTCGTGTTTTGTATGTGGACAGGTTGTACCTAGAGTTTTGGTTTATGTTGACAGTGACAGTGACACCCCCGCATGAAAGTGCCCGCTCACTTTTGCCCAGGCCCGACCAAAAATAAAATTCTGCCTACACCACTGGCCTAAAGTATACATGCAGGAGTGAGAGCGAGCTGTCATCCAGGCGCAGCTCCGCGTCTATTTAGCTTCAAACGCTCCATTTATATGGAAATGGATTCGAAATGTTCAAGCGTCCAACTACGATAGATGTGGATTTGATGCTCTATTCGCGTTTGGTGTGAACGCAGCATTAGTGTGAGCAATGGCACAGCATATCTGTTTATATGACCTAGTTGAAACGCGCTGCCGGACGATTAATCCTTCAACTGCTCAATTATTTCCTGAGGCTTTTAATGGTATTGATGATTGTAACCCAGGTCATTAACCTAGGTCATTAGCATTTAATGACAAATTTACAATAACTATTATTGTTCTACTAAATATATAAAAATGTATTAAAATATATTAAAATATATATATATAAAATATATATTCCTCTTTATTATATATATATAGCCTATATATATATATATATATATATATATATATATATATATATATATATATATATATATATATATATATATATATATATATATAAAGAGAAAATAAAGAGGAAAAATGCAGAAATATTGCTCTATAAATTAAAATTAGAAATGCTCCTGAAACGCTACTCATTGGTGAGGAGAAAGGTTAGTCCCGCCCCCTGCAAAAAGTTAGCGCACGAGCAGGCAGAATGAGAATGAACTTGAACGAGAGAAGACGCAATTGCGCAATATATGATGAGAATCCTCTGTTTATTAATACAGCAATATTTTATTTACAAGTTGAAACTTAAATGTGTGATATATAACGTTTAGAAGCTCACGTTTTGAGAATAGTAGCGTGACGAAGTTTGAACAGGAGACGGACGCAATAAGATATAACGTCAATCAACGTCTTTTCCGGGGAGAAACAACTGTATTTTTGTTTTCTGATTTATACTTCTCCTTGGTGAGTACAAATTTTGTTATATGAAGTAGGGCTGCAGCTATCGATTCTTTTTGTAATAGATTAATCTAGCACTTAATCAATCGATTAATCGGATAAAAGAAGTTTCCCGCATGCTTTTAAACAACCAAAACAAATAATGCATAACGAAAATGACTACCATTTTTTTGGTAGGCATTAGGCAAACTAAGCTACATGTCTGCTGATAGTTAGTTTCTCACATTTCGTTTTAGCAAGAAGAATGAATGATGGAAGTAATGCATCACATTAATTATTTTATTCAAAATGGTTAAATGCCTAAATCCTATCACTATTTTGGGTATTGTTTGAAGTGCCCTTTTTTTTAGGTCAGAGCAACTGCCCCTCAAAATTCCTGTGCACGTCCCTGACGACACGAGACATTTGCGGTCGATTACAAACTATTCAGACTAATCATTTCAAAACAGAGATTAAACGAGCATTTATGCTTTTCGTTTAAACAATGAAACAATAAAGGCAGCGCTCAAAATAAAGACACATTTGTGGTTCTCCAACATTAGTGTTTTGTTAGTGTTTCTGGAACCACTGTTTAGGGGACACCGGGGCTAGTTGTCACACTTTTTACTCCAGTAAATATTTTTGTTATAAAATGAGTATAATTATATATATTTTTTGTCTTGACAAGTGTTGTTATTCTTAACTAAATCTAACAATTTAATTACTTTGTGTAGGCCTAAGTAAAATAAAGATTTAAAAAATATATAAATATTAGATAAAAAACTTAGAAAAAAAAACAAATTGAAATGTTGATTAATTTATTTTGATATAAGTTATAAGTTACTAAATTACTAAAACTGATATAAAAATAAAAGCTAAATTAAAAAAAATATATATATATATATATACGTCACGACCAAACGTTGGTTATGGCAGATCCAGAGCAGCTCTGGGCAGATCCAATAGTTTTAAACAGAGTTCCCGCCTTCAAGGAAGTAAACGCTTGTCGATGGAGAGTGGCCAGACTCTCTGTACAAATGAAATGTACGAGAGTCTGGTAGGACCAGGCTAGATATAGGGTGGCCATACATCCGGATTTTGGCCATACGTCGGGATTTTAAGCCCCTTGTCCGGCGTCCGGCGCAGCCTCAAGCTGGGCACTCATTTGTCCTCCTTTTTGGAGTTGCGCTGAAAAGTTGCAAAAAAAACCCCGCTCTAGAATCTTTATTAGGAAGCAGTTGCATAGCGTCTAATGCCGTAAGATCTCTGGTCAAACAAACGATTGGCTGAAAGCGGTGTCAAATAAATATCTGATATATAATTGGTTAAAAAGGTAAACAAGCCTCCACAACATGCTGGCTACGTCATATCATACCATTAACATGCTGAAACGACGTCAGACCTCTTTTAATCTGGAATGAACAAAAGAGCACGTATTTATATCAAAAAGCAGTGGAGATGCTTTTCGTGGATTTGGCACTGTGCCAGATTATTTGTTTATTTATGTATTTCTTTTATTTCCAGAAGTTTCGAAATTTTATGTTTTCAGGCACTGTTTTGCAGGCACACTTTGTGCCTCTTACACATGGGTCTACTTCAAGATATATCATAGATCAAATGGTCTGGCAATGATTAGAGTATTTCAGAATCACTGTATCATGATACCATCGATATGAAGAACAACATTGTATTGTAGTTGCGAGTACACCAGAGTCCTATGCAATTATTCTTGCTTCACTAAATGAAACCTCCACCAGCCTGCACAGTGGTAACAAGGCATGATGGATCCATGTTCTCATTCTGTTTACGCCAAATTCTGACTCTACCATCTGAATGTCTCTACAGAAATCGGGACTCATCAGACCAGGCAACATTTTTCCAGTCTTCAACTGTCCAATTTTGGTGAGCTTGTGCAAATTGTAGCCTCTTTTTCCTATTTGTAGTGGAGATGAGTGGTACCCGGTGGGGTCTTCTGCTGTTGTAGCCCATCCGCCTCAAGGTTGTGCGAGTTGTGGCTTCACAAATGCTTTGCTGCATACCTCGGTTGTAACGAGTGGTTATTTCAGTCAAAGTTGCTCTTCTATCAGCTTGAATCAGTCGGCCCATTCTCCTCTGACCTCTAGCATCAACAAGGCATTTTCGCCCACAGGACTGCCGCATACTGGATGTTTTTCCCTTTTCACACCATTCTTTGTAAACCCTAGAAATGGTTGTGCGTGAAAATCCCAGTAACTGAGCAGATTGTGAAATACTCAGACCAGGCCGTCTGGCACCAACAACCATGCCACGCTCAAAACTGCTTAAATCACCTTTCTTTCCCATTCTGACATTCAGTTTGGAGTTCAGGAGATTGTCTTGACCAGGACCACACCCCTAAATGCATTGCAGCAACTGCCATGTAATTGGTTGATTAGATAATTGCATTAATGAGAAATTGAACAGGTGTTCCTAATAATCCTTTAGGTGAGTGTATATTGTCTGTGGACGGCATAGAACAATAAAATGTCCGTCCAATCATTGCGTTCGGTCCTATGTCCTACCTCAACATATGCATTTCCATACCTCCACGCACCTGCTTGCCCAGACATCACACGTCATCGGCATGTTGCGTCAGCAAAGACTTTATATAGGCTTACAGAAAGACTGTGCACTCGTATTACTAGGGCTGTGTCCGAGACCGTAGTGGACATTATTGAGTGCACTCATTCAAATTTGTTTCACAATGCACAGCAATAACGGCTGCGTCCGAAAACCTAGGCAGTGACTTGTTGCCTCACTGCCCAATCAGACAATTTTTGGTCATGATTTGAGCGTTTAGAGACAAACTTTATGAGACAGTTGTTGTCAGATTTCATTGGTGATGATTTCAAATAAGAAATGTAATCATAAGCTTGGTGAACAGTTTTGGAGAATTCGATGAGAGTTATGTCAGAGGTTTCACGAAAGGGGATATGCTGATCCTTGGATTCAAGAGGCTGCAGCACGATTTGAAAATATTGAAGAATGACTGTCTGGAAGTCTACCGATAACAGGTTGTCTTGTATTAATCAGGTTATGTAAGGAATTTGCACATATAGTTCGAAAACGTTGGCACATTTTAAGTTCAGATCCTGCGATGATGAGTCATTTTTGTAAAAATCCTCCACGATTTGTACACAAACAAGCTCCAAATATATACGGCAAATGGTGCTTAGAGCTGACCAAGGGTTGGCACGTTCAAGACAAGTAATCCATTTCTAGTCCCTGATGGGAATGATAGGTGTGGACAAATGTGCATAATGTCATTTTACAAATAAATGTCACACATTTAGCCACCTTCATTCTGGGAAACTTTGGGGAATAATTTAGTGTAACACCAAAAACGTAATCTATATGATTAAATGCCCATGTGGTTTAGCGTTTATGGGTAAAACGCAGCGTTGCTTGAAAACACGCATTGCAGAACAGAAGTAATATAAGTTTGAATGATCAAAAGAACTGTTCATTGCTGTTCATTTTAATGTTTTTAAACACAATTTTGTCAACTCTTCGATATTCAGATAGAACAAGTAAGAGTACCCAAAAGGGGTGACATTAACACAATTATTCTACAGTGGGAAGTCTTTTATATACACTTAATACTATTTCTCCAAAAGGTTTAAATATGGAGTTAGATTTTAAACCTTTTTTGTGAATATTTGGTATCTCATTTTGTATCTCTTTGTATCTTTAAATATTTTTCTATATATCTTTTTTTTTCTTCTTTCATATTTCCTAATATTACATGTGTGTATTATATTTGGGTTTGAAGTAAAATTTTTCTGTTGATTTATGCTTTAATAACTGGTCAGTATGAATAAATCCATATATATATATATATATATATATATATATATATATATATATATATATATATATATATATATATATATATATATATATATATATATATATATATATATATATATATATATATATTCCCATTTATCTGTTGATATTTCTTTATATATCTTTTGATATTTTGTTTAATTTGTTAGGATGAGAAATATATTTTTCGTTATTTCTTTTGATTTCTCATTATATTTTGTTCATATTATATTGGTTATTTGGGTTTGTTATTTATTCCAGTAATTTTTCTGTTGATTTATGCTTAATTGTTAAATCTTTTTTTCTCTCTTTGACGCTACATTGGATGATTGGGTAATTAGTTCACTAATGAGGTCAGTTGTGATGGTTCTCACTGATACAAATTATACCTTTTTGTGCTTGTTGTTTGCCTGACGAAGACCCTTTGGGTCGAACCGTTGTATTTCTTAATAAATCTTTGGGAGCAGCAACATCAGTGTGCAGATTCTTGTTGACTTCGGGTTAAATGTTTCATCTAATAGCACCTGCTAAAAATGTATTGGATGTGCGGACAGCGGACAATTCTTAGAATTCGATGTTTCCCCATTCAAAGAGATAGGAGCTGCACTTCCATGCCCGAGAGGCGTTTCCAAGATGGCCGCCGAGTGAAATGACTTTTCTTAAAGGGACTTTGATGTCAGTCACAACACCTCAAATGAAACAGCAGCCATACCTTTTACAGTTCCTGCTGAACCAAAACAACGAACTTATGGGCAAAATTAGCTGTATAGACCAAAACCACAATTTGTACCAGGCTGTAAACATGTGTTTTTCTGCTGGGCATTTTAACATGAAGCTCAATGAGATTCTTCTCCCTTCTGGAGCCTGTCTCTAGTGGCCAGTCGATGAATTGCAATCGTATTGGCTTCAAGAGAAACTGCGGGAGGTTGCCGCTTGGTCTCAACCATAGACTGTAAATAAAGATGGACGACGTGCCTTCACTCTCTTCTGCTGACGTAACTGAAGCCGCCAGTGTTCAAATATGGCGCTGACATCTTGGAGCCAGAGTCTGCGCAGTAGTGAGCGCGAAGTGGAGGCGATATCAAGGTCCCGCCCAAACTCCCGCCTAATCAACAACTTTTTGTGAAATAAACAATTATGGAAATGTAGAGATTAAAGTTAAAGCTCCAATCTCCTCCAGAAGTTCCTGAAAAATGTCAGTGAGTGCCTCAGTGACTACTTCACTCAGAGAAGCTGTCAATCACAGCTGTCAATCATAACTGTTTTCACAGCATCAAATAAACTAACTAAAACCAAACTTATTTAAAGTACGAACACTTGAACTAACATCAGCGTGATAAAAACTGCCTACAATGACAGAAACCACCTTTGGACAAAGTGTATTTGAAGTGTAATTTGATTGTTTAGTTTGTCTGTCCCATTAGAATACATGTAGAGGGCAGGCTTTATGATCGATACTGCTTCCAGTCATCTGGGGGCGATCGAGACGCATCGGCTTCAGTTTTGAGGACTCTTGTTGCAGGCTTGGTCTCAACCTGCGTCTGAGGAGAATGATTGTAGACGCGTGTTATTTGCGCATGCACCAGCAGGGGGCTCACGTGAGTCATGACAAAACCAGGAACTATAATCCAGCAGGGCTTGGGTGCACTATGTGACTTTTCCGTCCGCTAGAGCAGTGGTTCTCAAACCTGTCCACCACTCAAGTGTGACACACCCAATTCAAGTCTTGCAGTCTCTACTAATGAGCTGATGATTTGAATCAGATGTGTTAGATGAGGGAGACATGCAAAATGTGCACTGGTTGGGGATCCCCAGGAGGACAGGTTTGAGAACCACTGCTCTAGAGGTCGCCTGTTCAAAACAAAGGTGTAGTTTGATGACGCGACGTTTGAGCGCAGAATCTTGGGACATGTGGTCTTCACCTCACAGCCAGTGGGAAAGAATCGGGATAGGACCGGGGCAGAAATCATGCTCATGGATGCGATTATTAACATTACTGTAGTATGAAGCAGAAGCAGGACCGAGTGTTGTGGAGCTGCGGAACCGCTGGAGCGATTGTTAATAAGATGAACGCAACACACGCCTCGCGAGCAGAGGGACTTTTATTATGCCACAGTCGCTGGCGCCACTTCCGCTCCTCCGCTCATGAGTGTGAGGTAACGCAGCTCTGTTGATCATATTAGACACATCTGAGTGTGTTGATGGTGTGATGACGTTACTCTGTGTGTTCTCTCGGCGGCTGCTCTGACACTTGTTCACACTGCAGTGAGAGTAAAGCGTTTCTGCAGAATAAAACCAGAAACCCAGGGGAATGATGCCATTGACAGGTGACGCCCTCACACGTCCCGGTTCCTCGGTTAAAATAGCAATTTCTCACGATTTACAAATATTTGGAAACATTTGGGATATTGTAAGTATTCAACTGAACACTGGCCTAGTGGTTTTTGGATATTGTACTGAATTTTTTTTACAAAATATTACAGTTGTTAAATACTAATTTATTTGGTTTTAAATTGAACCATTGTAATCCCGAATGCATTCCTTTTTTTTCTTCACAAAATGTAACTATTCCGATTACTTATTTTTTTGACATAACTGTAACGAATTAGTTACCAATTTTTTGTATCCTGATTACGTAACGGCGATTTACGTCCTGCGCCGTATTCCCTTCCTCCCAACCCTGTTTACGCGTTCATGTGTTTTGAAGGAGGCGTGGCTTTGGAGACGCTCTGAAGGGAGGGTGGGATCTTATGCTTTTAAAGCTAGCTCGCTATTGCTAGCCTCTCTGAAAATTGCCTATTTAATTTTTAGCCGAAAAAAATGTAATTGATTGATTTATATATGGATAAGCACCTTGATGTGACTTTCATTTCATTTCCTCTCTTTTTGTGTTTCCCCAAACACCTTTTCAGGCACCAGAGTTTGACCACAGTTTATTTGTAACAGTGCTTTCTATAAACTTACAGTAAAAACTCAAACAGAACAGGTTTTATTGGATAATAGTAAATATTTATTTCATGTATGTTGAAGATACTGTTACAGTGAATACATGCATAATTTGACTTGTATAATAGAGCCTCTTGTAGTGCAGGAAACAACACAAATGTTGATGTAAACTGGTGGATTTGATTATACAGTAGCAAAAGCAAAACCCCTGGACCCGTCCAAAACCACAACCTGAATGAGACTCGGGACAACTGCAATGCATTTCATTTCTTCAATCATAAACACGTTTACACTTATCCAGCATTTGCATATAACGAGAGAAAAATGTCCCTTACTTTGAATGTAAACATATTTTTATTTTATTTCTAATATAAATGTGTTAAGGTTTAGAGTGATTGCTGAACTATTTATAGAAATTATAATACTTTAAATCTTTACAATGTTGTTTCAATTAAAAGCATTCATATTTTAGTATCATTGAATACTATTATATATTAAGTTTTCATAATTTTGTACATTTTGCGAATGTACTCTAAGGTTAGTTATAGTGTTAGGGGATGGGCCAGGCTCAGTGGCTCCAGTGCGTCATCGAGCCACCGTTTTAGTACAACACAGTTCACAGTCTTTGTAACGTGTTTCAGCAATACATTTCTAACAATTATAATGTGTTTAGAATAGAAACACATTTTAGACTCGCCTTTACTACCCTATTAAACCAAAAGATGACCGGTAGAGTTGCAACTCATTTTACCGATCACAACCTAAACTAGCTGGAAGGGTCTCAGCAGGACTCACTCATGGAGAGCAGAAACGTCCGTAAAACAAAATGCTCTTGGTTGGATTGTGTCGGATGAAGAAAAGGAAAGGATGGTCTGCATTAAAGACCTGCGGGTCGCAATGACACATAAGCATCATGCCGGCGGTGGCTGCAGCCGCTTCGGTTCCTTCCTCGTTGACTTCAACAAAGGCTTTATGAATCACCTTCGACACCACCAGGTCTTTGTTGGAGGTCATGCCTGAAAGGTTCACCTTTACCCTGTCAAAAACATCCTCCATTCCCATGCTGATCAGAATCTTATTCATGTCGTATTTTTCCTCCATCTTGAATCTGGGCAGAGACACTTCAACCTCTGGTTCATACATGACTTCTGGTTTGGTCCACTCCATGAGCTTCTCGTAGGTCAGTGCCTTTTCAAGCTGGATAATAAGAGAGACATGTCAGATGAATAGTTCAGTCAAAATTAAAACATCTGGCTAATCAAGCATTCAAATCACCTTCTGAAGGCCAGTGGTGTCGTCTTCCATCTCGTTAGGAAGGATGATCAACATACTGAGATTCTTCCCGTCATACGGCAGCTCCAGAACCCGACTGTTCATCTCTGGGATTGAGGCCAGAGGAAACTGCTCATTTTGATGCATCATCTTCACTGGTTTAGTTTGATTCTGCCAAACATCAACAGAGACACATTATAACCCCTCAGATTCCATCAGGACTGCTAAAAATGTTTTTAAAAAGCATGAAATCTCACCTTGTTCAGCTTAAACTGCTCATCACTGGTGGCTTCCTTTGGGAATTTCTTCTCCCAGTTTCCCTTGAAGTAGATGGCGTTCACCAAGACCAGTCTCGTCCTCTCATCAATGACTCCTGGTGGCAGCAGGTCCTTGATCTTCTCTAAAATACAAATGGATTTGAACTGATTGGTTTGATATTTTTACTATATAGCTCAACTCAAGAACCCATGAAGCCAAACATGGCCCTTGAAAAGACAATTTTGCTGAACCTAAAGTGCTGTAAAAACATGAAATAACTTTTATTTTTGTAATTTTTGTAAGAGTGTAGAGTAAGTTTTAAATTGAGAATAAGTTTTGACCTTGTGTTTTTTCCTCCACCCATTGGTTGATGTTGACACGAGCAGCCTCTGATTTGTTCTTGAAGTCCACCTTCTCCAGTCCGGCTTCATAGTATATTTTTGCGTCATTGAGGAATTTCTGTAACATAGCAAACCGATTGAGGTGCAAATGATATTAGAGCTGAGAACATTTCCAGAACCTCCAGTGAATAAACCGAGTCTTACCTCAACAAACTGGTAGGATTGCTCTCCGTAGAGGCGGTTGGCAAGACTCAACACATACGGGACTCCTGGTTTGTTCAGCTCACTCATAAACTTCTTGAAGCTGGAATGAATTTTGTCCTCAGTTTTTTCCTCAGGACTTTTCTGTTTGGATTAACAATATCAGATTTAATCAGACGAACGCAAAGGACACAGCTGTCCATGCAACCATAAAGTCATGAGGTTCCCAACTAACAAAAATATGTTGGAAGAACATTCTCATTAAATTATGAAAATTATTTCTGCATGTTCTCTGAATGCTCAAAACATATAGTTTTTTAAACATATTTCAAAATGTTCTCTGAACATTCTGAAACAAGTAGTATCATTTAGAAAATGTTAGAAGAACTAAAACATTTAAGAAAAAAGTTTCATAATGTATAAATAATACATAACTTTGAGAGAACCTTGACAGAATGTTAGCAGTGAACTGGGTCAGTGTTTGATATACATCATACGATACCTTGAGGTCCGCAGGTGTCGGAGGATTCTGGGTTTGCTGCATCATTGCTTGTGCAGGTGGAGGATCGTTAAAGCCCAGGACCTGCACAGCATTATTATGGGAGAATTAATAAAGATAACTTCAACGTATATTGTGAATGCACTACTCAAATATGCATTAGAATAGTTTAAAATGACAATGAAGAACTGATGATGTCTAACACATTCTTTGTAGTTTTTTTTGTTTTGTTTTGTTTATATGCCTGGAACTCAAAATTCTCAAAATAGTGGGCGTTTACACTGAAGTCTCACAGCAGACACGCCCCTTTTTAATAATATAGGAAAGGATCAGTAAATGTCACGGACCTCTTGGGAAAGAGTTTGAGAGATTCTCAGACATACAGGGCTGTTTTAACCTTTTTAAAGAATACAGGATTAGAGCATAGGATATAATGTATGGGGATCGTGATGCTTCTGCCCATCCTGAAGTTGAGCGGCCAGAGTGGAATGCATGCCAGCAGAGAGAGAGAGGGTGGGGCATTACATCATATACAAGAAAATAAAGTAAATAAATACAGATGCATCACCCATGTAAGTGATACAGTGGGTGGCGGTAATACTCCTAAGGAGTGAGCGTCCATTAACAAGATGATGAAGAAGAAGAAAAATGCCTTTTATTTCTAAATTATGACCGTTTTTATGTAAAAATCATACTAACATTATAAGTGCACCCCAGGAAATAATGCAGTTCATGACCCCTTTAAAATTTTGAACACATGTGCTTGTTGTGCAAAGGCTTGAGTCACTTCCTGGTCCCTCTGTCTCAGTTTACTTTCCCTTCACCCTCTTTTAAAAATAAATGCAGATTGTGAAAGATCACCTTACATTTACATTTATGCATTTGGCAGACGCTTTTATCCAAAGCGACTTACATTGCATTCAAGGCACACATTTTGTCAGTTCTTGCTTTCCCTGGGAATCAAACCCATGACCTTGGTGTTGCTAGCGCCATGCTCTACTGTTTGAGCTACAGGAAAGCACCTTAATCATCTGATCTGCTGTGTTTCCTCTCGCACCGAGCGACACCATGGCCAGAGCCGAGGAGATGCTGACAGGAGAGTAGAACACATTTCCTGATGCGTTTTCTCCGCTGATCTTCTCGAACAGGTTGAGGGAGAAATGTGTGTTTGCTGCAGTCAGAGAATCCATTTTCACAAGCTAGAGAGAGACAGAGACAGAGAGAGAGAGAGAGAGAGATATGATCAGCACACTTCCTATGTAAACAACATCACATGCTTGTCAAAGAAACAGTCAATCAATGCTTTTCTCTCATATGACATCAGTTTTGTTAAAATCAGAACAGCAGCTTTACTCAATACATTGTATGAAGGTACTTCTAACAAACAGAGAAGTTAAATAAAAGCATTACCTCGAGTATTCAGCAGGAATGATGAAGTTTCCCTGTGTGTCTGAGGTGATGAATGATCTGCTGACCGTTATTCTTATAAATGTTGCCTCGCCCTGAAGAGCCCATCCTCTAAACCAAATCCATCCCTACTGTAAAACGTCTCGGGTTACTCAGCCTGAGTGGCAAAAGAGCTGCTGCATGACTGGATTTAATAGGTGAAACTGCGGAAACACAAATAAAACAAACAAACAAGCAAACAAACAAACAATTATTAGTTTAAACTAAAAGTTGGACTAGAATTCCTTACAACTTACCAAAGATCCAGTTATCCATAGATATTGACATTCAGCCAGGAATTATGTGTGTGTGTGTGTGTGTGTGTGTGTGTGTGTATATATATATATATATATGTGCCTGATTTTGACGCCAGGGAAATAAATAAAAGGAAATTTGCCTGTGAATGCTTGAATAAATGAAAAAATACAATATACAGTAGGTAGGTCGAAATCCTGGTGATCACTTATATCATTGTTATATATGTCGTCATATTATCCAGCTCTAAATCTTGTATAGGTTTTGTCAGTGTTTATTAACCCTTTCATGTATAGAGGTCACTAAAGTGGACAGCTATTCAAAAATCATTTTCTTGCATATGCATGGGTTTTGATGGCACAGTTGCACATCAACCTCTACAGTGGACCCTTGTGCATCATCCTATACACTGCCACCAAGTGGCAAACTGTTGTATGTCCATTTTCCCCCCTCCAAACCAAGATGGCCAATGGCCAGTCAGAAATGCCAAGTTGCTCTGGAATATCCATCCATTCCTTCTATCCTAGGAGACTCTTGCAGAAAAAACATTTTTGTAGCATCAAGCAATATCTAATCAGTCATATCAGTTACATTTTCCAAGTATTGATTTTAGATTGGGAGAAAAATTCTGATGAATCATCTGTAGTGGACATCATGCATCGCTAGCTATATTTCAGCTACAATTCATACTATTACTGTGACTGTTGTTTATGAAAACACTTCATCTGCAGTAACTTTTTTTGACTGTAAATAAATCAAAAACTTTACTCCTTACATCAAAAAGTAATCTGATTGCGTTATGCATGTTACTTGTAATACGTTACCCCAACACTGCTCATTTCAGATGAGATTGAAAACACCTGATCGCTAGGTTTTCTCAGAGGAGAACTATGGGAGAAATGTGTCCATCTTGAACATAATCAGAATTATCAGCTAATAAGGGTAAATCCACACACTCTGGTACACTGGAGGGAACATCTGAGTTGGGTTTCTGCAGTTGACAGGTTGTAGAGATCTCTGATGGAATCACGTCCTCATGTTCAACTTGTATGAAGTTCAATTGCGTTCACAATATTGCACATCAATATGTTTTGTATATATTTTATAGTTTTCACATGATTTAATATAATTTTATACACAACATTTTATTCACACAATATTGCAGTGTTATTACTGTATTATGTTTAATACAATAGGGTATAATTTTACCCCAGAATTCATCATATTGACACAAAATGATAACTGCAATTTCACATTTCACTGCCTTTGGAGTCCAGTTATTTCTGTGAATTGCAGCGATCCATTTGCTTTTCTGTAGTTTTCGGCAGTCTGTCAATATGTACAGTCAATCTCAAAGCTCTTACTTGTTTTAGATGTGTTTTATGGGTGTAACCGCAGTGACCGGCCGACGGTGACGTCACATGCATACCCTCTATAGCCAATGGCGTCCTAGCGATCTAGCAGTGGACGGGCCTAGCCGCTATACAGTTAACGCCGGGCGCCAATTGCACCAGAATCTTTTGACATGTTAAGTCAATGTAAAGACGCGTTGACGCGCGCCTGGAGGTCCTGAGGCGCGATAGACGCATTTAGCGAGAATGACTTATTGACTTATGTTATTGTGTAACACAATGTAGTTTTAAGACTTTTCAGGCGAGAATGTACTTGTTTAAAGCTAAAATCTGTGGTTTATTATAAAGAGATCGCTTATTGAAAAATTTTATCTGCTGTTTTCAGAGTTGTGAGATCCAGTGGATCAGCGGCGCTCAGCGCTCGTTAACCCCGGCGAGAGCAGCCTTACCACGGCTAGTCCTTCGGACGTTTGCTGCTGGTTCTGATGTCTCTGTAGTGGTTAAACATGAGATATAATTCCTCTTGTGTAGATCTAACGGGCGATTTTTGGTCTCATGGATCTTTAATTTGTTGCTTGCCAAATCGTTTTGACTGAGGGCAAAGTGAAGTTTCATAACTTAATTTTTTTAGGCTATTTAACTTACCATTGTAGCCAACTAGCGCTGACTTTGTTTGACTGAATTGTTAGCTTTATTTATTGTACAGCTATTCGTATATCTTTTTCTTATACTTTTATAATGGCTATTGACCATTTAACAAAAAGAGACTGGGTTGTGTTTTATGTCATATTTAATTTTATTAGTGATAATCATATATATATATATATATATATATATATATATATATATATATATATATATATATATATATATCAGTGGCGATTTCTTTAAGACTGCAAGGGAAGCTCGGCTTCCCTTATAATGTCACAAAATTAATGGTCAAATATGTACTATTGTATTAACATTTTATTGACTAAAAATGTGTTAGAAAACGTTCATCTCAAAGACTAGTTCGTTCAGAATCAGTTACATATAGCAGGTCGGCTGACTCGATTTCCTTCTCATACATTCCCGCAGCGTCACAGTGCATTTCCCTATTGAAGCCCAGCGTCCATTGACTTCAATGGGGCTGCTTTGAACGTTTTTTTTCCAGCGCTTCGAAACTAGACGGTCATTGGATAAACGCTGCGATTATGTCCCGCCCACGGACGCTCAGCGTCTCTGGGGGTGAATGGGGAGTGGGCTGGCCCGGACTCCGAGCTTCTGCGTGATGATTGGAGGGTCTGTCGAAAGACTGCATCTCCTTTTGACTGACAGCGATTCTGTACTATAAGGAATCACTGAAGCTATTCGCGCTCAGTCCCATCGCGGATTTCTCAAGTTCAGTCGAAATAAAAACTGCTGCAACCTATTTCTTTGATATTTGCTTGGCGAAATTGCTTGATTTTCATCATACATTTCACACAATTATACACCACATTCCTTGTTTCAGTTTTACATATTAATATTTTTTTAATTTTTTTAACAGTTTAATATTTTTTTTTTAGATCGTTCATTCATTCATTCCTTCATTCATTCATTCATTCATATAACGTTAGTAGGCTAGGCTAGCGTCGTGGGTGAAACTGCGCAGATCAGGACTTGCAGGGTAACAGGGGAAAGCTGTGTGATTACTTGGTGTTCCTTAAAGACATGGAGTTGGACAGTGCAATGCCTCAGCTTTACAAACTGTTCTCATTAGTGGCAACAATTGGAGCTACATCTGCAGGTGTAGAAAGGAGCTTCTCCTGTTTAAAGCGACTCAAGTCCTACACCCGAAACACAATGGGCCAAGGCCGTTTAAGCAGCCTAGCTCTGCTGGCCATTGAGAGGACACTGGTCAAGTCACTTTAAAAGACTCCTAGTTGGTACGACAGGGTCACAGACCATTTTCTTGAAAAGGAACGTAGGGCAGAATTTACTTTTAAATAAATAGACAATTTTATGATGTAGGCCGAAAATGAGCTTCCCCTCTCTGACAGACCAGTAGCCGTGCACTATATATATATATATAATGCACACTTATTTTCTGAACCATCTGAATGTGTTTAATAAAAATAAAATAAAAATTTAAACGAAAAGAGGCATAGTTGAGTTTTATATTTCGTTTGCTATAAATATACAGGCAGTGAAGATAATCCAGTTGCCTGAACCACATTTGTGTTGCTATTAAAGGGTTAGTTCACCCAAAAATGAAAATTCTGTCATTAATGACTTACCCTCATGTCGTTCGACACCCGTAAGACCTCCATTCATCTTCGGAACAGAAATGAAGATATTTTAGTGTAAATCTGATGGCTCTGGAAGGCCTCCATTGGCACAATGGCACGGTTCACTCTCAAGACCCTTAAAAGGTACTAAAGACGTCGTTACAAAGTCCATCTCACTACAATGGTTCTAAAATAACTTTATGAATCGGCGACAATAGTTTTTGTGCGCAAAAAACCCCCCTAAATAACGACTTACCTAGTGATGATGATTTCAAAACACGGCATCATGAAGCTTTGAAGCGTTATGAATCAGTGAGTCGATTCAGCGGTTTGAATCGCCAAATTTCAGCAGTTTGGCGGTTTGAGAAGCGATCCGAATCATCATTCGGCTCACTGATTCATATATATATATATATTATATAATAAATTATTAATAAATTAATAAGATAATTTATTAATATGAACTATGATTGAGCACATGGTGATTTCTTATGTATGTGTAAATGATTGAGACCGAGAGTTTGATTTAATTTGGACAATGACATTAATGTTTATTTCGGCTTTGTTGTTACAAGGCCGGGTTTTTTCCCTCTTTCCCTTTGCTGAGAATTGTGTTCCTGAATCCTGTCCTTGCTGAATATTCGTATTTCGTTTTAGGCTGGCGAGCCATTCCCTCATTTCGTGCCTGGAAACAGAGAAAAGAGTGTGAAATCTGCCGAACTGGTAGGATTAAACTATTTTAGCTTTTTTTCCCCCTACCTGGATCTTCAGTGGATCAAACATTGTGTTTTTTTTCCCTCCGGGATTAATTATTTTTTTTCATCCTTGCTGAACATTGCTTTATATTTTTGAACTTGAAATTGAGACACTGAACTCAAACGGAAACTCAACTGGACATTAAAGGCCCTTTCACACCAGACACGTAACGAAAAAGCGAATATTTTGCGCGCGAATAGTTCACGTCAAAACCATTCACATCAGCCGCCACATGGATTTTTGACGTCTGTGGCGTTTCAGAGCTCCTACATCCAAAACATTTGTGGCGACAGCTGAGAAAACACAGACACTTCCTCATTCAGTGAAGACAAGCTTTTCATTTGATTTAAAAGACCGAAAAGAAGGGTTTGGGTGCACCCAGTCTTAAAAGAAGGGGAGTATGCTAATCTTGTACAGGAGCTAAAACATTATCATGACCGGTTTCGCACTTACTTTCGAATGTCCATGGGACAATTTGAGGAGCTCCTACAGAGACAGTAGCAGCACATCTGATGAGACAAACACACACTTCAGGAGCCAATCGATCCGGAGCAGCTGTGTTTCCAGTTGAGTCACAATGTAAACATTTAAGTGCCACAGTCGTACAGACGGAAACACATTCACTTTCCATAGTTGTGGACACAATTCGATTCAGAAAAAAAATCAAGTTTTAACTCAAAAGGTTATGTTATCTTCGTCTGTATAGTCTACAGTGACTTGCACGTAGCCTAATCCCACAGGAGCTGTAATCTCGTGAGAAATGCGACACCTGGCAAAGGTTAATTGATTGAATAGCTAGTGACATCTACTGGACATTTCGTCACCTTTGATTCCTTGTATGTGATTGGTTGAAGCCTTTTCTGTCGCCACGAGAGTGAAAAAAAAAAATCGACATTGAAGCGAAAAGAATAAACTTGGAACACTGTGGAAGCACTCGTTACACAAACAGCTAAAATAAAACCAATTATCCGTGCATCAAAATTGCGTCAAGTGTGAAAGGACCCGGCATGAAATCAAATTTTACAATTTGTATTTTTATATTTAATATTGTAGTGTTTACTATAACTGATTTATCTGTGCACTTCATAATTTTTTTTAATTTAATTTGCCCTCATAATCTTTAATCAAACACGTTAACTTTCCCTCCCCCCTCGAAACGACTTCTCTTCTCTTCCTGTCATGTGCTATGGTGCGAGGGCGGCGCTTCCTGTCTCGTTTCTGCACTGCCTCTCAGAAACCTGTCACTGATCGTAGCAATATGGTGGTTAGGTGCTTTTTTCTCGGTGTACACAATACCTTCTTCAGGAAGGACTTGAGGCAAAAAGAGAGAAATATATGAGAAATAAAAGCTTTTTTATGTAAAAATTACTCAATATAGTCGGACGAACAGCTTGTCGTGACGGCTCGCACTTAGGAATGCAGTGTGTGTGAATGCGCTTATATAAGGAGAGCTGAGAAAAAAAGTTTTACAGAAATAAAGCCATAAAAGGCTTAAAATGAGTGAAATCTGTAGCATAAACCAGCGAAAAGTGAGGAAATATGCTCATTAACATATGTAGGAAAGATTTAGGGAGAAAATACATTTATTTAAGAGATAGATCGAGTTTTTCTCCACAACTGAGTGCAAACTGGCTTTCAAATCTGCCTCCATTTTGTTAGCAACGCCTAACTTCCAACGATCCAATCAATTCCCAAAGGACGAAATCAAGTCCTGCCATACATTTTTTTCTAATTTCAGAAGCCGTTTCACTCGGATATATACGTCACAATAAGGAGAAAAAGATGATCTCAACTTCCGTTTCACGCCGACTAGGGGTGTGACGAGACACTTATCTCCAAGGGGGTAATCCAGCCCCCGGAAACCGTACCTCCCATAGGCACGACCATTTCTAACCAAGCCATCACCTGCTGTTAGCATCCCATTGACTCCCATTCATTTTGGCCTCACTTTGACAGTGAAAATCTTTACATCTGAGGCGTTTAAAGACTCCATTCGTCCATTGTTTATTTCTAAACAAACACGACAATGTATAAAAGGCTCCATTACCTTGGATCTTACACTATCGCCCCGTTGAAGCTGTTTTTGTAAAATACAGGCTAACGATTGCGTCATAACCACGCGACTGTGTCGCACTGTTGAGGAAATTACCGTATAGACCCGAGGAGAAGCTCGTAGGCAATCTTTCACCATCTATGAGGCAATCGGGGGGTATCAATTGGTATTCAGTCAGGCCTCTCTCTCCAGACTGCAGATGGTCCAGAATGCGGCAGCTCGTCTGTTGACGGGTACACGAAAACGGGAACACATTACCCCTGTTATCGCCTCTCTCCACTGGTTACCTGTCCATTTCAGGATTCATTTTAAGATTTTGGTGTTTGTTTTTAAAATCTCTTAATGGTTTAGCACCTAAATATTTTTCAGACCTGATTAAGCTTTATGCTCCGCTAAGAGCACTTAGATCTGTTGACCACTTGCTTTTAGTTGTCCCACGGGTAAAGTTGAAGAGCTTGGGTGACCGACCATTTGCAGTGAGGCCCCGAAGCTCTGGAATAGTTTGCCCCTCTATATTAGACAGGCTCAAACACTTGCTTTAAAAAAAAAAAATGCCTAGAAACTTATTTTTATAGACTGGCATTTGACACTATGTGCTAGTTGCATTTTTTATTGTGTTAATCTTACAGTTTTCTCTTGTGTTGTTGACTGTTGTTGTAACGGTAGGGTGAACCAGGAACAGGTTGAAGACTCAGAAGATCACAATCAAACAAACTTTAATCTTAACTTCACAGGAACATGCACACAGGCAATCATAACAGTGACTAGACAGACTGAGTGTACAAGAGGAACTTAAAAGCACTTAACTAACGAGAGTAACCTTGGAAACAGACAAGTCCTCTCTGGACTGGGGACGGAAGGAATGGCTGGAGCCATCACTGGACTCTGGGCTCAGGGGCTGGAAGTGGCTCAGACCAAAAGTCTATTAGTCAGTGGTTCTCCACAGGGACGGGATACGTCGCTGGACTCTGGACGTGGACGGGAGTCAGAAGTCAATGTCCAGAAGTCAATGTGCCAGCTATCAATCGCTGGCTCTGGCGTTGCTGGAGTCGCCGCTGGCTCCGGTGGGGACCGACTTCCGGCAGCGGCCATCTTGGACGAGGATGCTGGCTGGTCAGGAATCGACTCTGGAGCAGCTGTGGTGGGCTTGGGGTGAGCTGAAGCACTCAAATATTTTCGGGATGGAACTGGATGATCATGGGTCAAGTCTTCAGATACTTCATCAGCGAAATCCGAACCGTATAGGCAGAGGATGAAATTAATGAACTCGACTAGGGGTAAATTATAATGACCAGGAGACAGGAACTGATATAACTCATCATCCAGTCCCATCCGAAAGTAGGCCTTGAGTGAAGAATCACTCCAGCTCACCAGATGTGAATAAGCCAAAAACTCCACAAAGTGCTCCAGTTTTGCCGGAGGGAGAAGAGATAATCTTCAGCCATTTTAGATGTCTGTCTAGTCATCTGTAATGGTAGGGTGAACCAGGAACAGGCTGAAGACTCAGATCACAATCAAACATAAACTTTAATCTTAACTTCACAGTAGGGCTGTCAATGAATATTCTAAATTTCAATATATATTCGAATAGTTTTTAAAAAACGAATTTCAAGACAAGTGGCGGGAAACTAAAACAAAAGAACATATGACAGAATCAAAACACCACTGAAAGACCAAACAGACAGACAGACATGTGACAGTTGTATCATTGGTATTTGTTTTCTTCTTTTATGCGTTTACAGCACTTTGATAAACTCTTGCTGTTTTTATTCCTATTGGGTATCATTTGAATTTTATCGATTCCGATCCTTATCGATTCCTATTTTCGATTCCAATGAGGTAGAAAAAAACATTCACATTTATTCTGTTTTATTGCAAAACATTCCATTGTAGCTGAATATCATGAACAAAAATAAACAGGACAAGCAAAGCAAACACTCAGTAATTAAAAAAGAACAAATAAAAAATTTGCAGTCGCAACAAATAAATACAACTGCATAAAGAAACGATTGAAATAAACAGTTTTAAGATTTTCAGGTATTCAGGTACAGAAACTAATCAAATGTAAAATAACACTGCACACTATGAATAAAATGGACATTACAAATATTGTTACAAAATATATTCAGTCAATAACAAATTAATTTCTCTTTGTCTTTTTTGTTTTGTGTTATTATAGAGACGGCAGCAGGTATATTAGGCTGCTGTCCCAAGTCTCTCCTACTCATTTTAACCAGACCACCACCTAAACTAGCTGGAAGGGTCTCAGCAGGACTCACTCATGGAGAGCAGAAGCGTCCGTAAAACAAAATGCTCTTGGTTGGATTGTGCCGGATGAAGAAAAGGAAAGGATGGTCTGCATTGAAGTCCTGCGGGATGCTCTCACACAAAAACATCCAGGTGACGGCGGTGGCTGCAGCCGCTTCGGTTCCTTCCTCGTTGACTTCAACAAAGGCTTTATGAATCACCTTCGACACCACCAGGTCTTTGGTGGAGGTCATGCCTGAAAGGTTCACCTTCTGCTCGTCAAAAACATCCTCCATTCCCATGCTGATCAGAAGAGTCTTCATGTCGTATTTTTCCTCCATCTTGAATCTGGGCAGAGACACTTCAACCTCCGAATCATACATGACTTCTGGTTTGGTCCACTCCATGAGCTTCTCGTAGGTCAGTGCCTTTTCAAGCTGGATAATAAGAGAGACATGTCAGATGAATAGTTCAGTCAAAATTAAAACATCTGGCTAATCAAGCATTCACATCACCTTCTGAAGGCCAGTGGTGTCGTCTTCCATTTCGTTAGGAAGGATGATCAACATACTGAGATTCTTCCCGTCATACGGCAGCTCCAGAACCTGACTGTTCATCTCTGGGATGAAGGCCAGAGGAAAGTTCTTCTTTTGATGCATCATCTTCACTGGTTTAGTTTGATTCTGCCAAAAATTAACAGAAACATATTACAACCCCTCAGATTCCATCAGGACTGTTAAAAATATTTTTAAAAAGCATGAAATATAACCTTGTTCAGCTTAAACTGCCCATCACTGGTGGCTTCCTTTGGGAATTTCTTCTCCCAGTTTCCCTTGAAGTAGATGGCGTTCACCAAGACCAGTTTCGTCATCTCATCAATGACTCCTGGTGGCAGCAAGTCCTTGATCTTCTCTAAAATACAAATGGATTTGAACTGATTGGTTTGATATTTTTACTATATAGCTCAACTCAAGAACCCATGAAGCCAAACATGGCCCTTGAAAAGACAATTTTGCTGAACCTAAAGTGCTGTAAAAACATGAAATAACTTTTATTTTTGTATTTTTTGTAAGAGTGTAGAGTAAGTTTTAAAATGAGAATAAGTTTTGACCTTGTGTTTTTTCCTCCACCCATTGGTTGATGTTGACACGAGCAGCCTCTGATTTGTTCATGAAGTCCACCTTCTCCAGTCCGGCTTCATAGTATATTTTTGCGTCATTGAGGAATTTCTGTAACATAGCAAACCGATTGAGGTGCAAATTATATTATTGCTGAGAACTTTTACAGAACCTCTAGCGAATAAACCGAGTCTTACCTCAACAAACTGGTAGGATTGCTCTGCGTAGAGGCGGTTGGCAAGACTCAACACATACGGGACTCCTGGGTTGTTCAGCTCACTCATAAACTTCTTGAAGCTGGAATGAATTTCGTCCTCAGTTTTTTCCTCAGGACTTTTCTGTTTGGATTAAACAATATCAGATTTAATCAGACGAACGCAAAGGACACAGCTGTCCATGCAATCATAAAGTCATGAGGTTCCCAACTAACAAAAATATGTTGGAAGAACATTCTCATTAAGTTATGAAAATGATTTTTGCATGTTCTCTGAATGCTCAAAGCATAGTTTTTTAAACATTATATTTCAAAATTTTGCAATCATTATGATAATGTTACTCTTGAATGTTCTCTGAACATTCTGAAACAAGTAGTATCACGTTTAAAAATCGTTAGATGAACTAAAACATTTAAGAAAAAAAGTTCCATAATGTATAAATAATACATAACTTTGAGAGAACCTTGACAGAATGTTAGGTGTGAACTGGGTCAGTGTTTGATGTTCATACGATACCTTGAGGTCCGCAGGTGTCGGAGGATTCTGGGTTTGCTGCATCATTGCTTGTGCAGGTGGAGGATCGTTAAAGCCCAGGACCTGCACAGCATTATTATGGGAGAATTAATAAAGATAACTTCAATGTATATTGTGAATGTACTACTCAAATATGCATTAGAACAGTTTAAAATGACAATGAAGAACTGATGATGTCTAACACATTCTTCACGGTAATGAATAACTACTAGTATCTAATAAATATGTACTAGTTACAATTGGAATACATACTAGTCAGAACTGAATAGTTGATATCTGAATGAAAGATCCCCATAGAAGTCAATGGCAAAAATTTTAAAGGGGTCATGAACTGCATGAACATGAAATGTTATACTGTTGTCTGAGGTCAACTTATGACGTTTGCATGTTTTTTACATTCAAAAACATCATAATGAATAAGTCATAGGCAATTTTCTGGCATGGTTTTGAGGCTCTCTGAAAAACGCTCGGTTTTGATGGGCGTGCCACACTGAAGACTTGGAAGTAATCCACGGCTAGGATTGGATACAATTTGCATATTTAATGAGCTTCAGCTCCCCTCAGTTCATGTGGGGATTGTTTTGAAAGTGTCTGGGGAAACGCTCACAGGACTAGCGAAATGCCTTTATCAAACAAACACAATGATTCATCTCTCATCCACCCGCGATTGATTGGAATGTTATTTTTGTATTTTGGCATCGGTGAATAACCGCGACCCGTACACGCACACACGCGCGCGTTCAAGAAAGGAATGTTATTTCACTATTTAAGATAGCCCGTCGGCAGGCTGGTTATACGTTTTGGTAGCTGTCTGAAAAACACATAGCCTCGGGACGTTGGGCTTTGCGAGCACTGGCGTTACAAGTCAGAGTCTGATCACGAATGAACCAATAACACCTTCTCCAGCCTGTGACCGCGTGCTAAGGTATGTAATCAATAGATATCAAACGATCTGTAACAATGCAATACTAACACATATAAAAACATGTTTTACTCACATAAGTGTGTTGCACCGTTCCTGTCGGATCCAATATAGGAGGCACAGCATGGTGTTTTAATCTCAATCTGACTGCAAATCCAGTCTCGACATGTACAACCCCAAATCAGAAAAAGTTGGGACAGTATGGAAAACGCAAAAAAAAAAAGAAGTGATTTCTAAATTTACTTTGACTTGTATTTCTTTGCAGACAATATGAACACAAATATTTCATGTTTTGTCTGGTCAACTTCATGTCATCTGTAAATATGCATCCTTTCCTGTCATTCAGACCTGCAACACATTTCAAAAAAAGTTGGGACAGGAGCAATTTAGGGCTAGTAATGAGGTAAAATGGTTAAATAATGATGTGATTTGAAACAGGTGATGTCAACAGGTGATTGTAATTATGATTTGGTACAAAAGCAGCATCCAAGAAAGGTCTAATCCTTTAGGAGCAAAGATGGGCCGAGGATCAGTTTGCCAACAAATACGTGAGAAAATTATTGAAATGTTTTAAAACAATGTTCCTCAAAGAAAGATAGGAAGAGATTTGGATATTTCACATTCAACAGTGCATAACATAATTAAAAGATTCAAGGAATCTGGAGGAATTTCAGTGCATAAAGGACAAGGGCGCAAGCCTAAGCTGAACAACCGTGATCTCCGATCCCTCAGGCCGCACTGCATCAAGAATCGTCATTCATCTATAAGCGATATCACCACATGGGCTCAGGACTACTTTGGCAAACCTTTGTCAAGTAGCACAATACGTAGTTACATCTACAAATGCCAGTTAAAACTGTACTGTGCCAAAAGGAAGCCCTATGTTAACAGTGTCCAGAAGCGCCGTCGACTTTTCTGGGCTCGGAGGCATCTGGGATGGACCATCACACAGTGGAAACGTGTACTGTGGTCAGATAAATCAGTATTTCAGGTATTTTTTGGGAGGAATGGACGCCGTGTGCTCCGGACCAAAGAAGAAAAGGATCATCCAGACTGTTACCAGCAACATGTCCAAAAGCCAGGGTCTGTCATGGTATGGGGTTGTGTCAGTGCCCTTGGCAAAGGTACCTTGCACTTCTGTGAAGGCACCATTAATGCTGAAAAGTACATAGAGATTTTGGAGCATAATATGCTGCCTTCAAGAAGACATCTTTTCCAGGGACGTCCATGCATATTTCAACAAGACAATGCAAAACCACATTCTGCATACATTACAAAGTCTTGGCTGCGGAGGAAGAGGGTACGGGTACTTGACTGGCCTGCCTGCAGTCCCGACCTGTCTCCAATAGAGAATGTGTGGCGCATTTTGAAGTGCAAAATGCGACAAGAAGACCCAGTACTGTTGCCCACCTTAAAGGGTAACTAAACCCCTGCTCAGAGCTTAACTCCACCCACTGGCAATTTTCAAAAAATGCTGGAAAAGTGGGCAGAGCCCGGCGGACACAGAGGGGACGAACCGAGGGCGGGGCTGAGCGGAGGGCGTGCACCTGAGACCCGCAGTGACGGATTGATTGACAGCTGTCTGACTCGCGAGTCTCAAAGATGGAGAATGACTGGAGTGACGCCAGCTTTGCAACAGAGCGGTCATTTCTCCTACCTTCACCTGAAGTGGAGGAGGGTGGATTGTCTGTAACAGACACAAACCCGGAGCCTTATCAATGCGAGCCGCTGCTCAAACTGCGTTAACTCCCGATGCCGACGATGCTAGTGAAGCAGCCGCGCAAGAGAACTGACCTAATCTATCTGCGTCCGTGGCAACCACTTGCGTGTCAGGGTTTGAAAGCGCGTCTCATGTATGAAAATTATCTGTACACATGACGGGCGGCAATAATATCGCAAGAAAAGCCTGACGTGTACTGACAACTGCATTATTTAACCGTATTTTCTTCAATACAATGTTAAAGCAAGTGTCAAGTGAGTTTCATTCATAATGTTTCCACTTCATGTAACATGACAGTTCATACTGGAGTGAAGCCGTTCTCATCATGTGATTGGGGGAAACATTTCTGAGGGCGTGGTGAGCTCGTGCCAGGGGCGCGGATAGTGAGCCGTTGGAGGTACCATCCTACGTCACGATGTATCACAATGTCCAATAGGAAAATTCAACTGCAGTAGCCACCGTTCAACCTTAAGAGGGCAGCACTTTGGCGGTTTTACACCATATTTTATAGAATTAAAACACTTTATACTCAAATGTCAAAACATTTACTCGAATCAATGAACAGCATTAATAAAGCCCCAGTATTACAGATCATTAACTAAAAAAAGTTGGTTTAGGGTTTAGTTACCCTTTAAGACTTGTTTGCAGGAAGAATGGGACAAAATTACACCTGAAACACTTCATCACTTGGTGTCTTCAGTCCCTAAACTTATTTTAAGTGTTGTGAAAAGGAATGGCAACATTACAAAGTGGTAAATGCTTTACTGTCCCAACTTTTTTAAAAATGTGTTGCAGGTCTGAATGACAGGAAAGGATGCATATTTACAAATGACATGAAGTTGACCAGACAAAACATGAAATATTTTGTGTTCATATTGTCTGCAATGAAATACAAGTCAAAGTAAATTTAGAAATCACTTCTTTTTTTTTTATTTGCGTTTTCCATACTGTCCCAACTTTTTCTGATTTGGGGTTGTATATTGTTTACAATCGATTCTGTGGTGAAATGAAGTGAACAAACGCGCAATGTCTTACACACGTGAGCCGCTCGGTAGCGCGACCCGTTTAACTCCACGAGTCGGTGGGCGGGCTTGAGGCGGCGCCTCTGCATCCTATTACTTCAGTGGTTGACATATTGTGAGAGCTCTCGTTTTCTGGGCCTGGTGTCTATAAAAGCTTTTCTTTGACTTACATGCGATGTTTTCAGCTCTGAAACTTACAGGATTAATTTTTATATATCAAAGGCTCAAGGGAAAGTTGACTTCTCAATTCATCACCCCTTTAAATGTGTTACTAGTAACAAAAGAATAGTTACTAGTCACTATCAAAATAAGTACTAGTAACTAATGAATAAGTACTAGTTTCTATTTAATAGGTAGAGTGAATGAGTACCAGTATCTAAAAAAATAAGAGCTAGTATATAATGAATAACTACTAGTATCTTTTAAAAAGGTACTAGTATCTAAAGAATATGCACTAGTACATAAAGAATAAGCACTAGTACATAAAGAATAAGCACTAGTAGCTAATGAATAAATACTAGTATTTAATGGAATAGATCCTAGTATCTAAAAAATAAGTATAGTAGCATGGAAATAGATACTAGTACGTTTTAAGGATTAAATGTTAAAACAGCTTGCCATAATCACATATGTAGCCTATACAGTCAAATGGGAAACACTTTACAACGTTACACATTTATTAATATATGTAAATAATAATCATTATATGCTCTCATTATATGAACAGAAAAGTGACTTTATTTAAAAGTATTGATGTTAAATATTGTACACATAGATCCGATCAAAATCCTTTTGAAAACATATGAGTGTTTAAGCCCCGCCCCTAAGTTCCGGTTTTGTGACTGCGGTTCTGAAACTGCGAAGCTGCGGGCATGCAGCTGGATAGATCTCGCTTGTTGTGCAAAGGCTTGAGTCACTTCCTGGAGATCACCTTAATCATCTGATCTGCTGTGTTTCCTCTTGCGCCGAGCGACACCATGGCCAGAGCCGAGGAGATGCTGACAGGAGAGTAGAACACATTTCCTGATGCGTTTCCTCCGCTGATCTTCTCGAAAAGGTTGAGAGAGAAATGTGTGTTTGCTGCAGTCAGAGAATCCATTTTCACAAGCTAGAGAGAGAGAGAGAGAGAGAGAGAGAGAGAGAGAGAGAGAGAGAGAGAGAGAGAGAGAGAGAGAGAGAGAGAGAGAGAGAGAGAGAGAGAGAGAGAGAGAGAGAGAGAGAGAGAGAGAGAGAGAGAGAGAGAGATGATCAGTATAACAAAGTGAAAAGGATTTTTGAAAAGGTTTTTCCTAACCCTCACCCTAACTTCCCTATGTAAACAACATCACATGCTTCAGAAACACTCAATCGATGCTTTTCTCTCACATGCATCAATTTTGTTAAAATCAGAACAGCAGTTTAACAGTTTGCATCATTTTCATGATTATTCATCATGTAGAAATCTGTTCTATTGGACATGTTTTACTCAATACATTGTATGAAGTTACTACTAACAGACAGAGAAGTTAACTAAAAGCATTACCTCGAGTATTCAGCAGGAATGATGAAGTTTCCCTGTGTGTCTGAGGTGATGAATGATCTGCTGACTGTTATTCTTATGTTGCCTCGCCCTGAAGAGCCCATCCTCCAAACCAGCCCTACTGTAAAACGACTCGGGTTACTCACTTTGTATTGTAGTTGTGATGGCAGAAACTTTTCAAAGCTTCGAATCAATTGAACCAGTTGCTTCGCCAAATGATTCACTGTGTTCAAAACACCACACGCTGGTGACCTCTGCTGGTCAGAACAGAGGAAAGGCAACAAAAACTCATGCCAAACATGCATAACTCCGTTTACAAACCCACTGCAAATGTTTTATTGAAAGTATAGCCTATCAGATGCAAGTAACTAATGTAATACCGTTAAATATTATGTGTCTGTATAATATGTGTTCTTTTATCAATTTTCAGGGCTTGTTTTGTTTGTTCTATGGGTGGGTGAGCTAAACACAGACTATTAACTACTATTTTAATTATACAAATTGTTGTGTCTTTCCCTTTTTATAAAGACAGAGGACACTAAAGAAGAGTCAGAAACATAAATTCAGCAATGGAACCATCTTTTTAATGCTCACATTACACTTGTATATTCTCCTGAGCACATCACTTCATCATCATTACTCCACCTATTACTTATGTATTAAAGTAACAACACTTTATACATAACACTCCTCCCCCAAAAACAGAATGTCTCTTTTTATTTTTATTTTTTTTTACTATAAATCAAGTCTTTTTGGTGGGCGTCTTTCCCTAGTGGGATAACGGCGTTCTGTGTTTGACATGGGCTCTGAAACAGATATGTTGGATCCTGGTTCTGGTTGTTTTTCCCAGTTTTTCAGTCTCAGGTGGCACAGGTCCGTTTGCTGGTGTAAGGGGTGTGTCCACAGTCACTTCTGGAACCATTGGAGAGTCTGAACAAGCAGTTGGTTTGGCAACAGCAGACTCCACCTCTGTAGCAGATCCCAGCAAGAGCTGATGCATGTGTCTTTTCTAGGTAAGCTTGTCAGATGTTAGTACAGTGAATGACACTGGGCTGGTTTGAGCTATCACTGTCACTGATACCCACTTTGGTCCTCTAGTATAGTTACGTGCCATAACATTTTCCTGGATCCTGGATGGAACAGTCTGCTTTTAGCCTTCATGTCTCTCCTGTTAACTTGCTTCTGTTGATGACGAGTTGCAACCTCTTTGACAGTAGAAGTCAAATTCGAAGTCAAAGTCTCAGTAAGTCAAATCCAGAGCGCAGCGGACACTTCAACATCAGAGAAGCTGGAGAAACCTTTGTTGTCCCATGGCTGGTGTTTCGGTATGACAACAGGAAATCGTTCTGGCGCTGCTGAAGGCTCCCTTGTCCTTGTGATGTCTTTTAAGGCGTGTTTGATGGTTTAAACCATTCTCTCTACGAGACCATTTGTGGCTGGGTTGTACAGAGCTGATTTAATGTGTTGTACCCCACAACGTTGTAAGCAAATTCTTGTGATTTAAACTGTGGCCCATTGTCACAGGGTATCCAAAACGGCTAAACATTTCTCCCAGTTTCACTGCTGTTTTCTCGGCAGTTGTATAGTGCATAACAGCAACTTCAGTCCACTTGCTTTGGGCATCCAACGTTATTAACAACATCTTTCCTTCAACTGGACCAGCAAAATCCACAGGTACAGGGATTTTTGACCAGTCCCACGGGTGGAGTGGGGCCAATTGAGGTTCATTTCTCACTTCCTGGTTGGATGGGAATGACTTTGCTTTTCCTTCAATGTCCCCCTCAAGACCTGGCCACCAAAAATAACTCCAAAAAGAGCTATTTCCTTCATTCGCACGATACCACAATGACCCACATGGAGCTGCTGGACGACCGATTTTCTCACAATGGGGGAATGATGACTCTTTGTCCCCAGAGAAGACATCCTGAATAAAATGACAGTTCATTCTATCTGGACAGGTACAGATTCAAGTTGGTGGTGTCCTTAGGCACATCTTTTACCATCTCCATGACTGCAGACAGAATTGGATAGTTCCGTGTGCATCGTCTCACCTGTGTGGATGTCACTGGAACTATTGTGACTTGCTCAAAGAAAATACCTTTCTGCTTGCTCTCGGGACATGTCACGGGTAATGGTAGTCTTGATAGACCATCTGCATTTCCGTGTTGCTCTGCCTTCCTAAATCTTATTTCATATGTGTGTGCTGATAACAGCAGAGCCCATCTCTGCATTTGGCTTGCTGCCAGAGAGGGAATACCTGTGTGGCCTAAGAATGATGGTTAAAGGGGCCGATGTGATACCAAGATGCTGGTATCTGAAAAGCCCCTTGTGTGTGTTCTCAGCGACTTTCATTTGTAGGTAGGCTTGACTCAAATCAAGTTTCGTGAACCGCTTACCCCCTGCCAAGCTAGCAAACAGATCATCAATAGGAGGAAGTGTATACTGGTCAGGAGATAGGGTTTACTGTGACATTTAAATCACCACAAATTCAAATGGAACCATCCTTTTTTAAGCACGGGTACTATAGGCATAGCCCACTCACTGGTACGATGACTCCATTGGTTACCAGATCTTCCAGAGCGGTCTCAACTTTTGATCTGATAGCATATGGCACATAAGTTTCATCGTGCCCAGTTCACCCTCTCATCTCTTCTGTCTCAGATAGGGGATCCCTGAATTTAGAGAATCAGGCAGTTAGGGATATATATATATATATATATATATATATATATATATATATATATATATATATATATATATTTATATATATTTATATGATTTATATATATATATAATATTTTTTTATTTATTTTTGTATTCTCTTATGAATATATTAATTCCATTTCTCTGTAAAGCACTTTGAATTGCCACTGTGTATGAAATATGCTATATAAATAAACTTGCCTTGCCTTGTAGGAAAGAAAGCACAACATTGACAGGACATCTACAGGGGTTGGACTGGAAGAGGTTCCACTTCAAAATGTAAGCGCGCCTCGTAGAGGGGGCTGTAGCTGAAGTGATAGTGTCAACTACCGCTGGAGGTAGGCCACTTAAGTCCTCCACATCCCATCCAGAAATCACACATAAAGGTTCCAGAGGTCTGGATGTGGGTGCCATGTGGCTGAGAAGCCAGGGAGGGACTTTCGTGAGGGGCGTCTGTTCTGGGAACCAGGTCTGGAAGGCGCAACCATCAAGACCTGCTCCCCGTGTCTGTGCGAGCAGGCTCACTAGGATAAATGCATACCTGTGAAATGCATACAACTTGAGGCAAATAATATGTCAGTGCAGTCCACGGCGCCCCAGCCCGTGGTGGAGGCATCTATTGAGGAAACATCATGCAAGGACACTTGTTCTAAGGAAACACCTGCCCGTAGAAAAAGTGAGTTCTGACATCGGGCTGAAAGCTTGGCGACAGGCAGGTGTGATCGCCACCTGGTGTGTGTCGTGGTGCCATGCCCATCTCAGGACTCGCCCGTGTAACCTGTGCTGAAATTGTCACATATGAAGCAATCTGAGTGTCGTGATCATGTCTGTGGATGCCATATGCCCCTTGAGCCTCTGAAACAGTCTCAGTGGAACCGCTGTCCTGCCCTTGAACAAATTCAAGCAGCTCAGCACTGACTGAGCACACTCGCTCCTGAGATGTGCTGTCATGTTGACCAAGTCCAACTCTATACAGAGAAAAGAGGTTCTCTGCATCGGGGAGAGTTTGCTCTTTTCCCAGTTGACCCGAAGCCCCAGATGGCTGAAGATGCTTTTCCATGTTAGCATCTTGAACGGAAGCTTGTGAAGGGCCTGATTTGAGACACACAGACCCAAGACTGGCCATAACCCACTGCCTTTCTTGAGTACAACTAGCTGTAAAAGGGCTGTAAAACCCTTATTTTTTTATCGGCTGGAGGGACCGGCTCTATCCCGTCCTTCGCCAGTAGGACTGCAATCTCCACATGCAGGACAGGAGCATCCCTGTCTACCACCGAGGTAAACCGGATGCTGCTGAACTTGGGGAGATGCCAGGAATCCTATAGCAGAGTCTGATCATCCAAATGAGCCACGAGATGGGCTGGGATGACTCCACTGGTTACCAGATCTTCCAGAGCGGTCTCAACTTTTGATCTGATAGCATATGGCACAGAACTTTCATCGTGCCCAGTTCATCCTCTCATCTCTTCTGTCTCAGATAGTGGATCCCTGAATTTAGAGAATCAGGCAGTTAGGGATTAAGATATATATTTTTGTATTTTATTCTCTTATGAATATAGTAATTCCATTTCTCTGTAAAGCACTTTGAATTGCCACTGTGTATTAAATGTGCTACATAATTAAACTTGTCTTGCCTTGTAGGAAAGAAAGTATGACATTGACAGGGCAAATGACAAATGACCCACGAGATGGGCTGGGAATCGCTAGCAAGCCCCCAGACACCATGCAAGCGACACCAATAAAACTTCAGACGTACCTGCATCAACCCCCGTCTCATGACTACCCCAGTGCATTATGAGTGCTTTGGCCTGGTATACTTGCAGGTGGCCATTGCATGCAGGGCGGAGGTTATTATTAGCAGCCAGAGCTGCTGTTGTCTCACAGGTGCTGGATGGGATTTGCGAATGACCCCACCAGGTGGCAGCATTTTGCAGGCATGCACCGCAACTGCACACTCCATCTGGGGAATCCCCCCCTCTGGTTCAAGAGTAGTGAGAGAGGAAAACTTTTGACAACTGTATATTACAACATACACCCTGATGTAACATTCATAAAAACAACTTATTTTGCTAATTCAAATTGTAGTTTAATGTCCTCTCTTTCTGTGGTTTCCCCCTCAACACCTTTTCAGAAACCTTTTCTTTGAGTTCCATAGGCACTAGAGTTTGACCACAGTTTATTTGTAACAGCGGTTTCTGTTAAATTACAATAAAAACTCAAACAAAACAGGTTTTATTGAATACTTGTAAATATTTATTTAATGTATTTTAAAGATAGTGTTACAGTGAATACATGCATAATTTGACTTGTATAATAGAGCCTCTTGTAGTGCAGGAAACAACACAAATGTTGATGTAAACTGGTGGATTTGATTATACAGTAGCAAAAGCAAAACCCGTGGACCCATCCAAAACCACAATCTGAATGAGACTCAGGACAACTGCAATGCATTTCATTTCTTCAATCATAAACACGTTTACACTTATCCAGCATTTGCATATAATAAGAGAAAAATGTCCATTACTTAGAATGTAAACATATCTTTATTTCTAAGATAAATGTGCTTAAGTTTAGAGTGATTGCAGAACTAGTTATAGAAATTATAATACTTTAAATCTTTACAATGTTGAATGTCCCGAGTCTCTCCTACTCATTTTAACCAGATCACCGCCTAAACTAGCTGGAAGGGTCTCAGCAAGACTCACTCATGGAGAGCAGAAGCGTCCGTAAAACAAAATGCTCTTGGTTGGATTGTGTCGGATGAAGAAAAGGAAAGGATGGTCTGCATTGAAGACCTGCGGGATGATCAAACACCGTGTCATCATGACGGCACCGGTGGCTGCAGCCGCTTCGGTTCCTTCCTCGTTGACTTCAACAAAGGCTTTATGAATCACCTTCGACAGCACCAGGTCTTTTTTGGAGGTCATGCCTGAAAGGTTCACCTTTGCCTCGTTAAAAACATCTTCCATTCCCATGCTGATCAGAATCTTCTTCATGTCGTATTTTTCCTCCATCTTGAATCTGGGCAGAGACACTTGAACCTCTTGTTGGCGCATGGCTTCTGGTTTGGTCCACTCCATGAGCTTCTCGTAGGTCAGTGCCTTTTCAAGCTGGATAATAAGAGAGACATGTCACATGAATAGTTCAGTCAAAATGAAAACTGTTTCACAAGTATTAAACATCTAACTGATCATTCACATCACCTTCTGAAGGCCAGTGGTGCTGTCTTCCATCTCGTTAGGAAGGATGATCAACATACTGAGATTCTTCCCGACGTACGGCAGCTCCAGAACCTGACTGTTCATCTCTGGGATGAAGGCCAGAGGAAAGTGCGCCTTTTGATGCATCATCTTCACTGGTTTAGTTTGATTCTGCCAAACATCAACAGAAACACATTATAACCCCTCAGATTCCATCGGGACTGTTAAAAATATTTTTAAAAAGCATGAAATCTCACCTTGTTCAGCTTAAACTGCCCATCTCTGGTGGCTTCCTTTGGGAATTTCTTCTCCCAGTTTCCCTTGAAGTAGATGGCGTTCACCAAGACCAGTCTCGTCATCTCATCAATGACTCTTGGTGGCAGCAGGTCCTTGATCTTCTCTAAAAAACAAATTGGCATTGTTCACTTTGAGAAGAGATTTCAACTTTTTACTAAATAGCTCAACTCAAGAACCCACAAAGCCAAACATGGCCCTTGAAAAGACAATTTTGCTGAACCTTAAGTGCTACAAAAAACATGAAATAACTTTTATTTGAGTGTAGCTGTAACCCCTCCTGTTGGAAGCGGGACTCGAACCACGGTGTGCTGGCATAAGAGGATTGCTGGATTTCACCTTGTGTTTTTTTCTCCACCCATTTGTTGATGTTGACACGAGCAGCCTCTGATTTGTTCATGAAGTCCACCTTCTCCAGTCCGGCTTCATAGTATATTTTTGCGTCATTGAGGAATTTCTGTAACATATCAAACCGATTGAGTTGCAAATGATATTAGAGCTGAGAACATTTCCAGAACCTCCAGTGAATAAACCGAGTCTTACCTCAACAAACTGGTAGGATTGCTCTCCGTAGAGGCGGTTGGCAAGACTCAACACATACGGGACTCCTGGTTTGTTCAGCTCACTCATAAACTTCTTGAAGCTGGAATGAATTTGCTCCTCAGTTATTTGTCCATGTATTGGCTTAGCAGGACATTTCTGTTTGCAACAACAACATCAGATTTAATCAGATGAACCAGACAAACCCAAAGGATACATGCACAACTACAGCAAATACAACTGTTATTATAATCATAAAGTCATGAGGTTAGTGGTTGATGTAAATATCCATACCGGCCAGTGTTCAGGTAACTGAGGTTTCTGGGTTTGCTGCATCATTGATGGATCATGCTGAACCTTGACGCCACATGTAAACCGGGGCTCCTGGGTTTGCTGCATCATTGCTTGTGCAGCTGGAGGATTGTTAAATCCCAGGACCTACACAGCATTATTATGGGAGAATTAATACAGATAATGTCACTATTCTGATAACTTCATCATATTGTGTGAATGCACTTCTTAAATGCCCATTCAAAAAAAAAAAAAAAATGCACTTGAAAAGAGTGATTAATATCTGGTGCTTTATGCTTAATGCATTGCTGGAATTCATTCTGGAAACACAGTTTCCCATTTGTGAAAGCACTTTTACATGTATTGTTGCTTACAGTTTAAATGTTGCATTTAGCTGAACATTAAAGGTGCACTATGTAACCTTTTTCAGTAAAATATCCAAAAACCACTAGGCCAGTGTTATAGATGAGTTCAGATGAGTACTTACAATATCCCAAATGTTTCCAACTATTTGTAAATCGTGAGAAAATTGCTATTGTAAACAAAGGAACCGGGATGTGAGAGGGAGTCGTTGATGACATCATATCTGCGTTCCCCTCGGTTTCTGGTTTTATTCTGCAGAAACGCTTTACTCTCACTGCAGTGTGAACAAGTGTAAACGCACAGCACAGTAACGTCATAACATCATTAACACACTCAGATGTGTCTAATATGATCAACAGAGCTGCGTTACCTCAGACTCATGACCGGAAAAGCGGAAGTCGCGCCGGCGACTGTGGCATAATAAAAGTCCCACTGCTCGCGAGGCTTGTGTTGCGTTCATCTTATTAACAATCGCTCCAGCGGTTCCGCAGCTCCACAACACTCGGTCCTGCTCTGCTTCATACTACAGTAACGTTAATAATCACATCCATCAACATGATTTCTGCCCTATCCCGATTCTTTCCCACCGGCTGTGAGGTGAAGACCACATGTCCCAAGATTCTGCTCTCAAACTTGGCGTCATCAAACTACGCCTTTGTTTTGAATAGGCGACCTCTAGTGGACGGAAAAGTCACATAGTGCACCTTCTAAGTTCTGAATAGCAACTTGGAATATAATCACTCTTAGAAGGAAAGGTTCCATATAGAAGGAAAGGTTCCATATAGAACCTTTTAAGGGTTCCATCCGGTGCATCATATAGAACCCATCATGGGATCATTTTATGGATTCAGATTTAAAGCTGCTGTCCGTAACTTTTTTTTGTGTTCAAGATTTACAAATATTATATAATAACATTAATCCATTTTCCAAACCGTGTTTTTGTCTTACCCTGAATCATTGTGGTACACTTAATAACATACAATAAGTGTATTCTTCTACATTAGAATAACATTTTTTATATTGGGACTATTTTACACCAGAACTGATGTGGAGGAGCACAGTCCCCGTGTGTCTCGCCATAGACCTAAACAGAGAGAAGTAGCTCCGGCTGCAATATTCTTCCGCAAGACGCATGAAGTTCTGTTTATTAACCGCTAGAGCGCAAAAATTTTATGGACTGCAGCTTTAAATCACATTTAGATCACATCTTATGAATTAAACAGCTTTCAAACAATATTATTTTACTATATTATATTACTAGTAAAAATCTAAAAGTAACTTATTAAACATGAAAGTATGCTGCATTCATTTAAGACATTTATCCTTGTATACAAACTTTTTGGCATTCAAACTCGGTCCTGGAGGGCCGCTGTTCTGCAGAGTTAAGCTCCAACCCTGATCAAACACACCTTTCGGTAATTTCCTAGTGATCCTGAATAGAGGGTATGCATGTGACGTCACCTTCAGCTGGAGTGACTGCAGTTACGCCACATTGAGTGGCAAAACGACTGAGAGGCAGCATTGGTTTACAGCGTGAATGCCGCGAAAAACACACAAAACAAGGCCTGACGCCAGAAGGGGGGTCGGGGGAGGCTTGGCCACGAACTCCATGGACATCCCTGTGCCCCCCTCCGGACCAAGAGATGGAGATGGACTTGATAATAGCGTGTCATTTTCACACTCAAACCACTGCCCAGGCAGTGCACTGGTACTCAGGATTTACTGCTTCGACTTATTGCTTTTAGAGGGAAAAGCTGCCTAACACTGCTGATCTAGGATCTGTAATCCATCATAAGAAATTGTAATAATAGCATCTTATTAGCGAAAAAGATTTGGCAAGAGAGCCAGTGCGTTTCTGTATTTGCACTCATCAAATCAAATGATTAAATTTCCAACGTGTTCCCCTTCGGTGAGTAATGTAGCCAATCACAGACATGTTTATTGATTTCTAAAAACACAATGGCCAATCACAGGTGTTGAAGTTAGAATCCACTCACAGCTCGAGTTGTTGTCCAGTGCTGCAGACGCGCTAATCCTCTCTAATAAAGTGTAGACATGTAAATAAGATTCATTGTGTCGTCAGCTTCACTGATTAATATAACGGAACTTTGTGAGATTGCGTTCATTGAATGAGTGACAGCTTTTAGTGATTATAAAGGGAGCACTATTTGCGCGCTGTCTAGGCGATATAAAAAAATATTAATAGGCCTATAATATATTCAGAATTTGAATAAAATTCTGTTGTTTTCCATTCTTGACAAGCGGCCACATACACACTTTAATACATAGACCCATATCCGCATATACATGCGGGATTCATTCTCGAAATTGTGATGACTGACAGTGATATTTATGTATCGAAATCAGGCTCATATGAATGTCAGGAAAACACGATTCCTGGCAGGGTGTCAATATTCATGGATCACTGGATCTTTGCCAAGTTGTAAGGAACACTATATCGAGTCCAACCTTTAGTTTAAACTGATAACTGTTTGTCTTACTCGCTTTTTTTCCTATTAACTCCAGCCACGCAGCAGCTCTTCTGCCACTCAGTCCCGGCTGAAGGGGCATGTTCCGGCGGGAAAGTGACGTCGATGCATACCCTCTATACCTTGATTAACTTGCTCAGGTGTGTTTGATCAGGGTTGGAGCAAAACTCTGCAGGACAGTGGCCCTCCAGGACCGAGTTTGAGGAACCCTGGTCTAGTGTGTTGGTTCTGTTTCATGTTCTTTTCTTGTTTTCCCATTGCTTCTTTAAAATGGAGTCAGAATTCTATATAGAACCCCAGTGAAGTGCACAGGCTGTAGGCTATGAGATTCTGTCACAGTGTGGCGAGGATGAGCAAATATTGTAAATATGTTCATTTGTTAGTGTACTGTTGCTTTAAAACGCAGTTGGAACACATGTGCTTGTTGTGCAAAGGCTTGCATAACTTCCTGGTCCCTCTGTCTCAGTTGACTTTCCCTTCACCCTCTTTTAAAAATAAATGCAGATTGTGAAAGATCACCTTAATCATCTGATCTGCTGTGTTTCCTCTTGCACCGAGCGACACCATGGCCAGAGCCGAGGAGATGCTGACAGGAGAGTAAAACACATTTCCTGATGCGTTTCCTCCGCTGATCTTCTTGAACAGGTTAAGGGAGAAATGTGTGTTTGCTGCAGTCAGAGAATCCATTTTCACAAGCTAGAAAGCAGGAGAGAGAGAGAAATGATCAGCACACTTCCTATGCAAACAACATCACATGCTTGTCAAAGAAACAGTCAATGAATGCTTTTCTCTCATATGACACCAGTTTTGTTAAAATCAGAACAGCACCTCATTTTCATCATTACACATACAGAACTAAAATGTACAAATCATTGTACATTAGATTTATTAGACCTGCTTTACTCAATACATTGTATGAAGGTACTTCTAACAAATGCAAAGTTAGATAAAAGCATTACCTCGAGTATTCAGCAGGAATGATGAAGTTTCCCTGTGTGTCTGAGGTGAATGAATGATCTGCTGACTGCCATTCTTATAAATGTTGCCTCGCCCTGAAGAGCCCATCCTCTAAACCAAATCCTGCCCTTCTGGAAAATGAAAGGCTTGTTTGAATGGTGAAACCTGTCTCTTTGAATGTTGACGGGAATAGTCAAGGGGAGGCGTGGAAATGTGCTGTCAGGACAGATGTTTAATCTGTAGATCAGCAATACTTGGAAACAAAAGCAAACATTGGCATCCCTTAATTGTTGCCAAGAACGTGGATGCAACATCTGTATCATTTCTGTTCATTTTTAGTTCTGTAAAAGTCATATTTTAATCATATATCAGGCTCTCTGTTCTCAGGAGTTCTCAGTTCTTTGACAAGGTTAAAAACAAAAACATTCTTTAATAGGTAAAACCCCAAAATTTTAATTATCCCATGATTTACTCACCCTCAAGCCATCACATTCTTCTTTCAGCCAATCGGAAATATATAAAAAAATATCCTGGCTCTTCCAAGCTTTATAAAGGGAATGAATGGTACCTTAGATTTTGAAGCCCAAAAAAGCGCATATCCCTCGTAAAAGTAATCCATATTACGACCCATATTACGACTATAACAAATGATGTCTCTTACTGAAATATGTAGTAGAAAACCCATGAAAGATCTTGGTTATTTAAAAAATCCATTATATATTTGGACAATGGCCGGCGCCATTTTCTTTGCGTTCTAGGTCGATGACGTAGAATGGTTGCACTCAGCAATCAACTGGCGCTACTCATAGCTATTTTTACCTCAACACAACTCGAACTTTGTTTCAGAGTTAAACAAAACCAATTAATTGCTTTGTAATTGCATTGCCGATTGAGCGTGGATGTGTGTGTGTTTGTGTGCACATGTGTGTTTGAGTGTGTTTTAAATGCTATTACAAAGCAATTAATTGGTTTTGTTTAACTTTGAAACAATTTTTGAGTCGTGTTGTAGTAAAAATAGCCACGGGTAGCGCCAGTTGATTGCCGAGTGCAACCATTCCCAGTCATCGACCTACAACGCAAAGAAAACGGCGCCGCCCATTGTCCAAATATATAATGGATTTTTTAAATAATGTAAATCTTTCATGGGTTTTCTACTACATATTTCAGTAAGAGACATCATTTATGTTAGCCTGACAAGCCAGACCCACATCAAGATGTTGGGTCTGGAAACTCACCATTGACAGGGCTCAATCCGAGGGGCGGGATAAATGGTTGTCTTTCAAATTCCCTCTGCACGCCATTGGATAGCGCCATGAGCACCACAACCAGCCAGAGCGAAGAAGAAGGTGAAGCCGAGCAAACGTTAGTTGATAGACTTTCGCCGTATCCGGTAGGCAAAACTTCGAACATATCTTCTTTTCTTAAGAATGACTTCAGTGCCATTCTTCGTTCTTTTCTCAAAGAAAAGCTTAACTCCAAGTCTTCCAGAGTCGCGGCCAAAGCCAATTCAAAAGACCACTGTTCGTCAGCTTTATTTACGAGTAGCACGCAGAACCTCTGCAACTCTGCCGTGAGGTGCCGTCATTATGTTAAGCCCACCCACCGACTCTACACACGCTGTGATTGGCCTGACCAGAGTTTGGTTTTTCCAGCTCTCAGGTCTACCGAGAGTTGCTAGACTACACTCGCGGCAAAATACATTTTCTGCCGCTAGGGTGCGTCTAGATTTCTAGGCTACATTTATGTTATATTAAGCCATACAAGTCTTAACACAAGGGGATCCCTTTAATAAAGGGCTTTTGAAGCAAAACCATGCTTTTAAGTAAGAAAAATATCCATATTTATAACTTTATAAACTATAATCAGTGTTCAAATTGAAGGAGGTCTGGGGAGCATTAAGGAACCCCACATAAGGCCCAAAAAAATGACCTTGGGGGTTCCCCTGGTTATACATTAAAACTAGAATATTGGAAATGTAATATATAACATAATATACAACAATAGAACATTTTAAACAAATTGTACTGCTGCCGCTCCCAATTTCATAAGAAGCTACTCCAAATTAGATTTGCGCCTGAAAAACACGCCCAAGTGCACATCGTTCCGGTAATGCTTGCAAAATTAAATGGTAATTCTTGATAATGTTTGCATAACCAAGGAAAAAACATTTTTAAAACATTTAAAAAATGGATGTTTTGAATGCCCAGAGAACATACAGAAATATCTTATAGCATAACGTTAGCAAAACGTTCTTGGAGCATTTTTACTTTATTTTGCATAATGCATAATTACATGCAACTAACCCTAAACCAAACCAAACCCTAACCCTATGCACTAAAAAAAGGTTCTATATGGCACCAAAAATGGTTCTTCGTCGTAATCATAGAGGAACCACTTTTGGTGCTATATAGCACCATATCTTAAAATGTTCTGTATATGGTTGCGGTGCTATATAGCACCTTAGTCAAAGAACCAGTGAAGAACCGCTGAAGAACCACTGAAGCACCAAAATTGGTGCTATATAGCACTTAAAAAGGTTCCCCTATGATTTCGAGCCAAGAAGCACTTTTGGTGCCATATAGAACCTTTTTTAGATTGTAGTAAGTACATATAGTTACTTAAAATTACTCAGTATAATTACAGTGTAACAAAAACACACATATAATCAAATACTCTGACAAATAAAGTAATACATTAGGGGTTCTCACATCTCAGTCAAATAAATCATTCAACATTTTCAGTAATGTTCTATATTCTTTCTTAATAGAATTTTATATAAGCCAATGAGGGTTAAGCTTTGTTGTCATCATGTCATTTCCCATGATGCTTGGGGAAGAACAAGTTGGACTGCATTTTTAACCTCTTTGTATCTGATTATTATTGTTCCTGAAATTACAGTATGATATGGTAATAATGCACCAGGCATTTGTTGCATAATGTAATTCTCATGCCTTAGTGTCGTGTGTAATATTCTATGTAATATTTCACCTTCAGATTGAGACATAAAATGTGGCAATGTTCATAGTTGTTCTTATTCATATATCCTACAGGCATATATCTGTCAGTCAGGCCAGCGCTGTTCAATAGAACAGTTGTGAAGGACTGCTGTGAGTCATGTTGGGTGTGACTGTATGAGGGCAGTGTGAAAACCTGCTATCGCAAGCATATACAGTAGAGCTGGTGTAATCGGTGTGTCTTTGGATTTGTGCCAAGTAGATTTTAACGTGAAGCCAAAGAATGCCAGTTTTGACTCTGCAAACCACAAAATGTTTTTGCAAAAGATTTCAGGATTTGGCTTAGAGGATTTCTTCTCACAGTAGTTTTTCAGTTGTTCATGCTTATTGGATTTTTTTTTAGATTGCACATATAAAGCAACTTTATATTTATACTGGAATGTATAGTCACTGTGTGTGTATATGTTTAATATCAGGTTTCTCCAGTTACATTGTCACAGAAATACTGTAAACCACTTTGTATAGTAGCATCTGACAAATGACAGCTTGCTTTTTACTTGTGTATTTTTATTCAATGTATAATAAACAATTGTAGCAGCAGTATGAAGCTGTGAGAAATAAATAAAAATAACCAGACATGCATTCTGGGATACCGGTCTGTCTGAAGTCCACACAAGTCTCCTCTCGTTTCATCCTTGATAAAAGGGGCGGATCAAGGACATATCCGGGTATTTGAACTGCACTTGGCTAGATGTGAACTTTAAATTCGAACAGTAGTGGCGTAGTGACTGAGGGTGATTCAAGTACAGACATATTGAGAAACAGCTTTTGTGTATTTCAGCCCTCATGTTTGTCTTGTTCTCTGGTTGAGTGTTGTTCCCTGTGAACTGCTGTTGGTGAGTTCTTTTCAAGTGAAGTCTGTTCAAGTCAAGTCCTTGTTTGTTAATAAACTACACTTGGGTTCATAAATCTTGCCTCCATTGGATCACTCCATTACATCGGCAAAATTGCAAGTAGTGATGGCAAAATGAGGCTTCCTGAACCACTGAGACCTTGCAGCCCATTGCTTCACCAAAAGGTTCGTAAGCTTCATTTATCATTGCTCACTAGTGACACCTAGCTACTGTGCAAAGAAGTAGCAGACTGGCCTGCACAGAGTCCTGACCTCAACCCGTTAGAACACCTTTAGGATGAATTAGAGCAGAGACTGAGAGCCAGGCCTTCTCGTCCAACATCAGTGCCTGACCTCACAAATGCGCTTCTAGAAAAATTCCCATAAACACACTACTAAACCTTGTGGAAAGTCCTTCCCAGAAGAGTTGAAGCTGTTATAGCTCCTAAGGGTGGGTCAACTCCATATTAAACCCTACAGATTAAGAATGGGATGTCATTAAAGTTCATGTGCATGTAAAGGCAGGCGTCCCAAAACTTTTGGCAATAGAGTGGTGCAGGCAGTTAGCATTGCACTGGTTCCCTCAAGAAAAACCTGATATGATTTTTCCATAGTCTTTTGGATTATCGCTAAAAACAAGCTCTGTTAGCAACCAATTAACAGCTTAAAAAATCCATTGTCTTTGGGACGAGGGAACCGGAAGTGCTAAAATCCTACAAAGGGATGCCATCTGCACCACTCTATATAGTGTATGTTTCTTGGAGGCATCTTGTTTCTGGGAAAGGGTTGATTGATCCTTGGAAAAGGTTCAAATAAATGTTATTTGAGCATCTTGCCCCTGAGAAAGAGTTGATTATCAACTGGCAGGATTCCATAATTAAAGAGAAAGATTAAACATTGGGAAACAGGTGGGGTGAAGCGTGGTCATATAGCCAAACAGCAGTTAAGAAAAATGTATAAGAATATAACCCTGGCCAGAGACAAATTCAGATGCCCTGACTGACATCTCTACATTGTTCCTTTGTTCAATAAAGTCTAATTTGATTTCTGAAAATCAATTCATTTGCAAGAAAAAGAAGACTTTTTTTCCACGACACTTTCTTACTAAATATCACTATGAGCATGCATATGATATTTAACATTGCCTAAATGCAATTGTTTTCATCTACCCATATTTGTAAATTAGGAGTAATAACATCCTTTAAAATGTCTATATTAAAATGTTGGACTTACAAATATTATGGAATATTTTCCCATGAGATTGTGTCATAAAATGTGGCAACGTTGTTTTTTTGCCAAGTATATTGTAACTTTAAGCCAAAGAATGCTGAAGGTTTGACTCTGCAAACCACAAGAAGTTCTTGGAAAAGATTTCAGGTTTTGGCTTAGAGGATTTCTTCTCACATAGTTTGTTCATGCTTATTGGAAATTGTTTTTCTTTTTTTTTTTGAGATTGCAAATATAAATCAACGTTATATTTATATCTATATATTTATACTGAAATGTAAAGTCACTGTGTGTGTGTGTGTGTGTGTGTGTGTGTGTGTGTGTGTGTGTGTGTGTGTGTGTGTGTGTGTGTGTGTGTGTGTGTGTGTGTGTGTGTGTGTGTGTGTGTGTCTGTGTTTAATATCAGGTTGCTCCAGTTACATTGTCACTGAAATACTGTAAACCACTTTGAATAGTTGCATCTGACAAATGACAGCTTGCTTTTTACTTTCTTACTAAATATAACTAGCACGCACATGATATTTAACATTGCCTAAATGCAATTTTATTTATCTAACACAAATATCCCAACATTTGTAAACTAGGAGTAATAGCATCATTTAAATCAAATCAAATCAAATAAGTGCATGTGATCAACACTAATTGAGGCATTTCTGTAATGCCAGAAAGTGCACAGTAAAACAGAATTATATTAAATGAAAACTATCTATATTCCTATTTTGTACGGTGAAATGCATTCATTCTCTATGGAATATTTTCCTGTGAGACTCTCATAAAATGTGGCAATGTTCATATTTGTTCATGTTCATTTACCGTCAGGCTGATGTTGTACATACCAATGGTTGTGAAGTGACTTACCTGTTTTAAAGTAAAGGTAAACTAAGTCAGAACTGTGAGTAATCTGGGAGTGACTGGATGAGGTTTGGGCATGTAAGTGTGAACGCATCATACAGTAGGACTGATGTGATCGGAGCGTTGCACTGCCTTTGGGTTTGTGCCATAATTGAGTCAGGGTTAGGGTTCGATTAAATTAATTTCCAGCTGAAGTTTTGCAGTAATTTGTGGCAACTATACAGTATATATATATATTAAAAAGGTTGTACTATTGTACTTACAAAGACCAGCATCTAGCCTATTAAATGTTTTAGATCCCCTTACACTAAACCTACCCATCACACAAACATTTCTGAATTTTTACATTTTAGAAAAACATCACTATGATTTATAAGCAGTTTTCCTCACGGGGACCAAAAAATATCCCCACAAGCACAAGGATTATGAATATTGCCATATATTTGTCCTCATAACGTAGGGTTTACCTGAACCACACACACATGCTTGTTTCACTATATAAGTGAGGACACTGCATACACTTCCATTGATTTTTACATCAGGTTTATGATATTTTTGTATCACCAAACTTCAATGTCCTCACTTGTCGGTTATAATATTTATCGTCATAATATTTCACTATATAAGTTATCACATTTGATCCTCACAAGTTTAGAAATGCTGCACGCACACAAACGCGCACGCACAGACACACACACACACACACACACACACACACACACACACACACACACACACACACACACACACACACACACACACACACACACACACACACACACACACACACACACACACACACACACACACACACACACACACACACACACACACACACACACACACACACACACACACACACACACACACACACACACACACACAAACAAACAAACACACAAAATAAAATGTGTTGGACAGACATTAAAAAAAAATCTCTCTTACGCCATCTAGTGATGAAAATGTGTGAATGAACATGACTCAATCATGTCAGGTCACTCTCATTCAGTGTCAATATAGGCAGATCAATAATATTATTGTTGAATATTAAGTGTCCCAACTAAGCAAGCCAGAGACAACAGTGGCTAGGAACCCAAACTCCATCAGGGGACAGAATCTAGAAAAAAACAATAGGGTAGAAACCAGGCTCCATCGGGGGCCAGTTCTCCTCTGGCCAACGAACGAACAGTGTATGATTATGATTCATGCAGCATTACAGGCCAAAAGTCAGATTGGACCAGATCATTCAGAATATTTATCCAGTTCCATCTGGATGAAGATCAAAGTTTTCACGCCGGAGATGTGTTTTTTGGCATGGTTGCCTACCAAAAGGTTGCCTACTCGCATTCCCGGGGCTAAATATCACATAATTGGGGTCGCTTCATCGCGGGATGAAAAAACAGAAAAAACAGCCCGCGGCAAAACCACAGACTTGGCAACACTTCCGCTGCCTCGCTAGTGTTGCTGAGAAAGATGAGACGTATACAGTGATGTAAGACCTGGCTCTGTTGTGGCTCTCAGCAAGTGGAAAAGCAAACGGTTCTTAGAAGGCTCCTTAGTCGAACCAACTATGAACTGGGACTAGCTCTGGCTCTGAATTAGCTCTAGCACTGCCTTGGTGGAAAGGGGGTATGAGTGTTTCCCTGGTTCTTGTCTCTTGGTTTTTGAATTTCTTGCCACCCTGCCTTGTTTGCTTGTTTGGATTGCCTGCCTGGATATTGACTTATTGCCTGTATTTTGGATACAGTGTCCCCAATGTGTTTGGATTGTCCCTTTAATAAAAGCTGCATTTGGATCTCCAAGCCTTCGTGTCGGAGCAGTGTTGGGCACATGAGTGCTGAACGGCCACTGATGGTCTGGAGCTCACATCTGCGAAAAGTGTCTAACAAATTGTCAAATATGAGCTATGTTTATATATATAAGTTGTATATTTGAGGTCTAAATAACTACATTCTTGCCTAAAAAACTCTTCCGTGACACAATAACAGTGGTATTTGTAAAGCGATGGTGGTTTGCTTGTCCGTCATGACACTCTGAGAAATGCTGCAAGCGGAGTGATACAAACAGTGAAACGGTTCCCGTGCTGATACTGGGGGAATATTGTGTGGCTGGAAAAGGCTGAATCAAGGACCAGAACAACCTGATGAATAAATATAAGTAGCATACAAAACAGATTAATACAAAAAAATATTTTTACATTCTTTGTGTCTTGTACAGAACTGCATCAAGAATCTTAAATAACTCTGTTAAAGTAAATGCACACAGACAATTTCACTGAATGATTTACTAGTGATTTTATTTATCTGAGGAACACCTAGATAAATAATCATCTAGACTTGTCATCATCATCATCATCATCATCATCATCATCACTATATTGAAGGAGAACAGACACGTCCATAGAACAGAATGGCATTGGAGGGATTATGCCGGATGAAGAAAAGGAACGGGTGGTCTGTGTTAAAGATTTTTGGGGGTGAGGTTGAAGGCATTGAGGATGTCACACCGACATTGGCGGTGGCTGCAGCCGCTTCGGTTCCTTCCTCGTTGACTTCAACAAAGGCTTTATGAATCACATTCGACAGCACCAGGTCTTTGGTGGAGGTCATGCCTGAAAGGTTCACCTTCTTCTCGTCAAAAACATCCTCCATTCCCATGCTGATCAAAAGAGCCTTCATGTTGTCGTAGGTTTCTTGCATCTTAAATTTTGGCAGAGACACTTCAACCTCTTGTTGACGCATGTTGCTGGGTTTGGTCCACTCCATGAGCTTCTCGTAGGTCAGTGCCTTTTCAAGCTGAACCTTGAACGTCATTACGTAATGAGTGATTTTTCTGGATATGAGAAGAGCAGGAGAAATGCAAAGCAAGTGTCTCAGAACTGGGGAAGATGCAACGTGTAGAAGTGAAATGCACTGATCTAACAGCATCTGATGTATGGCATTGTGAGGGGAAGGAGTACAGTGAGAAGTGTCTGGTCCCCGCTTACCCATTTTCCACCTGAATGGTTCACGTTCTGGAGCCAGAGCCTGTTCTCGGCCAGGCGAACTGGAGCCTGTCGTGTGTTTCCACAGACTTGAGCAATGAATGTTACAGTAATGCTGCCAGTGCTACGTGTTGTTTACCTGACTATAATATAACCAGTTTAAGATCAAACTGTTTGCGTCTATGTTCTTTTGCTGTTCACGCAGCTCCCATAAACTCCCAGTACTGTGATCTGTCCTCTTCAGAGATATTTACATATTTCAGTGGTTGGAAAAATTCTTATATAGGGACGAATAAGTGCTGAATTTTTGCTTGATAAATTCAATTCAATTCAATTCAAATTTATTTGTATAGCGCTTTTCACAATACACATTGTTTCAAAGCAGCTTTACAGAAAGTGCATTTCATAAATGTACATTGAAAAATGTTAGAAAGAGAATGTTAAAGAAAAATGTTAGAATTAGTTAATCAATCATGTATTATTTTAGGCCATAACAACGCTGGCGTTGAGTCGTCTCTTCACAGGCGTCGAGTCGTCTCATCACAGGGGCATCTGAAGTCTCCATGAGAGGCTGGATACAAACTGGAGCTGAAGAACTAGTTACCTCGGGACTAGTGTCCCGAGATAACAACAGAAAAGCAGATGGGAAATAATTTGCATAGCTGCTGTTCAGAATATTAATGCTTTTGATCCGATTTAACTGTAGTATAAAACGTATTTATAATGTGAATTGCTAAATGTGAAAATGCCCTCCCTCCTTTAGTGGACTTAGATATCCTAGGAATGACCAGAAGCCTCGAGTTTAGTGATCTTAAAGAGCGCGATGGATTGTAGGGCGATAGAAGATCCGTTTAATAAATATGTCATGAATTCACACACCATTGTGAGATGTAGGCTAATATAAAATCTTTTATTAACTCTATACACTGTCCCATGGTCAAAATCCTTCAGTCGACAAGTACTTCATTCGACCTTAACACTTTTTGTGGGGGATTTTGTAGAAATAAGGTCATCATTCAAGAGTTAAACAGAACAGATGGGAAAATATGTTGTGAACTTGTACAATCAATGCCAAGTACGGTCAGTATTCTTAAAGTTATGGAGGACAGAACTATACATAAGTATAGCATGGAAAACTAAACATTGAACTAAAATAATAATTTTTACATTCGTTGTGTCTTGTACAGAACTGCATCAAGAATCTTAAATGACTCTATTAAAGTAAATGCACACAGACAATTTCCCTCAATTATTTACTAGCGATTTTATTTATCAGAGGAACACAATCATCTAGAATGATCACTTCATCATCACTATCTTCAAGGAGAACAGAAGCGTCCACTAAACAGAATGACATTGGAGGGATTATGCCGGGTGAAGTAAACGGGTGGTTAAAGGTTCTGCGTTAAAGATTTTTGGGGCTGAGGTTGAGAGCATTGCGGTCAAGTTCTGCCTTACATGACCATAAACCTGCCCATCACACAAAACTTTCAGAATTTTTACATTTTATAAAAACATCATGTAGTATGATTTATAAGCAGTTCCCTTTCAAAAGCTACACTCAATGCTGCATTTGCTTATGCAAATGGGAATGTCTTTGACATAACCAGCTATGAAAATGGTGTGAAAACACTAGGGTGACCACCCGTCCCGCTTTGCGTTGTACCGCACAGCATTTTCACCCCTTGTCCCGCACGTCGCATATTGAGAAAATGTCCCGCATTTTCATTTGTCTGTTGGTTTTTAATGATCATATTAAGAAAACATGCATGCATTATTTTGCTTTTTTTAAGGAAGCACTTTATTTATTCTTTTCGCGGCATACATTTTCACCTATATTTATTAGCTTCATATAGCCTAGTAACATCCCGCCTAACACAAATACAACAGCTGTTTTCAAATCCTATCCAGTGGTTGAAAAGAAAGGAGCAAACACGGTCACTAGTAGGTTGTGACGGCTGTCAATCAAAATGTGGAGCGGTGATTCATTCCATGTGTTCCCTGTCAGAGAACAAATGGATAATTCGGTAAATTAAAATTTTACAAGTCGGCATAACGGCAAAAAAAAAGAGAGAACATTTTCTTTTAGAAAAGACTGGGCTAGGACATATATCTGAGTGAGGCCATTAGAAGGGGATACTGAAAGAGTGTTTTGCAGTCTATGTAAAAGCAGACTGTCAATGAACTAATTTCATGTTGTTTTATATTTGATTTGTTCATCATTTATTTTGTTGGATTTTAGTTGGACTTGGTCAGAACTGTTTCAAAAATAGTTATCTACATGATGCCTGCTGCCTTTGGGCTCAGTGATGTTGAATTTAAATGACAAAATGCAAAATAAAGACACGTTATGTTCCATTGCAATGGAACAATGCAATGGTGTTTTCTGGAAGGGACTAAAGAACAAAGTCAGCTGAAAGGTAGAATACAAATGTTTTTATTAAGTTAGACAGACATTATATAACAGTTTCAGGTTATGTTTTAGTGTTGGTAACATGTCCCACATTTGGTTTGTTTGATGGTGGTCACCCTAGAAAACACGTCAATGAAATTGACCCGGAGGTATTTATAGCCTCGGCTGGTGACGTCACCGGGCGCACCTGCTGCACGAGGCTATAAATAGATGAGCTTCAGCTGAAGCAGCAAACCAGGTCTTTTTGTTTTCAGACCAACTCTGTGTTATAGTGTGTTACGAAGTCTCTGAAAAAAAAATCTCCCTCTTTCAAGACTCAACTCGAGATCTTTGTTAGGAGTTAGTTTTCAACATGGCAGTGTGCAGATTTCTCTCTCTCTTTCTCTGTTACAAAGAAACATTAGTGGAAAGAGTTCTAGTTAAATTTAATCAGTTGGAAACGAGTCAGCAGAGTAAAACGCTGTATATCCATGTTCTCTTTCAAATAAAAGAACTGGATGCGCACGTTTATTGCTGTGTGTGTTTGGGGAAGAGCATGCGGTCGCTGCATTGAGTCAGACGAGTGCGAGCATTGCGAGCCTTTACAGTCAGAATGCTTTATGCTCGTCTGGGCTACTTTCAGTCCGCACCCGTGTTGGGAGCTCTCGAATGGGTTTGTTGACAAGCAAGAGACGGGTCCGTCCCTTTCGCTTGCTCGCTCACCAAATGCATGTTTCCCCGCGTGATCCCGAAGCGCGCTCCGGCGTTTCTTCGGCTCGCGCGGGGAATGATGATGAATCTCTGGGTCCGCGGACCTCGAGCAGCCGCCTGCAATCGTTCCTCACATGGTAGTGAATCCATACGAAGAATTTATCGAGGTGGTTGTTCGCGCGGTGGCCAGGGCAGTTTGTCTGGTACCGTGAATGAGAGATCCCCGAACGCAGTGAGCTTGAGGTTTCTATCTAGAAAAAACATTTACTTCACGTGTTTTTGTACCCTTTGACGTCGACATTTTCGACTATCATGGGTGCGAAATCGCGTGGATATGTGAGAACACCCCAGGTGGGAGACGCTCACGAGCTATCTCTCGCCTGGGTCTGCATTTTCATTAAAGAGACATACCTCCCCACGAAGCCATGTAGAAAATAAACGTCGCCTGTCGTCAGGGCCGGCCCAAGCCTTTATGGGGCCCTAAGCAGAATTTTATTTGGGGCCCCTCGGTGTTACCAATACGATTGACTATTGTAAAAGTTATAAATTAGAATCAGCGTTAGCTATAGTACAGGGTTTAAGTTAAATAAAGTTATGAAACTTAACTTTGCCCTTGGCCAAATTGATTTGCTCTAGAACAAGTAATAGATTTATAGGACCAAGATTGCCTGCTTGATATACCAAAAATGAATTATACCTCATGTTTAAATTCACTACATAAGAGTCAGCGGCAAATTCCCAAAGACTGGCCAATATAAAGCTGTCCACAGCGGGCATATGAGTGCTGAACGGCCACTGACGGTCCGGAGCTCACATCTGCGAAAAGCGTCTAAACAAATTGTCAAATATGAGCTATGTTTACAGTTAAAAATAAATAACTACATTCTCGCCTTCCGTGTCACAATAACAGTGGTATTTGTAAAATAATGGTGTTTTGCTCATTGGCCATGCCACTCTGAGAAATGCTGCAAGCGGAGTGATACAAACAGTGAAAAGGTTCCTGTGTACAATGCGTGCGTGCGTGGGTCCGTCCGTGTCCTCTGGTGGACCAACAATGAAACGCCAACACTCATAATGTGGTTGTTTCGTTCGTTCGTTTTTTTTTTATATTAATTTATCGGCCATCATAAATGCCGATACCAATAGTTTGGAAAATGCCTAATATCGGCAGGCTGATATTATCGGTCAGGCTCTAGTGTGTGTGTATAAGTCACCTTCCAGCTAGCCCACCCCGCTACGGGTAAGCCTCAGCCATTTTAATTTAATTTGTGTTCACATACACGCTGTCTTATACTAACGTGAGTGACGCTCAGCATTGCAACCGTAACCTGAGTTTTATCTATTTATGTGAACTTAATAAACCCATTTTTTGTACCGATATCCACGTCTCTTTGCCTTCCATGGTAACGAACCTGTGCGCCCTTTTCCAATGGGTAGTTATTTCCCCTTTCTCTGAAAAGGGGTGGCGTAATCAGCTTATTACTTAGTGTTACCACCGAAGAGTTGGTGTTTGTCATCTAATTCCTCCCCACCACCTCGCCACACTAGCATACAAAACAGATTAATCCCAAAAAATATTACTTTTTTTTTTGTCTTGTACAGAACTGCATCAAGAATCTTAAATGACTCTGTTAAAGTAAATGCACACAGACAATTTCACTGAATGATTTACTAGTGATTTTATTTATCAGAGGAACACAGTCATCTAGAATGATCCCTTCATCATCACTATCTTCAAGGAGAACAGACGCGTCCATAGAACAGAAGGGCATTGGAGGGATTTTGCCGGATGAAGAAAAGGAACGGGTGGTCTACGTTAAAGGTTGCTGGGGGTGAGGTTGAGGCCATTCTGGTTAAGTTCCTGATGGCGCCGGTGGCTGCAGCCTCTCTGGGTCCTTTCTCGTTGAATTCAGCAAAGGGTTTATGAATCCACTTCGACAGCACCAGGGGCCCGTTCTTCGTACCTCGCTTAATACATCTAAGATGATTTGACAGATCCCAGATCTTTTAATCGTGATAACTGATCTCTGGCTAATTTGGTTCTTCAGACGAATTTGCGGATTGGATTAAAATATCAGGATTAAATGATCACAGATCACAGCGCGTTCTTGTGTTCCCTGAAGAGGGCAGATGCATCGATACTCGAAACCACGATCAGCAATGCAGCGATAGGTTGGCGTCAAGACAGCAACGTAATGACATCATATAATTAAAAAAGCCACCTGGCAAAAAAACTTGACAAATTATACAATAAAAACCCCACGAATTTCTGGACCTTTATAAGGACACAGCCAAACCACCAAACCAACATAAAAGTTATGATAGATAAATGATAAATGTTTTTTTTTTTTTTAACATGATTACCAATTATTTATATTCACGATTTTATACAGTATTTGTACACCCTTTACATTTTTATTTAAATGTTGTAATTAAATTTTTAATTCAATTTGGAGCAGATTTGTAACGTGACAGTATTAAAGTTTCTTAAGGGTCAAGATCAAATTCTCTGCATCTCTTGCGCTGCATCAAGCCATCCCATAATATCTGTCATCACTTAAATTAATGCACGGCTCAGAGTAACTGTACAACATGTGTGTAAACCTCCAATAAAATTATAAAGTAATTATTCCATCACAAATAAATCGCTCAATCAAGTGGCTGTGTCTATATTATTATAAACAACATTATAATATTATATACATTCTCATATACATATAGCCTACAATATAACATTTTTATATTATTATTTAAAATTATTATTATTGCCCCTGGTTCAGTAATGAACTCTTGTAATAAAGTAGCAGTGGCTGGGACAGATTTTAAGTATCACCTCAAGATGCAATCTAATCCTGTTTACATGAAATAAGCTGCTCATGAGCAGGTTTAAGCTTACGGACCTGTTACTATGACAGCAAGTCCAGGATGAGCTTCGAAGAACCAAACAATCCGAGATCATGTCAAATCGTCAACAATCAAATCCAGCTAACTGAGTTAGCGACGTACGAAGAACGGGCCCCAGGTCGTTGTTGGGGGACATGTCTGAAAGGTTAAGATTCTGTTGGTCAAAAACATCCACCATTCCCATGCTGGTCGGGCTCCTATTGCTGTCCTTTTTTCCATCCTCCATCGTGAATCTGGGCAGAGACACTTGAACCTCTTGTTGACGCACGTTTCTGGGTATGGTACTCTCCGTGAGCTCGGAGATCAGTGCGTTTTCATGCTGGATAACAAATAGAGACATGTTAATGTGCCAGGCTTTTATATAGTATGATATAGTGAGAATATTGAGACCTCAGATTGTTTTTAATCAATGCACAAATTGTAAAAACCGACAAACCGTATCTGTTCCTGAATTCTGACTGGCTCACCCCTGCCCATGCCTAGAACCGACCCCACTCAGAAAACATATTCAGTGACCATAAACATTTAAGTCAGCTAGAAATTAACTCTAAAGAGGAGCATTTTGGCTAAATAAATGCATCATATTACATATTCAATATCATTTTTAATGTTTTTCAGTGTATAATGCATGTTTGAATAAATAAGTCAAGTTGACAGACACCAAATGTTTAGTTAGGCCTATATTTAAAAAAACAAAAAAACTAATTGGGATAGAAATATAGTATGTAAAGTTAGTATTAGAACTTTATTATTTATAAAAACTTCCTTGTGTGTAATTTAAATGTTTGTATACAAATCCGTTAATTTTAATTATATTAGTCATGTATAGTTCAGCAATAGTTGAGAGATTTTCTCTCTTTGAGAAAATTTGGCCTGCTGTATCTGATTTATATCAGTAATCAATATCGAATCGAAAGCTTGTGAATTGAAATCAAATTGAATCATGAAATGTACCCAGCCCTAAAACCTAGAGCACAAGTTACTTCAGTCCAGTAAGTGTTCTTAAAAATAATAAAGTTATTCTTACATATACCTTATAAAAATCTGATTTCAGAGTGACATTTCAAACAAAAAATAGGTTTTTACAAAAAGGCCTTTTATTCACTAAAAAATATATCAACTATCAGACGACAGATGGCATGTAGTAGATTGTTTGCAACAAGTTTTTCAGCATTTTATTTAGAGGCCTAAGAAATGTGCATCATACATTTTTACAGCAAATATAATACACTATAGCACACTTTTTATTGGGTTAAACGGCACTTATGAATCTGTGCATGTCTCACCTCCAGAAGGCCAGTGGTGTCGTCTTCAATCTCATTAGGAAGGATGATCAACATACTGTGTTTGCCCCCGACATACTTCAGCTCCAGAATCTGACTGTTTATATCTGGGATTGAGGCCAAATGAAACTGCCCTATTTGATGCATCATCTGCACTGGTTTAGTTTGAGTCTGCCAAACATCAGTGAAAATCTTGTGAAACATAATCTTTTCATGACTGTGGATTTTTTTAAAGCATGCAATCTCACCCTGTTCAGCTTAAACTGCCAATCTCCGGTGTTTTCCTTTGGGATTTTCTTCACCCAGGTTCCGTTGAAGTAGATGGCGTTCATCAAGGCCAGTGATGCCGATTTATTGGCGGCTCTCAGTGCCTGCGAATCCTTGATCTTGTCTAAAATACAAATGGACATATTTCATTTTGAGCAGTGATTTGAACTGATTCTCATAGGCCTAAATTAATTGATTAAATCTCTTAACACCATATTTTTACAAAAAAAAAAAAAAAATAGACTAATATATATATATATAAAGTCTTTCTCAAAGTTCTAATGGAAATGTAAACTTGGGCACGGTTGCCTTTTACCGGCCCGAGCGCTATTGTCCCCCCTGCCCACTCCCCTGCTGGCCTGCACTCACATTGCACTTAAAGGGTCATGAAACCCTAAACCAAATTTTCTGATATTTTAACAGAATTATGTGTGTTGAACATCATGGAAGACAATGTTACCATCTGTTAGTTTTGAATGTGGGAGAAAACTAGTTAATTTAAAAAAGAATTTCTCTATATTCAACTTCCTGTTTTAAATTCGTCTTCATGTCAACGTCATAGGTTGTGACATTTTCTTTTAGTACAACGATGATGCGTTTCTTTATTCATGACAGCACGCACTTCATTATTCATGACAGCATGCGTTGATAGGCATTTTCCTCTGACTGGCGCTTCAAACAGATAACACACAGTAAACGAGAGATGCATTAATGGATCAAAAACGAGTGTTTTTCCACTTTGTATGAGTTTCTGCGTTGCCTACGTTCTCTTCAATAGATTCTGAGTCTACGACACAAACAAGTTTCATCCACACTGTGAGTGTAACCGCTCTTCACAGCCATTTAACAGACCAAATGGCTTATCCAACTCCACAAAATAAGCCTCAAAAGTTATCAACATTGTGCAATAGCGTGTTAATATATTTTCGATGCAGAGAACAAATTGCGATTGGCTGTAGGCCTACATTTAATTGTCCATTGAATTATAGCTGTCACAGGTTATATATGCAATTGTGTAACTGTGATCTTACAAAACCATGTGTATATTGTGTTGCGTATAACTTAATGGTCATTTGCAGCATGCATTTGTGGGAAGCTTTGATGCTTTTAATGAGAGCAAAATCAAATGGTCTGAATACTAAAGAAGCCGTTGATGTGCTGTCAGTCTCCCCTCGTCCCCCTGCACTCCGCCGCTAAACCACGCCCACTTTTAAAGCATTTTTCAAAACTGTGGTGAGAATGGACTGTTGCTGAAACAGGGGGTCTCATGACCCTTTAACGTTCATGCTTACGTCATTCACGATGCAAACTTTTGTTTTGAAGAAGACAGGAAGAAAAGCGCTTTCACTAATAAACTGCCTAATAGATTTATCATTTATGCCGTGCAGTGATTTTCACTTGATTGCACTGCAGATTATTATGGATTTACCATTTTGTTATAGGAATTTGCAGCTACAAACTATGAACCGTGCTCTGGCCCTCCTCTTCCAAGTGGGCAAGGGCTGGCTAAAAGAACCACACCCGGGACGGTACGGTGCACTCACACTAGTCAACCAAACCAGACTTTGGGGGTCAAATACGCCCGGGCACTGTTCAGATCGCCTAGTGTGACTACACCCTTAATGGCCAAATAAAAAGTGCATTAAAGTCGAAACTTTATAGATCAACTCAAGAACCCATAAAGCTGAACATGGCCCTTGATAAACCATTTTTCTGAACTTAAAAAGCAGCAAAAAAACAATGCAAGAATTATTTCTGGAATAAATTTATGCTGGATTTCACCAGGTCTTTTTTCCTCCGCCCATTTCTTGATGTTGAAAAGAGCAGCCTCTGGTTCAGTATTGAAGTCCACCTTCTCCAGTCCGGCTTCATAGTATGTTTGCGGCGTCATATATGTTTGCGTCATCATAGTATATGTTTGCATCATCAAGGAATTCCTGTAACATAGCAAACCTATTGAGGTGCAAATGATATTAGAGCTGAGAACATTTCCAGAACCTCGCCCTTTAATAAAATGAGCAAACCTAGGATTATTTGGTTTGAATCTTACCTCAACAAACTCATAGGATTGCTCTCTGTAGAGGAAGTTGGAATGACGCGACACATACTCCTCTCCTGGTTTGTTCAGCCCACTCATATACTTCTTGAAGCTGGAATGAGGTTCTGGAGTCATGTAGTGGGGTTTGCGAGGGCCTTTAAAGCCCAAGACCTGCACAGAATTATTGTTATTAGATAACTCCACTATTCTGAACTGTAAACAATCCAACTTATGTTTTGTATGACAAATTCAGCTTTTAAAGTTTATTCAACTATTTAACATGAAAAAAGTTTGTAAAACTAATTGACCCTAGGTTGAGAAAACTCAAAAATGTTCTGCAGCTGGTTGCCTTAAACTTTTAAGTTTTCTCAACTTTTTTTTTTTTTACAGTGTGATGAGTTCAACGTATACACTACAAAATTCTGGGTTGTTTCAACCCATGTTTGGGTCAAATATGGACAAACCCAACCATTGGTTTACATTTTTCATTCAGTTTTTAACCCAACAGTTAGGTTTGTCCATGTTAGACTCACACATGGGTTGAAACAACCCAGAATTTCCAGAGTGTATTATTAAAGTACAGCATATAATAGTTTAAAATACTGAACCTGATGATGAATCAAACATACAAACATATATAGCCTATATACACATTTTGAATTCAAAACTACTGGCCATAAAACATAACTACATAAGTGTGAGATCACCTTATTCATCTGATCTGCTGTCTTTCCTCTTGCACCGAGCAAAACCATGGCCAGAGCCGAGGAGATGCTGACAGGAGAGTAGAACACATTTTCTGATGGGTTTCCTTCGCTGATCTTCTTGAACAGGTTGAGGAAGAACTGTGTGTTTGCTGCAGTCAACGGCTTCATTTTCACAAGCTGAACAAGAAATAGAAGTAGTTTGAATAACAGCCGAAGATCATCATCATGACACACAATCTAGTTCTGTTAGATCTGTTTTAATCAATAAATTATATTACTGTGTGGGTAAATTGTATACATAAAAGTATATCTAAAAGCATTACCTTGAGTAATCAGCAGAAATTATGAAGTTTCCCAGCGTGTCTGAGGTGAATGAATCTCTGGTGATGGGTGTCGTTCTAATAAATGCTGCCTCACCCTAAAACGGTCGGCGATTAAGCCAAATCTGTTGGTAACATCCCCAGTAATTATTATATTGGTGGAACCTGGAACAGAATCAGAAATTGTGATTCATTATTTGTTCAGCATAAGTAAAAGAAAATAAAGTGTAGCTGAAGAAATTAACCTGAACTCAAGAAAGATGCATGATAATTGTATTAATTTTGGTTTCATAGACCTAAGTCCTAAGCTCGACTCAGACTAAAATGCATGTTTGAGCTGTTTTAACTGAAAGCATAAAATATGTAATAATATGCATAAGATGATGCACATCAGGAAAAGTCTTTTCCTGGTGTAATCTAAACCCTTCCTGTGAAACCAGGCCATAATTAGTCATTCTTAATCATAATGTGTTTACAACCCAATAATGGAATAACCGTTGACGGTTGGAAGTAGGTGTCACTGTGAAACCTTCACAAAACAATAACAACATAATAAAAATGGTGATCTTCACACACACACCCAAAGTACAAATGCCTTTTCATATGTGAAATAATTATAATATAAATATAACCCAAAAATTATGTATAATAATCAATCTGATAATGTATATATTTATTAGGCTATATAATATATGTATTATATATATACAGGACCCATGGTATGGCTCAAATTTTCTTGATTATCATGCAGAAATGAGAGTATCGTTCCTAACCATATCGAAGTGCTTTCCTAACCATATGAAGTGCTTTGAGCGGCTGGTCCTGGAACACCTAAAAGACTCTCTACCATCCACATTGGACTCACACCAGTTTGCCTACCGCAGCAATAGGAGCACAGAGGATGCAGTTTCCATGGCACTGCACTCTGTGCTCACCCATCTGGACCATAAGAACACGTATGCACGCATGCTGTTTGTTGACTTCAGCTCCGCATTCAACACTGTAATCCCATCCAAGTTAATAGCTAAACTTGGAGACCTGGGCATCAACACTTCAATGTGTAACTGGATTTTGGACTTCCTAACTGACAGACCCCAGAATGTTCGTTCAGGATTCACCTGCTCCACATCCATCACACTCAACACTGGTGTACCACAGGGCTGTGTGCTAAGCCCGTTTCTCTACTCCCTCTTCACCGCCGACTGCAAGCCTGTGTATGGATCTAATTCTATCGTCAAGTTTGCGGACGACACTACGGTGATCGGGCTCATCAGCAACAACGATGAGACTGCCTACAGGGAAGAGATCCAGCACCTGGCCACATGGTGCGCTGATAATAACCTGCTCCTCAACACCACCAAAACGAAGGAGCTCATCGTGGACTTCAGGAAAGAGTCAAGAGGCACACACGACACCATCCACATCAATGGAATGGCTGTTGAACGTGTCTCCAGTTTCAAGTTCCTGGGGATCCACATCTCGGCGGACATGTCGTGGACGACCAACACCTCCAGCCTGGTCAAGAAGGCTCACCAGCGCCTCTTCTTCCTGAGGACACTGAGGAAGAATCAGCTCTCCTCTGCTATCCTGGTGAACTTCTACCGCTGCGCAATAGAAAGCATCCTGACCAACTGTGTGGCAGTGTGGTATGGGAGCTGCTCTGTTGCGGAGCGCAAGGCACTGCAGCGGGTGGTGAAAACTGCCCAGCGCATCACAGGGACTCCACTGCCTGCCATCGAGCACATCCAGAGGAAACGCTGCCTGCATCGAGCTCGCAGCATCCTCAAGGACTCCTCTCACCCAGCCCACAGACTGTTTTCTCTCCTGCCCTCCGGCAGGCGTTTCAGGATCCTCCGGACCAGGACCAGCAGACTTAAGAACAGTTTTTTCCCCAGAGCTGTCTCTTTATTGAACTCAAACCCCCGTTGATCCACTTCCCTCATAAACTGATAACTCTCCTACCTCACATCTTCCTTCACTTTGTTATTTGCACTACCGACTGTTTATCACAGTAACAACTGTTTACATATGCATCTTACACTGCCATATCTTAACTGGATTATGCTCATTTGCACTGCCGACTGTATTTATAGTACCAATGTTTACATTTGCATTTTTGCACTGTACTTCTAACTGTAATATGCAACCACTTTCCACTGCACTTTACACTTTTTTTCCGGATAGCTCTGTCCATAATTTATTGCACTACCCTAATCCACTGCTATTCCTCATATTAGCCTAACATATTATTGTATACCTCTATCTGTAAAATTCTGTTTATAGTAATAGCCATCTGTATATTGTATTCATAGTACATATTCACCTGTAAATTCTGTTTATAGTAATAGCCATCTGTATATTTATTCACTGTACATATTCACCTGTAAATTCAGTTCTGTTTATAGTAATAACGTCTCTCTATTTATACATATTTATACATATTCAGTACATATCCATGTCCTGCACTTACGCATCCATTGTATATCCTGCACTTGCTGCTATTGCACTTCTGGTTAGACCTAAACTGCATTTCGTTGCCTTGTACTTGTACTTGTGTAATGACAATAAAGTTGAATCTAATCTAATCTAATCTAATCTAATATCGGCCTAGAAAATCATAACTTTTCATTTTACGTCAGTCTTACTACACAAAATAACTACAGAGAGGAGGAGGAGGAGATGGGGAGGAGAAGGGCTGCCGGAAAAATTAATCAAGGGGATGTCACGGTGTCTGCTGCTTATATAGTACACCCGTGATCAGTGTTCCTCTAATGTTTTTTCTTGCTGAGCAAAACTTTTCTCTATTGGGCGGACATTTTGGTCACCTGAGCAAAAACATCCTTTATATCAGACCTGTACAGCGTACATAAATACTCACAAAAAGTGTTTTCATCATGCCGTTATAACTCTAATTATTAACTTTAATGTGCCATTTCTATTTTATTTAACCCTTGATAACTTAGTGATATATTAAATCAGTGGTTCTCAAAGTGTGGTACGCGTACCACTAGTGGTACTCAGGCTCCCTCTAGTGGTACGCAGAGGAATCACTAAATTAAAGTCGCTGTAAAGGCGATTCTAAAATTTGTTTCTATACTAAACACATTATAAATGTTAGAAATGTATTGCTGAAACACATTACAAACACTGTGAACTGTGTTGTACTAAAAAGGTGGCTCGATGACGCACTGGAGCCACTGAGCCTGGCCCCTCCCCTAACACTATTGAGAATGAGATGTCGTCACGACACAGCGCCCCGCCCCCAAATATCACGGCATCCTCCCCCTTCCGCCATTTTGGGGGTATGCCCGCCAGGTAATGGATTTGGACAGAAACTGGAGAAGAGATATTCTGATGATTATTATGTACATAGTTTTCCAAACTCAACTGAACGTGAAGTTTTAATCCATCCAAGCCAATCTGAGAAAGCAGCGGCTTGTAAACGTACGCCATTATTTCACCACAGGGTGTCAGTCATGGTCTAAACTAATGATCGCGATGCTGAAGTGTGAGACACCTGGGGGCCGTTCTTCGTACCTCGCTTAATACATCTAAGATGATTTGACAGATCCCAGATCTTTTAATCGTGATAACTGATCTCTGGCTAATTTGGTTCTTCAAACGAATTTGCGGATTGGATTAAAATATCTGGATTAAATGATCTAAGATTACTGAGCGTTCTTTTTTTCCCTGAAGAGGGCAGATGCATCGATACTCGAAACCACGATCAGTAATGCAGCGATTGGCTGGCGTCAAGACAACAACGTAATGACATCATATAATTAAAAAGCCACCTGGCAAAAAACTTGACACATAAAACCTCCACGAATTTCTGAACCTTTATAAGGAAACAGCTAAACGACCAAACCAACATAAAAGTTATAGATAAAAATTAAATGTTTTTTTTGTTTTTTTAACATGATTACCAATTATTTATATTCACGATTTTATACAGTATTTGTACACCCTTTACATTTTTATTTCAATGTTGTAATTTAATTTTTAATTCAATTTGAAGCAGATTTGTAACGTGACAGTATTTAAGTTTCTTATGGGTCCAGATCAAATTATCCTCTCTTGCGCTGCATCAAGCCATCCCATAATATCCGTGATCACTTAATGCACGGCTCAGATTAACTGTACATGTGTGTAAACCAATAAAAACAAAATTATATAAAGTAATTATTCCATCACAAATAAATCGCTCAATCAAGTGGCTGTGTCTATAGTATTATACACAACATTACATTCTCATATACATATACAATATAACATTTTTATATTATTATTTAAAATTATAATTATTGCCCCTGGTTCAGTAATGCACTCTTGTAATAAAGTAGCAGTGGCTGGGACAGATTTTAAGTATCACCTCAAGATGCAATCTAATCCTGTTTACATGGAATAAGCTGCTCATGAGCAGGTTTAAGTTTATGGACCTGTTACTATGACAGCAAGTCCAGGATGAGCTTCGAAGAACCAAACAATCCAAGATCACGCCAAATCGTCAACAATCAAATCCAGCTAACTGAGTTAGCGAGGTACGAAGAACGGGCCCCTGATGAATACGAACCTTTATTTATTTGTATTAAACATGTTGATCACTATTCTGTCATTTTTCATTGTCAGTCATTTTACTGTATGTTATAAACATGTTTATGCCCAAAACGTTTAATTAATATTCAAGGTAGGCCTAGTTGACTGTCATTTTCCTCTACTGTGTGCATTACTGTTTAAAGCTACACTGTGTAACTTTTTTAGTTTATTCTTAGCTAAAAACACTTAGTTCTTTCAAAAATATATGTGCTCATTAATGTATATCTACTTCTTTCAAGTATTCTCGTAAGTTTATAATATGCCATTTAAAATACATACGGGTAGGGGTTCGAATGCAGGTCGCCATGTTGCCCCTCCATCTTGAAAGTACATTAGCCAAAGAGGGACATACCTGTAAATTCAAGCTTAGCCTTTCGCGTTTTAACACTCGATGGCACTGTACAAAATTCCCTGCCTCGCGTTTGTGTGCGTCAACTTGTTCAGACTTGTCTGGTGCATGCGCAGAGAGTTTTCATCTCAGCAGCTCCAGTAACAGTTATACAGAGTTTTCCTGGCTTGTTTATTCCTCAAAAGTCTGTTTTTCCTTGTGTGGTATTTGTGCGTTAATAACTCTGTAAGTAATTACAGTTATTGTCATTGTAGATGTTTCAGATTGTGTCATCGTGTAATTCAGTTGATGTCACCTCAGAAGTATTTTTGTGTCAACATACAATAGCGTAATGCTCACCTATTTGAATAATCATTCAGTTATTTTGTTATCAACAATGTTTATTCGTCTATAGAAAATATTTGCTTGTAATGTATGTTGATGGAAATATGTATCAGGTCTGACACCACTGGCCTGCTGAAGCTGTGCACACAACCCGACACCGCTTGTTAGCAGCAGCAGCAGCGGCAGCTCCGCTCCATTGCAGCTGCATTTAGCGCCTATATATGGTACAATAAGCTCTGGTTTACGGTTACATTATTCAAATGTAACTTATAAGTATAGTTATACAGTTCTTAACTGTGTATCTTCTGTCATGTCATTATCATGTATATTTACCATCCTTATTTGTTCTCTCACAGAAACCACATTTATGTATATATCCACGCAAACCTGTTTATGCCTTGCAATTGGATGACTGAATAAACATTACTATCATCAAAGTTCACTCTGGGTTAGCTGCAGTTCTTTCTAGCCGAATAATTAGGCCAGTTGAGTTCCAACCATCCCACTGCGCACAGAATATCCCACAGGCACCGTGTCGAATGTGGACGAGGTCGAACTGGAAGCCATGTTAATCTTGGACTAAATTGGCCACCGTAGGAGTTAAAACGAAATCGGAATTGAGAGGAACAGAAACTAAAATTCACTGGATGGTCATATACCTTTTCACCGCTAGATGGGGGAAAATATCACACAGTGTAGCTTTAAGATTAATTCTGTATTTAACATTGTTAACATTACATTCATTTAAGGCACGTACCGAGCATTCATTCTCCTTAAGAAGGCTGGAATAAAAGCACCAGCGCACACAAACAATCATTTTAATTTTTAGTCAAATTCATTTAAAAATGTAAACTCAACAGGTATAAAATATGATCCGTAAGTGAAAAACACTGCCAATGAGGACGAGCACTGGACTGCTGCAGGATAGTGGGGAGATATATTTATTTATTATTCAAAATGCACAGGAAATATATTTATAGAAACATTTCAGTGCAAGGTGGTAAAGAGTTCGGAGTTCCGCCGTGGCAGCTCGTAGGTCAACGTTTTTGATATCAGCCAGCTTCACTAAATACCTCAGCTTGGGGCTGGTAGTAAGTTTCTCCCTGTAAGAGACCTCTTCTTCTCCATTTCTTCTAAGTTTTCTCGTAATTTATCCGCTTAAACGCCGCGATGATAATTCCTCGAGCCGTCTTTCCTGCTCTGATCTCTGTATCGCTCTTACAATGTTGCCCCTGGTAACCCATAGCGTGGGATCCCAAAAGGGTGGACGGGCTCAGACTCCGCCCAATTTGTCACGTGACAGCAAGCGACCATGACGTATCTCCTCATTCTCAATAACAACTAACGTCATTCGCATCAGGTTCAATCGCGCGTTGCTGTCACTACCGTTAGTTACTACAGCCTACAGTTAGCTAGCTAGTTATGCATTCATCATGTAAATGCATATTACCTAACTGTAAAACCTATAAAAATCTTATAAATCCAAATTGCTGATATCAAGAAGAGGTGGATTAATTTTGTGAACAGCTACCTTGAACACCACCAACACCTGCCTCTGCAGTGATCGTTTTACACCGGATAGTTTTACAAATGTTCATCGGAGACAACTGGGATTCACTGATAATCCACTGCCCGACCGACACAGGACTTCATCCGCCCGTCCCGCCAACATCTGGTGCCATTATTGCAGTACGTGCCACTGGTGGCCATTTGTATTGTGTGCTTCTTACTGCTGCTTTCCCGCTAGTGGGCGTGGTTTCAGCGCAGACAGTGTTTATAATTTAAATTTGGCACACATTTAATAATACATTTTTCTGTGGTGTGACAAACTCTTGTTATTGAATTTTGACTTTAAATATAAATGAATGTTAAAAAAATACATTTAAATTTTATCTTTATTTGAGTAAAGTTTTTTTTTTTTTTTACATTTAAGTACATTACAGTTTTAATTGAACTTTTAGATTAACACATTTTAATTTAATCATTATTTAATCATTTGATTTACCTGTATGTAAGCACAGTGCAGTGTTAATGTACAAACTGTATTTACAATGTTAAAGTGGCTGACAACAAAAAAATATTCCTATTAGGAATAAACTGCCTCGTTTTTGAACAGTGCAGAGCTGGAGCTGAATAGTTAGGCCTACTACACTACTGTATTTTAATGTTGGTCATTATGGTGGTACTTGGAGAGACAAATATTTTGTGAGGTGGTACTTGGTATAAAAAGTTTGAGAACCACTATATTAAATCATTTTCTAAATAAGTTATTTTAGAAGTCACTAAATTAAGCACATGTTAGGTTGACTGAGACTGAGACTGAGACTTTTTTTTACAGTGCTGTTAACTGTACAAGTCTTCTTTACCAAGAAATACTATTACCACAGGACAGTAAAATTCTTTATAATAATCTAATATAATATGAAAATAAACAGTTACACTGAATTTTTTTTTGTACAGTCAATTATTGGCGACAGACAACATTAAACCATCAAATTTAAATGTTTTTTTATTGCTTATGAATTTACAAGATTTTCTATAAGGGGTTTTCAAACTTTTTAATGGAAAGGATCCCTAAATAATCCCTTTGTGAGATCAATTCTTTATTAGGCTTACATTATAAAATAATTATTATAGCCTATAATGCTGATTTGACAGGACTGAATGTTTTAGGCTCTTCCTGAACCTAGAACTTCATGTCATGGTGAGTGATTTTTTGGATATAAGAAGAGCAGGAGAACTGCAAAGTGTCTCAGAACTGGGGAAGAATGCATTGAGTTAACTGCATCTGATGTATGGCATTGTGAGGGGAAGGAGTACAGTGAGAAGTGTCTGGTCCCCGCATACCCATTTTCCACCAGAATGGTTCACGTTCTGGAGCCAGAGCCTGTTCTCGGCCAGGCGAACCGGAGCCTGTCGTGTGTTTCCACAGACTTGAGCAACAAATGTTGATGTAATGCTGCCAGTGCTATGTGTTGTTTACCTGACTATAATATAACCGGTTTAAAATAAAAAAAATAAAAATCTGAGGCAACGTTTGTGGATAGTTTATGTACCTACTTTGGGAACATGACTATCTCTGCGTTGAGGTCGAGACTCACCTACCTTTGGGAAGGCGGAGTCCCCTTACCTATATCCCGATCTAGAGCTATTCCTGCTGGAAAGCAGAATAGAGCTACTTCGGCGAATAGCCAGGGGGACCTGAGGATCATGGTTAAGGCTATCCCACTGAGGCAATCTCCGTAGGCCCCTAATCCCTCTGACGCGCCGCAGCCGGTTGAGTTACCGAGAGAGCGTGCTGGCCACCCTCATGGGCATCCAGTGGTGAGTTTTGGAGATCCAGCAGATGACTGCATGTCGATCACTGCATCAGAAGGGGAGTTTCAGTCATCTGGGGACGAAGACTCGGCTGCGTTGCCTCCCTCTGGGAGAGTGGCTTTGCCCGAGACGGACCCAGAATTGACGGCTATGCTTTCCCGGTTTGCCGAAAAGGTCAGGCTCGTGTGGAATCCTATAGGTTGGATAATTGGCAATCACGGGGCGGCCCGCACTGTGCCCCGCCCCAGTCACCACTTGCTCGACCGGTCAGGCGATGTCCACCACGGTGGTCCAGGAGTGCCATCTCTGGCTCAACCTGGCCGATATGAGGGAGGCTGATAAATATCGGTTCCTGGACTCCCCCATTTCCCAGGTTGGGCTATTCGGCGGAGCGGTCAAGAGCTTCGCCCAACAGTTCTCGGCCGTCCAGAAGCAGACGGAGGCCATCAAACACATCCTACCCTGGCAGGCCACTACGAGTAGCGCGGGAAGGGGGGTGCTGCGGGGGCTTCAGCCCCCCTCGTTATAACATCATGTGGACTAAAATTATATTGTTTTTAAAAACATGAAATGAAATAAAGTAAATTAAAATAGACTGACATAACATACTGTATTTGATATGGGATTAAAATAATGGGCAGTGGATAAGATATGGGCTAAACTGATGAATAATTATTTTAATAATTCCTCAGGAAGTGCTTTCGTCACCGTTACGTCACCTCACCTCGCTCACACTTGTTTGGTCATGGCTAGCAATAAGCAGCAGAAACGCATTTCAGACTTTTTTTTGAGTAACATTACTACTAACACGGTTAAGAAAAGTAAAATTGGGAATTCTTCTCAAATAAAGGATGTAAACAACGACGATGAAACGGCGACTGAATCCGCGCCAAATGCTGACCTTGACACTGACACAAACTCTGTTCAGACATCCGCGAGCAGCGAGGTTTGTGAGCTGGACGTTAACATGGACTCTCACCAGTCTGCTGAGGTCGGGACTAGGGATGCTCATATTGACCGTTTAACCGTTAACGAAATTAATTTTGACCGATTAATACTATCAGTTAAACGGTTTAAAAGTTTTTTTTTTTGCTGCATGGTAACCACATTTTTATAAGAAACAATATCGAGTCTATTAAACACAAAATAACAACAAATATATCGGTGAGTTTTAAGCCCATACACCGGGACTGCATATCACAATTTTCCCAATGTTGATTCTTCTTGCAATAGTAATGCAATGGACTGTGGCCTACATTAAACCTTTAAATAAAATGTTTACAGTCATATACAATAAATGACCTTGCACAGCGACAGGAAATAAAAATTAACGCAAAAAACCTGCCTACCTTACCAGAGCATGTCAGCAAAGCAAAGTGGAGCTTCACTCATGAACTGCTCAGCGGTAAAATGACATGCGCTCAAATCTCACTCAGTCATGACATTTCTCTGTAGCCTTCTATACTTGTAGCCATTAAAACACATAATTAGTTTCAGTTTAAATATTATAATGTTATTTTTTTATTTAATTTACGTTGAAAAATGAACAGGACACATAAGATGCATAATGTCAGAAGACGGGGGTCTTCAATAAGTTCAATAACACTTCTTAAAACAAAACAAAACTTTTCTTTAAAGTGAATTTCGTTTTGTAGAAATTGTATCTTAATTTTAATCTATGTTTAATCAACCAAATTGCCCGGATTTAATAAATAATAAGCAAATAGTATAGCCTATAACAGACACTATAGGGACTTTAAGCAACAGCTGCGAATGGAACGGCAACGGTGTTCTGACGTTGTATTGCACATGCGCGACTTTAACTGCCACTTCGTGACGTTCTACTGTAACCGTCTACTACGGGAGAACAGCTGATTTGCCGTAGTCGTTACAACGTGAAAGATTAGGTAAGTAAATGTTATGTTTTATGGTATATGACATTGTAATTGCATCAGTATATGATTGTACCACTAGTCTTTTATTTAATCTGTGTTGATATGTTTTAAACTTAAACTAATTTGAAAGTTTTTTTCCGTTTGTACAAAGATATGTCTGCTGTTGGCAACAACACCTCAGGCAGCATTGAGATTAGAGCTGATGTGAAGCCAACAATGTAAGTATTGCCTAAACATCCTCTTAAAAAACATGTTAAATATTTTACTATGCTATACAAATATTTTTTAATGTTGGGTAAAGAAGATTAACAGATTAGAAATAGATTAATACATTAATTATTAGTTATTATTATTACTTATCTTAATTATACTTACATTTCAAAAGTGAGCTATAGCTACTTCATGTTTCTTGTTGATTGGAGCCCCTATGGAGTGGACAGAGAAGGATGATGTACTTCTCTGTAGAGAAATCCTAGTCACAGAACCATACCGGTACAAGAAGGGCAGTGTTGACAAGGGCAAGGCCTGGTCAACAATAGCAGACACACTGAATTGCTCTCAAGATCCTAAATTTAAGGTTATGCAGAGGTCAGTGAGGGAGAGATTCACTTTGATACAGGTTAAAAGGCCAGAAATAACAACGATGAGAAGAGCAGTGGCACATCAACAGAAAAAACAGAGCTTGATGATCTAATAGAAGAAATAACAGAAAAAGAAAGAACAGCCGAGGAAAACAAATGGAGTGATGAGAATACGAGGAAGTTAGAGACAGACAGGGCCAAAGCAGAAGAGGCGAGGAAGAGGGCCATGGAGAGGGTGAGCCAGACCAACAGGAGGCTTAGTGAAGAGGGAGAGGACTGGAGAAACGACAAACGTAGGTGAAGGAGTGGGAATGACACTATTGAGTTTTTGAGGGAGAGAAGCCAGACTGAGAGGGTTCTAAGGGAAAAGGAATTGGAATAAAAAAAAAAATACAAGTTGAAGAGCAAGTAAAAGCAACACAACAGGCACAAAGGCAGATGAGTGAAATGATGCAACTAATGCAACAACAGCAACAGCAAATGCAGGCAATGCAGACTATGCTACTTCAGCAACAGCAACAGCAAGGGCAAGCATTACTTAGTCTCATTGAAAATATGTCAAAGAAATAGTGATTATTTTATTCTTTTGCAATTTAAAAAAAAGAAGTATTTGTGATTTCATTCATAAAACATTAACATATAAATGCTTGTTAATAAAATATACAATTTGTTAACATAAAATATCAAATTTTTAATACAATTTTGTGCTATGTATGTTGTGTGTTTGTGTACTAAACTAACTATATATAAACAAATAATTTTTTGTTCATATCAAAATAATAAAATATGTTATTATAAAATGTCTCAATCTTTTTAAATTCTGTTTATATTGTGTTTACAATATATTTACTTATTTATTGATTATTTGTTAATTTATTTATTTAAACATGCATACGTAGCACAGTATAGCTGTGCATGTGTTACTTCATGAAAAATAGTCACGAATGTGTGGAGGATCCAAGTTAAAAAACTGCGATGTCTGATAACCATACAGACAAGTAAGTGCATTTCTTAACAATGCAGATACAACATACATTTTTCCAACACTACTCAAACCAATTTTTAAATTCTTTTTGAAGTCCATGAACTTGAAGTAGTTTGCTATGTCCCCAAACATCCATTCCACAGACACTGACTTCACTCATTCTTTTGTTGAGCTCCATCATCTGAGCGGTGAGGTGAACATGACGAAATGGGGCTTGCAGATGCACACGCAGTGGGTATGCTGGGTCGCCGTACACACACATTGGATGACCATCTACAGACATGGCATGATGTTCCAGCAGTGTCAATAGACCAGATTCTGCCAGCATTCCTGAGTCATGCTTCTTTCCCTCTGTTAAAATGTAATTTAAATAAATATATATATATATATATATATATATATATATATATATATATATATATATATATATATATATATATATATATATATATATATATATATATATATATATATATATATATAATATATTAAAGTTAATGATAATGTTTCTAAAGATGGTAAAGCATTCATACTGACCTACAGGGCCGTACAGATGAGCAATCAAACCATTAGGAATGGCTACTGCCTGATATTTTAAACTGTGAATTCGTTTGTGACCATTATATAGGATCCTCTGTGTTACACCTGGTCTGGCAATGGGTCGTACAGTGCCATCTATGAATCCAAAGCAATTGTCAAGAGGGGCTCCTATTTGGTGGATGCAGTCAGCATATGTTTCCAGTGCTGCAGGGTTCAGTATGGTGTCATTCCACTGAGTTATCCTCTGGTGATGTGCAGAATATATGTAGTCCAGCACAGCGTTTGTGGCCATGCACAGGACTGGAACTTGTCGTTGACCAAATCTTTGCATCATATCACTATACCGGCATGGGTATGTCAGCCTTTTAAGCAGCATACACAGCGCCTCAACTTCTCCCACAACACTTCTCTGATCACAAACGATCTTGTTGGGAATCCCGAGAACATCAGCCAGAATTGGTAGGTCACATTTTCTGATGCAAAATTCATTTAGGCATTCATCGTCTTCCATGTTATCAAGGTTAAAAGGCAAGTATTGCTTACAAGGTAAATCTAGGTTTTTAGACTTATTCACATCATACAAGAGTAAAAACTCTTCTTCTGACAATAGATTATTATTTAATGCCAAAAGCAACTCTTCTCTTGCTTTTTTGAATGACATTTTTTGTAGTTCAATAAATGAATGAAATCTGCGTTGCGCTGTCTTGTTTACGGTTGCTTAGTGATTTTTACGTTCTCGGCTACGGCGAGTAGCAGTTAAAGTCGCGCATGCGCAATACAACGTCAGAACACCGTTGCCGTTCCATTCGCAGCTGTTGCTTAAAGTCCCTAATGACATGGAGGCGGCAGCGCAGCGTGAACAACGGCTTAAATGAACAACTACTAGAAAAGAAAAAAAACTTTAGTCAGGGGCCTAACTATTTATTTTAGAAAGACCTATATTTGATCCAGCATGGCACAGAGGGAGTTCTGGGTTGAGCGTGCGGTGCTGAGCGGAATGAGCTTCAGAAATGAACGGAATCGTTTTAAAAACATAATTCAACAAATAAATAATACTTTTTAATGGGCCACTTAAAATGTTTATTACAAATAAATTATACAATTTTAAAAATGAATAAAATGAACAAAAATTTGCATTACATTTGCAATCCTTTGCAGCAACCCCACTTCCCACGCCCCTGCACCACTTACACATGCTACTTTAAAAAAAATGTAAAACCAGTCAAGGTGTGGCCTGCTATTTTTATATGATGAAAAAAACTTAGTTTGACGGGAAAAAAACTATTCCGGTTCTTCAAAGCTTCAAACGGATTCAGTGTTTTCGTTTTGTCACCTTAATTTGTGTAGGCCTATTTATTTTATAAATAGCTGGATTCCAGCTGTTTATTATTCTACCTCAGAACGAAAAAAATCAAGCTGAATTCTTGTTTTTCGTATTTTAAAAAAAAAGAAAGAAAAAGGAACCGTTTTCGTATTTTTCTACTTTCAATATTAAATTAAATAAAAAACGACTGAAATGATACACGGATTTAGCATCCATACTGTAAACATTCTTTGTTCCTATAAAATAACAAAAATCGAAAGGAAATCACACACGCAGAGCAGATATAGCCTACTTGAATCCTGCATTTATTAGCTTCTTGAATCAGAAAATGAGGAAGTGTACACAGGAACGCCATCCAGAATCACAGCCTTATTGTCACGTTGGATCATGTGAGATGATTGACAGCTTTACAAGCTAACGATATCACAGCTGCCGGTTCAGAGGGGAGTCGTCGCTAGCTCTGTTAGCTGTTTGAGCTCTTCAGATCGCATAATTCAGCAAAATGAATAGAAATGTTATTCTGTATGACGAAATATTTTACAAACATGTGATTATGAATAATTATTTCTCCAAATATGCGCACATGGACTAAGAGCCCTGGCAGATGCTGGATATTGTATGTAGCCAATGAACACAAATAAAAAGAATGCTTTATGAGTGATGATTAACCCTTTGTGCAGATCAAGTAAGAGTGTGTCTGTGTATGATCAGGGTTTAACAAGTAATTAATTTTAAACAACAATAATCTGGGGCGGTGGGGCCGTCAGTGCTCTTTGACGCGAAAGGGGTGGTTCTACTACAACACCTGTCTGGTCGCCAGCGACAACATAATGACGTCACACATTTTCCGAACCAACTCTCAGCCCCCCGAATGAAACGGCTTCCAGCGCGCCTGCTCGTCGGTTATCATAATATTTCACTATATTTGATCCTCACAAGTTTAGAAAACCTACACACACACACACACACAGTAAAAAAAAAAAGAAGTGTTGAACAGACGGTAAAAACAATATCTCTCACGCCTATCTAGTGATGAAATATCTAGTGATGAAATTGTGTGATTGAACATGACTAAATCATGTCTAGCAGCTCTGGAGAAAACAGTGATGTCATCGTTCAGCTCAGACTCATTCAGTGGTGTCAATACAGGCAGATCGATATTATTGTTGAATATTAAGTGTGCGTGTGCCCAACTAAGCAAGCCAGAGGCAACTGTGGCAAGGAACCCAAACTCCATCAGGTGACAGAATCTCGAAAAACCTATAGGCTAGAAACCAGGCTCCGTTGGGGCCAGTTCTCCTCTGGCCAACGAACGAACAGTGTATGATTATGATTCATGCAGCATTACAGGCCAGAAGTCAGATCGGATCAGTTCATTCAGAATATTTATCCAGTTCCATCTGGGTGAAGTTCGGAGTCTTCACGCCGGAGACGGGTTTGTTGAGGATCTCTGAGTGTTTCTTGTCTCTTGGTTTTTGGCTGGATTTCTTGCTTGTTTCTTGGATTACCCTTTTGCCTCTGTCCCCTGCCTTGTTTGCTTGTTTGGATTGCCTGCCTGGATATTGAGCTATTGCCTGTATTTTGGATTACGTGTCTGGATTGTCCCTCTAAAAAAAGCTGCATTTGGATCTCCAACCCTTCGTGCCGGAGCAATGTTGGGCACATGAGTGTAAAACGGCCACTGATGGTCTGGAGCTCACATCTGCGAAAAGCGTCTAAACTAATTGTCCAAATATGAGCTATGTTTATTTGAGGTCTAAATAACTACATTCTCGCCTAATAAAACTCTTCCGTGACACAATAACAAAGGTATTTGTAAAATTATTGTGTTTTGCTCATCGGCCTTGACACTGTGCTGATACTGGGGGAATATTGTGTGGCTGGAAAAGGCTGAATCAAGGACCAGAACAACCTGTTGAATAAATACAAGTAGCCTAGCTTAAAAACAGATTAATAAAAAAAAAAATGTTTTACATTTGTTGTGTCTTGTACCGAATTGTATCAAAAATCTTAAATGACTCTGTTAAAGTAAATACACACAGACAATTTCACTGAATGATTTACTAGTGATTTTATTTATCAGAGGAACACAATCATCTAGAATGATCACTTCATCATCACTATCTTCAAGGAGAACAGACGCGTCCATAGAACAGAAGGGCATTGGAGGGATTTTGCCAGATGAAGAAAAGGAACGGGTGGTCTGCGTTAAAGATTGCTGGGGGTGAGGTTGAGGGCATTGAGGTTATCTCTGTGATGTTGACTGTATTTGCAGCCTCTCTGGGTCCATCCTCGTTGACTTCAACAAAAGCTTTATGAATCACCTTCGACGGCACCAGGCCTTTGTTGTCAGAGGTTTTCTCCATCGTGAATCTGGGCAGAGACACTTGAACCTCTCGATGACGCATGTTGCTGGGTTTGGTCCACTCCCTTAACTCGGAGATCAGTGTATTTTCAAGCTGGTTAACAAATAGAGACATGTTAATGTGTCAGTCTTTTATATAGTATGATATAGTGAGAATATGGAGGAAAAAATGCTCAATCATATTCAGAGGCTCAAACTGAGCAAAAATATGCAATTTGGTGCAGATGCTGAAATTTATGTGGCTAAAAAGAAAGATGAAATTCTGATGCTTGTAATAAATCAATGAGATCTTAAATCAATGAGATCTTTATAACAGTATAGCAGAATACAGACATTAAATGTATGAACATTTCAGTCGTCACTCTATATCTGTCACGTAACATGGTAATATAAACTCTCACTAGAGTCCTGCACGGGTTCGGGATGATCCGCGAATATTGGTTAAACGGGTGAAAAACCTCCTAACTGTGTCGGATACAGGTGCGGGTCGGGTCTGGTCAGACAAGGGAGAAACAAGGTTCTAAACACGGGTTTAAAACAGTCACGTGCAAACATAAACATATATGCATGTTGTAGATGTGTTCCTAAAAAAAACTAAAATATGCCTTGCCTGTACTTCAAGTTGATAAAATAATTTCAAATCCATATCAGTTTATTTGTGCTTGTCTGCCCTCCCAGGAGAATCACAACCAGATGGATCGGCGACAGGAGATTTCACACTGCATGACTGTACAAGAGGAAGAATTGGGGAGGGGGCGGGGTGCAGATATTACTCTGCAATCGGGCCAATTACCAAGCTCAGAGCCCTCTCCTCGGACAGCACGCCAAATATGTTTTCCAACTTAATCTATCGGACTTATTTGCAAGTGTGAACTCGTGAATTTTATTATCTGAAAGTGTTTAAGCGAGCCTGATACAACATTGGTGGCAGGGATTTTATTTTGGATAAGTTGAATTAGTGTTTAAAGTATTTTGGCGGGTGTTAAACTAGTTAGCATAGTTTAAAAAATGTATAGTTAAGTATAACACGCAGTCAACGGATTGTAATTATGTGGTGCAAGGATGAGGATAGTTTTAGTGTGTCGTGGAACCGTGACAGAGGCCATAGGAGCGTACGAATTGAAGTGCCACCACCGTTCTCGGGAGAGGAGAGGCAAAGCTTTGTGTGCTGGGCCAGACAGTTTGAAGTATCGTCAAAGCGTTCATGGAAGGGAGTGGAGCAGCTTCATACAACTATGAACTGACAAGGATTTTACCGACACGTCTAAGCAATGCAGCCTTTTCTCTGTGGGACAGGCTCTCTGATGCTGTTAAATCTGACTATTACACGATAAAGGAGAAGCTAAAAGAGGCTTTTGGAAGGAGACAGTTCATGGAGAGATTCAAAGCCAGCCTATCTGCCCGCCCCCATGCAGCGCGGGAGGGTTTGGAAGTGTATGCAGCAGAAATAAGCAGGCTAGTGGATGAGGCCCAGAGGGAAGAGAACTTTCGCCCTTTCGTGGCGGGTCTGGACCCAGTGCTGAGGACAAAATGTTATGAGCAGAGAGCGACAGACATGGAGGAGGCTGTAATAGTTGCAGGTCGGTGCAAGAACGTAAGAAATGCGATTGATATGGAATATGTGACTGCTGATGTCAGACATAGTCGACTGCCGAAGGGGCTGTTGCTAATGTGAACTCTGTGTCAGACATAAGTGGACAATACAGAGCGATTGATAGATTAACTGACAAGGTGAAGGGCATGAAAGTAGCTCTTAACCGTTTGGAGGATGAAAATCACAGACTGAAAGAGAGAGTGAACCATAGCGGCACAGATGAGTGGAGGAAACATGAGCCAGGTTAGTGTTGCTGTCAGGGGCACGCTTGGCTTGCCGCATGCAGACATATGAGATGCAGAGAGGCCACTCATCTGAAAGAAAACCGTTAATAGAGTTTAATGGTTGTAAGGAACAGTGTGGGGAGAAGAGGCAGTTATGAGGAGGAAACGTGGAAGTAGGGGGTGCGCTTCATGACCCCTAGAGGCGAGGAGAGGAACTACGAGCCGGGAAACGGACTGTAGCTGATGTTGCGGCCCAAACACCAGCTGTACTACCCAAAGACCTAGAACCGGATGACAGTTCATCTGTATTGTTGTATGCAGAGGTGTGCACAAACACTGGGGGGCCACTGGTATCAAATGTTAAAGGAACAATTGAAGGCATTGAACTTCCCATTTTAATAGACTCTGGTTCCAGTGTTTCATTAATGAGCTCTGATTTTCGGATATCAATCCCAGCTCTTTGCAGTCGCCCTCTAAAGAAAGACTATATTGCGGCCCGGCAGATGTTGGACACGCTGGGCAGACTTACTGTGACACTACAGCTGGGTACTAAATCATGGTAACACGTTTTTCATGTGGTGAGAGAAGAGCTGGTAATAGTCGGTATTGTTGGAATGGGATTTTTTCATGCTAAGCTGCAGTTATGGGACGTTTCCATTCCACTTTTCGCTAGCCAAGACTTTGTCCCAACATGCTGCAATGTGTCTCTAGCCACAAATATGACACCCCTCAGTCAGGGCTGGACGGGGGCTTAAATTCGGCCCTGGCAAACCCAGCCCATCCGGCCCATGAGTTTCCCGTGAATGTTTTTGCTGTAGGGCCTTAAATTGGAGTAAACAAATAAAACTAGGACAGGGACAAATAATGATGTATATTATCGAATTTACTGCAAATGCAGATAACAAACTTAATATTGCACTTTTGTCACACAGAAATGCACTTGACAGTAAAGAAGTGATTTTGAGCTAAGCAACCAAACCATAGGCTACCATTGAATATTGTATGGACAAAAATTTGCACAGCAAATATGATACAGCACACTTTATAGGGTTAAACGGCACTTATGAATCTGTGCCGTCTCACCTCCAGAAGGCCAGTGGTGTTGTCTTCAATCTCGTTAGGAAGGATGATCAACATACTGTGAGTCCCAGTATACGGCAGCTCCAGAATCTGACTGTTCATCTCTGGGATTGAGGCCAGAGGAAACTTTGCTTTGTGATGCATCATCTTCACTGGTTTAGTTTGAGTCTGCCAAACATCAGTTGAAACACTTTATAACTGCTCTTTTCAAGACTGATAATTTTTTTTGAGAGCATGAAATCTCACCTTGTTCAGCTTAAACAGCCCATCTGTGGTGGCTTCCTTTGGGAATTTCTTCAACCAGTTTCCGTTGAAGTAGATGGCGTTCACCAAGGCCAGGTTTGGCAATCTATTGACGGCTCTCGATGGCAGCAAATCCTCGATCTTGTCTAAAATACAAGTGGACATTGTTCACTTTGAGCAGTGATTTGAATTGATTCTCATAGGCCTAAATTAATTGATTGAATCTCTAACACTATATTGTTATAATAATAATAATAAAAAAAACAATATCACAGTTTGGTTACTATGTTTTTGGTGTAATGCCACTAATATGCATTAGGGGGCTCTAGGTAGCATTCTCCCTGGTATATAGCCAGGTATAGGAGGAGAAGAAGTCAGGAGAATCGGTTGGGCTGGTCGGCTGACTCGATGAGGGAAAATGGCGGCGGAAGGAAGGAAAACGAGGGGAGAAATATCAGATAGTGATAATGAACAAGAAATGGATTTTCAAGAAGTAAGATTTAAAAGGAAGAAAAAGAATAGCATGGGTGATGGATCTGATTGTGAACAAACAAGTAATAAAACAAAGCAAACAAGAGGTGTATATGATAAAGAGGAAGAAAGACAAATCAAGGTACTAATTACTTTTGCTAAGCAGCCAGAACAACAAATTCATCCTGTTAAGCTATCGAAGGCAATTGAGAAAGAGATCGGAGTAGTAAAAGCTGTAGAGTATCTAAACAATGGAAGAATAATGATTAAATGTAAGGATGAAAAACAAAAACAAAAAATTTTGAAACTGAAATCACTGGCAGGAGGAAAATTATCATCCACAGAAATAGGTAATGGAATCAGAGGAGTTATCTCAGGAGTGCCTGAGGAAGTGGAGGAACAGTTGTATCTACTAGAAGATTGCAGATGTGGAAAGACAACCAAAGATGTGAGAGTATGAGTGTAATGATTCAGTTTGAAGGGAATAATCTACCTACAAGAGTGAAGCTGGGATTTGTTAGCTTCTTGGTACGAGAGTTCATACCTCCACCTTTGAGATGCTTCAAGTGCCAACGGATGGGACATACTGCACATTTTTGTAAAGGGAAAATGAGGTGTGCAAAATGTGGAGGGGAACACGAATATGGCAAGTGTTAGGATGGTGTAGGGATTAAATGCTGTAATTGTGGCGGTGGACATAGCGCAGCATACGCAGGATGTCCTGCACAACAAGAAGCCCGCGAAGCTCAAAAAATTAAAACTGTGCAAAATTTGACATATGCAGAAGCTGTGCGGAAGATAAAAGACAAAGGTAAAACTGAACCGGAGGTAAATGTGCGAGGAAATAGGATAGAATCCTGTTCCCAGAGAGAAGTAAATAAAGAGAGGAGTAAATCAGAACTGCATATCTCAGTAAACAAAATTGACTTTGTGGCCTTTATTTGTGCAGTGGTGAATGGCACCTCACAAGTGGAAAAGAAATCTGACAAGTTAAGGATTATTGTAGAATGTGCTAATAAATTTCTCAAGTTAACAGGAGCAGAGGAGTTTCAGCAGAGGAGGTGCATGGCATTCTGAAAGCGGAGGAAGGAAATGCTGCCATGGATATGACTCAGAGGAATTGTACTTAGCTGTACGATGTCTTTCCTACTACTACATTGGAATGCTAGGAGTTTAATAGCAAATGGTCAAGAATTTAAAAAACATATCTCAGAAATGGAAAAGACACCAGACATCATGTGCATTCAAGAGACGTGGCTAAATAATTTGTTGGACTTTAAGATCAATGGGTATGTAGTAGAAAGGAAAGACAGAGTAAATAGAGGGGACGGGTGTGCAACATTTATTAAAGAAGGTATAGGGTATAAGAGAATAAATATAAATAATTCATTAGAATGTGTATGTATAGAAGTAATGGGAAGGTATGAAGAAATTAGAATTTCAAACTTTTATAATCCATGCAAAGAAATAAATAATAGTATTCTAGAGGATGTGTTAGGTGACTCACAGGGTAAAGTTATTATATGTGGGGATTTTAATGCACATAATGGTCTATGGGGTAGTAAGAATACAGACAATAATGGGTTAATTGTAGAAGAATTTATGGAAGAACACTCATTAGTATGTTTGAATGATGGAACAGCAACAAGAATGGATATAGGTAAAGGCAGCTTCTCGTGTTTGGATCTCACAATAACATCAGCTGCATTAGCAGGTAAGTGCAATTGGTGCTGTAAGAGTCGGTTTTGGTGCTAAGACAAAAGCTGAGATACACACCTCAGCAATTGAACAATAAAAGTCACTAATCTTGAGGAAAAGATCTCACAGAAACTGTGACAACACCCTGACAAACATTCCTCCCCCCTCCCCATTTTGCCCTCTCCTTGTCCTGGTTTCAAGTCACCAAATGCAGATATATCAGTGATGATTTATTTTGTAAATCTATTTGGATGCCACAAGCGAGAGGTTTGATCTTCTTCTCTTTCTTCAGCTGTTATGGTAAGTCCATTCTTATTTGCCTTTTATAAATGTTGGGAGTGTATAGTACTGAATACTGTATAAATCTGATGGGGCGTGAAAAGAAGACAACCATATTGCTTATCAGGAACGTGAAAGCAACAGCGTAGAGTAGAAATTATATCCCTTGCTTTAAAAGTCTCCTTGTTTGCACACGCAGCAAGAGAGGAAATTTTATTTCTGTACTCAAGAGAGCTCTGTAAATTAAAACCTTGAATTCTGAGGAAAATGTCCAGTTACATTTGTTAATTTGCTTTGCTGCAACAACGCGACAAAGAAAAAGAACAAATGGTCACGTTAACTTGTGAATGAAATCTTGTGAGTAGATGAGCTAAAATAACATTGAAACGATCTCACTGGAATCCTTTGTGTGTAAAATGTGAAGGTGGACAAAACTGGTTCAGGTCTGATGTCACAATTATAAATGTCTTATAAAATATAACGTTTTACTAGGGTCTTACTTCAGACTTTGCAATCACTGCACTGTCTCAGAAGAGACTGAGAAAATTAACAGAACAAAGATAATCTTTGGCTTTCTCCATCAGACCTGTGTTTGTCAAACCTTCCTTTTCATATGCAAATAGATTCTCCAAAGAATGCAATTGATAACTTCTCAGCCTAAAACAAGAAAATTGTGCCCAATTCTATATTGTGTAGTCACAAAAATCTTTGAATTGAGCAATAATTTGATCTGTGCTCTCAGTGTTTGCAGTTTATTGAACGTTCACAGCAACTAAGTTTATAACTGGCTTCCAGTTTGGTCTTATTGCTGTGCACCCAATGATCAGGCCAGCACAGCAGTAGCTGCAGGGCCAATCTAAAGATCAGTGAGATGATAACAAATTATTATGGACAAATGACTCCTCTTGAGTCCAGCAAATAAAATGATTATTTAATTCATACTATTTTAATATAATATGATTTATATTATGATTATAATGTAAATTATATTATAAATGCCAGAAATGGTTTTAATCTCAGGATAATTCAGCATTATTTAGAAGAGGAAAGAAGGTTGGGAAAGTATTAGAAGGATTAGAATGTAGAAAGATGGGATGTGCAAGTAGGGAAACAAGAGCATTATTAGTGTTGAAATGATGGGAAGGAGAATATAAAGGGTTAAAGAAAGAATTGTTAAGGAAGAAACTGAAGAAGAAAAAACCTAAAGAGAAAGAACTTCTGTACCTTCTATTTGTGCAAGAATTTAAATGAGAAAAATTACAATGCCCAGTTAAATGAGTAACCTGATTGTTGTAACTTGAATAAGTTGAATTCAGGCAAGGCCTGACAATTTACATTTCATTGATCTGCAGCCCAATGAGAAAGGGGAGGTACAAGTTTTCCATTGCAAAGAAACTCGCAAGTGTTAGCAAATTCCTCTCTGGGTGCGTCAGATTACAGGAGACCTGATTGGGGAAGTCATTTTACTGGGAATGTAATGAAAGTTGTGTGTTATGTTAACTTGAGGCATTCACTCTACATGGGTCACACATCACAGAGATTCAAAGGGTCAAGAGTTCAAATGACACCATAAACACCTGGTGACCGAATGCTCTAAACAACAGATCTGACTTGTATAAACAGCATCATTTAATGAGATTGCCCCAGGGGACCTGGGTGTGATAAAATCACAATGCAGCAGATTGTGTAAACGCAACTGCAACAGCAACTTAAGGTGCAACTGGTCTGACTGCATTTACACATAGTCAGATCTGACCATTATAAATCAGTTTATCTGACCTTTTCTTCACAGAAACATGATCATGATAATAATACATGTCTTTGTAAACTACAACAAATTTTCTCCTAATGGCATAAAACCGTAACAGGTTAAAGCCATCTACAACAACTATCTGGCTAAAGACCAGTAAAGAAAAAATAAGATAGCCTCATCTATCTTAATTAAATTTGTGTAAAGGTTCAAGATTAAACTGTATTTCGCTCTGTGCTTGTTTTCCTTTCAGGTGAATGGCTGCCACCCTTCAGATCCAGATTCCACTGGGTCTGAAGTCAGGACACACACACACAACTTAACATCTAGGAGATGGGAGGGAAGAGATTTCATGAAGCCATTCACACCTCACAGCACACATAGTTAAATGGCTTCCCAGTAAAAAAACTGGAATAAAATTATACAACACAGATTATGGTAGGATAGACACCACCCATCTCCTATACACATCCATACACAACACACATCCTTAATTCTATCACCGCACAACACATTTTTCCTGGCATAGATCATGGGACTATCCAGGCCAAAATCATACACATAATGCAAATTTATCATACACTATTAATCTTCATACATACAGGACAAAATTAATTATTTTTCATAATTCCCTTTTTATTTGGTTTGAACAATTTTATTTTCATAATTACCTTTTATTTGGTTTGAATAATTTTACGGCTTACAGCCATGTCAACTTCCTATATGTAAACACTGCAAGATGCATAAAACATGTGCATGGCTTTGTCACACATTAATTAATGGACAATTAATTGATCAGTAAACTGATGGACAAAATGTTTAATATGTCCAGTCCTTAGCATTGTTGAAAACTGGAAGGGCCCCTAGTTTCCAACATATGACTAATGACAATAAAATATATCTAAAGACTTAGATCTGGGATGCAGGCATTTCTATAAATTAAGTAAACAATTCTCAGTCAGACCTGCATCATTGAGTGTGACTCCGCCTGTACATCAAATGCGCAGAAGATGAGTGCCAAAGTTTAACTAAAGATTTTAAATCTCTTTTTCTGTAAATCTCATTCTCTAAGTAATCTGATTGAAACATAAGAATTCAATAATGATTTGCATTCAAAACAACTGATACAAACAATTTTATAATGGCAATTATCCAATTGTGTATTTCCATGTTTAATTATGTGATATATTTTAATTATGCATACTGCTGGTAAACCTACTGTTCTATTGACGGTTTTGTATCCCTTCCTTCAATTCATCCAGACCATGTTTAAATTCCACTTCAATATCACTAGTGGTATTGAAGAATCTGGCGATCAAATGAGACTTGCTCACTAAATATATGACACTGAGAAATGAGACCGTTTTTACCACTCGCACTTCTGACAGGAGTTTATCATGTGTTGTTATTTTGATGTTCTTGTGATTATCCAACAACTCTCTTTTTCCATCTCACAATAACCACAAAGTCATCGGCATGGGCGCCGTATAGGGGGGAAAAGTTAGGACAATTCCAAGGGCCCCTGACAGAGAGGGGCCCCAACAAATAGGTAAAAACTAATTCATTTTTTTATTATATTATACACTATATAAACTATCATCATTGAGTATATTTCAAATAATAATAAAATTAATGATGTCTTTGATTTTACTTATTTTGGCAATAAGTTAAATATCCCCATTGACCAAAAAATAAAACATTAATATTGACCGACCACACCCCCCTGTATCTGCATGAAATGGTTTGGTCCTGCCTTAGCGCACTCATCAGAGACGGTCGGACGGACGGTGATTAGTTAGTCGCAGACAGTCAATCACGGCGCGCTAAAAATACAGAGCGATCATAATGTTGAGAAGCAAAATAAAATCTGGTTTTCAGAAAAGGAAAGAGAGAAAGGAGAGAGAGGAAAGACGAAAGACAGGGTGTCGTTCTGTATCCCAGTTTTTCCACCAAGAAAGGTGGGTAGCCTTTAGTCTGTGAGTGGTATTATTAACCTGTTGTCCATAATGAAATAAGCTAGCTAGCTGCATGCTAGTGTTAGCCTAGTAAGCCTACATTTCATCAACATTTAATCAGTGCAGGGAAACGTTTAGCAAGATATTCATATTAAATCATTGTCCATGCCCCTTTTAGCAGACTTAACAACAGAGGAGTCACCAGCACCCCAGTCTCCCCATAACTGCACCCCTCCCTGTCCCAGTGAAGAAGGTGAGCAATACTGTGGTAATGACTTAGCATCATTACAGGGAGACTGTGTGTGGTTCTCTGTCTCTAATCTATTGCTCTTTTTTTTTACCATAACAAAAATGAAAATGAAATATTTATTAATGACAGAAATCAAACACAAATTATTTTCTCACATAATGACCATTATGACATAAAAACAAAACTCCTGTCTGTACTGGATGCAGTTAGAAACAATGAGTAAGTTAGCTTACCTCAACCTGCATGTAAATTACAGACAATATTAAAATAATCCAGTTTGATGCGTTCATTTAGACTGAATTTTGGCCGTTGAATGACATCTATAATACAGACTTTATTATTCCCATCATGAAGGACAATTTATTTGAGAAGCTTACACACACACACACACACACACACACACACAAATCTATTTAATGTATGTAATCAAGTCGTGGTGATACTATAGGTCATTTATGTCATTGTTCTTTAGTGTTAGTGTCATTTATTGGTATATGGTATATTTTAATATCCTGTATATATCACAAATAATGACTATTGTAACGCTTGCCGTAAAGCAAGTCAAATTTGTAGTTTCTTATGTCTTATTCGAACTACAGAAACGCGACCCGATCTGGCAATCTTACATAGTGTGGTAATAGCAAATATAGAGACGCAAAGCAGAGGCATAAGTGCCTTTCACCCTGTTACAACTTGATGAACCACTGAAACGATTTTGTAAACATTATTTTAAGGTAAAAATGTTTACATACTGTTGCTTTAAGGACATTTTTATGGTTGCTTTTAATCTTGCATCAAATAGTGAACTGCATAATGTATGCAGACTTGCATTTACAAATCACCAGCAGTAAATATTGTGCTAGTACTAGTATTGAACTACAAGAAGCAAGACAGTTGCAAGCCTTTGATTAGAGTTATGTAAAGCTTTTGATGGGACAGTTAGGTCCTAGAGATTTGGTGACAACAGCTGCGCAGAGGGGGCCCAATTAGATTTTTTTGTCATGGGGCCCAAAATTCCTGGCGGCGCCCCTGGTCATCGGTGTTCAATTATTGCATGGTTATTCAGAATTTGTTCAGGTGTCTCGCACACGATGGAGCATCATCAGTGAAATGATTTCTTCACCCATGGAGATCTGACCTGCCCGGCAAACCAAACCTTCTGCTTGAAGGTGACCGAGGATTTCTCTAAGGGTCAGCTATTGATAATAATCCTGGGGAGGACACAGATGTTTCCTCAAAGTGTAAAGACACTTTCCACTGACACTTTCTGCTCATGCTGACTAACGCAACTGACTTGGGACAACAAGTCATTCTACAGACTGAAAACCCTCACAATCATCGGCAGGTGGAAACAAACCTGACCAACGGGATAACAGATATCCTGCCTAATTGCTACAGCATCCAATCAGCACAGTACGCCTACACCTAAAGGGACTGTGCCACTGAGGTGTATTTCAGCAGTGTTTTCATCTTCATGTTCAGCCTGTCTTAATGTTGTTATTTCAGGTGACTGCTTGAATCCGGCACCCATTGATTTGTGCTGTTAACTCCAGGATCAGCACCATGAACACTTCGGAAATTACATCCAAAATATGGAAACAAGGAATGTCCAAGTATGTCCCCTTGGGAACTAATCTGAATTTGTCCCAATTGGCCAGGGGCCGCCTGTAAGAGTCGGTTTTGGTGCTAAGACAAAAGCTGAGATACACACCTCAGCAATTGAACAATAAAAGTCACTAATCTTGAGGAAAAGATCTCACAGAAACTGTGACAACACCCTGACAAACATTCCTCCCCCCTCCCCATTTTGCCCTCTCCTTGTCCTGGTTTCAAGTCACCAAATGCAGATATATCAGTGATGATGTATTTTGTAAATCTATTGTTTTATCCCTTTCATGTTTGATGTCTTTTTAAAGGTCTCAGTGCGAATGGTAAAATGGTCTCAGTTTCACTGCAGTCAATGGTAGTATTAGAAAGATTGGAAAACTAATGAGAATTCAGTTCTCCTTTGAGTAGTCTCTTCAAAGATATCTGATACACTCCCCCAAAACCAGGTGGGGGTGTTGCAAATATTTACAGCCCTTTTGTTCTAGTTGGAGTATTTAAGGTTGGATGTTCTAACTCTCTGGGGGAATATTCTGCAATCAGACCCCCCGTGCAAACTGCATGTAGATGTGCCAGACATGATGACTCTTTTAAATTATTTTCATATTGCTTTGCAATTGTGTTTTATGTTTTTACGCTGATCAGTTGTGTACCATGGATTCTTGTTTACTTTATTTACTTTTCCGGTCTGGCCAAAATAAATGTTAATCTTGATTTATTCTGTATCTTTCTGAAATCATTATTTTATTCATGTCCATGCGGGGTTTTGTAGGGGTTACCGCAGATTAGAGGTCTTCACGGAGCCCCCGAGACCCGTGGACCCGGGACCCGACCCGGGACCCGTACGGGTTCGGGTCTATATTTTAAATGATCAGCCGGGTCCGGGTCGGGTCCCAATCTATTACTACGGGTCCCGGGTCTGTTTAACATTGTGTGCAATACCCGAGTCGATCCGGACTCGGAGAACACCTGCCCGTGATCAGAGTCAGTCAGCACTGCTTGTGTGTTTTTTGTAACTTGCAACTGTAAAATTAGGATAAGAAAAGTGTGAGCCGGGAAATAAGGTTTAAAAAAAAGAAAGAAGAAAAACACGAGCGATCTCTCTCTCTCTCTCTTGCTCGCTCGCCTCACGCGCTCGCTCTCTCTCGCTCGCTCTCTCTGCAAGCGCACGGTAATAATAATGGTTACCTTCATGAGTGATGTGTGAAAAAAGCTAAAAAACAACGAATATAAAGAAGTTAAACCCACGGCACCTCTTCTGTCCGGGCATCCTTCATGCATATTGTGGACAAACATGAGAAAAAAGTAAGTGCTGTCTACGTGTGACGCACTGTTGAAGTTTGATTTGAAATTATATTTAAATAATATATTTAAAATCAGCAACAAAATCTCAGTTGAACTGTCACAAAAGTTTTCTATGATGCTCAAATTGCGTAAAAAAGCTCATATTTCAGGTTGCTCCAGCCACCGCGCATGTGCAGTATCAAGCGCTTGTCATTTCTATGGCAACCCGAGCTTCCGCTGTGATTGACTTTAATAATAATATGAATGAACCGTCTTATTTCTTAAAGTTTTGGTGGTCAGGCTCGCTCACAGAGATTATAGCAAATAAATAATGCGGACGTCAGCGGCCACCGAACGAGCAATCGCTATTATAGTTCAAAAAGGCAAACAGTCAAAGTTATTATGCGAGTTAACTCGAGTCGAAATGCAAATCTGCAAAGACGCATTTGTCATCCGTCACCGTGACATAAAGTGGACTTTTAAAGCTGAAATGATGAGTGAATTAAGCATGCTTGGAATAACAAGAGAGGAATAACATGGATTTAACTTTTTGGCAAGGATGTAATGCATCACAAGTAACGTTACAAGGAAGGGAGACGGCGGCTAGGTAAGACAAAAAGTTATATTTTTCATAACTTGTTTATTGACTTGTTAATATCAGTTATTGTGGAATATGTGACAAACGGGTCCAGTCGGGTCTGTGTCTTCACGCCGGGTTCGGTTCCAGCTTTTAAATAATAGACGGGTCCAGGTCGGTTCCGGGTAGCCTACTACGTTTTTGGCATTTCTCGGATCTTCACGGGTCCGGGTCCAGCTTTTGAAATAATAGACGGGTCCGGGTCGGTTCCGTTAAGCACATTACGGGTCTCTTCGGGTTCGGGTATGAATTTTTGGACCCGTGAAGACCTCTACCGCAGATCTCTCTGCCAGGGCAGGCCATACTGGGAACTCCATAGCGGGAGCATTGAGCCATGCATGAGGGAAAACCTGATTTCTGACCTGCCACTGTTATTATAAGTTGCAGTTTCCGTGACTATCACTAAAATTACATGTTTTATTATGAGTGCACATGTGTGACTCACTTAGAGGTAAGATAGTTCACCCTGCAATCCTCTGTAATATCAGAACTGACTAATCTGTGACCGTTAGAGCAAGCGAAATCCGGACGCTTAGCCTATTTGCGACTCCGTGTCCCATGGAGGATATTAATATTTGAAAATAAGTGATACTACGAAAAATCATTGATCTAAATTAAATCGCAACTAATCTTCAAATCAGCTGATAAACTCTAAATGTAACACACTTTATGGAGTCAGATAGAATTGGAGTCAGATAAAATTATTAATGGAGTCAGATTTAAAATGAGATATCAATAAATTAAAAGAACTTCACCGAAAGGCTGAAAACGCAGAATTCCTTTTGACCACGTCATTAGTTTTCGGTTTTTGGGCTAATGAATTTTACAGTGCGTACAAGAGGAAAATTGGGGTAGCGATCACTGGCCTGTAGTATGTGAGATTCAGAGTGCGATACAAAAACAAAGCTACAGTCAGTGTGCAAGGTGGGGATTTAAACAGGCAAGATGGGAAGAGTTTTGTATGTTGTGTGAAGAAAATTTCAAAAACATAAAGCTAGAAGGGAATATTGAGGAGGGATATAAAAGAGTAGTACATGAAATCATTCTAGCAGCGAATCTATCTATACCATTAATAAGAGGTAATGGAAAAAGAAAGAAAAATGTTCCATGGTGGTCTGAAGAATGCACAATAGCGATTAAAGAAAGGAATAAGGCATTCCGGGTTTTAAAAAGATTAATAACTCAAGATACAGTAATAGATTATCAGATAAAAAGGGCAGCTGCAAGAAGAGTAATTAAAAGTGCAAAGAGGAAAGCGTGGCAGGAGTTTTGCAACACAATTGGGAGAGAGACTGGAATGCATGTAGTGTGGAGAATGATAAGGAAAATTAATGGTATTAATATACACAAACAAGTTCCTGTAATTGAGGAAGATGGAAAGATGGCCAGAACAGATAAAGAAAAGGCAGAAATATTGGCCAAAACATTTGCTAAAGTCCACAGTAGCCTATAAACAATTTGAGTGATGAGTTTTTAAAGAGAAGGCAAGAGTTAAATAAAATGGATGAGAATGTGTGTATGAAAAAACAAGATGACTATAGTAATATGAATGATGATTTTAATATTTTTGAGCTTAAAATTGCGATTAGCACATCAAAGGATACAACACCAGGGAGAGATAGTATAAGTTATAGTATGTTAAAGAATTTACCGGACGTAGCTCTTAAAGTAATAATGGATGTATATAATCAGATATGGAGTGAAGGAACATTACCAAAAGAGTGGAAAAAAGCAATAGTGATACCAGTAACAAAACCAGGTAAAGATGCAACAAAATCAAGTAGTTATAGGCCAATTGCTCTTACATCTACATTATGTAAAGTGATGGAAAAAATGATAGTTAGAAGATTAAATTATTTTCTTGAGAAAAATGAGATTTTAACATCAGCTCAAAGTGGATTCAGGAGGAAAAGATCTACAATGGATGCTTTGATATTATTTGAAAATGAGGTTAAAAAAGCTTTATTAATGAAAGAATATCTTGTTACTGTTTTCTTTGATATTGAAAAGGCATACGACACTTTATGGAGGGAGGGACTATTAATTAAGCTAGATACAATCGGAGTGGGGGGGAGAATGTATAACTGGATATTGGATTTCTTGTTTAAACGGACATTTCAGGTAAGAATAGGGGAAGAAATGTCAACATTGCAAGATATTCTGAATGGGACTCCACAAGGGAGTGTAATCAGTCCCATATTGTTTAATATAATGATTAACGATATTTTTGAAAGAGTGAAACCAAGTATAGGGAAAGCACTATATGCAGATGATGGTGCAGTTTGGAAAAGAGGTAGGAGCTTAAGGTATGTAGTCAAAGGAATACAAGAATCAATAAACGCAGTTGAAAGGTGGTCAGTGGAGTGGGGACTAAAGTTTTCAGTATTAAAAACCCAATATTTGATTTTTACAAGGAAAAGGAAAGTGGAACAAGTGAAGTTGAAATTATATGATCAGATATTAGAGAGAGTGACAGAATTTAAATACCTTGGGTTAATATTTGATGACAAATTAACATGGAATAAACATATTAGGAAAGTTGAGAACAAATGTAAAGGAATCATAAATTGCATGCAAGCTATAGCCAAATATGAATGGGGAGCAAGGAAAAGTGCACTATTAAATGTGTATCAAGCCTTAATACGGTCTAGTTTAGATTATGGGTGTGCAGTATATGGTGATGCAGCAAAGTCAGAGCTAAAGAGGTTGGACAGTGTACAAGCTAGGGCACTTAGAATTTGCTGTGGAGCAATAAGATCAACACCTTTAGATGCCATCAGGGTTGAAATGGGGGAGATGCCACTAGACTTAAGAAGGAAAAAGCTTACAATGATGTACTGGGTTAATTTACAGGGTTGTACAAAGAGTCATCGTACACGAGAAATTTTAAATGATTGTTGGGAATATAAAAAGGATAACGGAAATAGTTTTGGGTGGAAGCATAAACAATGGGTTAAGGAATGCAGTATGGAAAATATAGATATTTGTCCTAATATGCCATTAAAAGGGGTAGCGGTTTGGAATATTCCCGAACCTAATGTTGAGATGAGATTGCTGGAGGATCGAGAGAAGGCAGAAGGAAAATATTGTAATAGATATGATATTAATGTTTTTATTAGAGAACGTTTTTTCTCTTGTATACAGATCTATACTGATGGTTCTAAAGATCCAGGAGAACAAAAAGTAGGAGTAGGAGTGTATATTCCAAAATTTGAGACAAAAATAAGTTTGAGATTGAGTGACAAATTATCTGTATATTCAGCAGAATTAACTGCTATAATAATAGGATTGCAGTGGCTAGAGCAAACTAAGCCAAACCTGGTGCCGACTGTAATTTGCTCAGACTCTGCATCAGCACTTAAAAGTATAATTTCAACAAAAACCGATAGAGATGACCTGCTACTAGAAATTTATACATTAATATATAGGCTGAATATTGAGGGTAGAATTGTATACTTTTGTTGGGTGCCGGCACATATTGGGATTGTAGGAAACGAAATAGCGGATACATTAGCAAAAGAAGCGTTAAAAAAAGACTTGATAGAAGTAAAGATACTTTTAGGAAGAAATGAAGTTAGATCAATAATTAATAGAGAAATAATAGGAAAGTGGCAACAAAGATGGGAAAGTAGCAGTACAGGTAGGTTTTCCGCTAAAATCTGTAGCGGAAAAATAATTGTATTATGGAAGGCATAGAAAGGAAGAGGTAATGATTTCTAGACTAAGGATGGGTCATACAGGATTAAATTCAACTCTGGCATTAATGGGAAAGCATGGGAATGGTATGTGTGATGAATGTGGTGTTGTTGAAACCGTAGAACATGTGTTTTTAAAATGTAGTAAATATGAAGAACAGCGTAGAGACCTTTTTATTAATATAAAGAACAGACCAGTGGGCATTATGGATATATTGGGAAAGGCTTTGAGTAATAGTCAGAGGATTAAGGAAGTAATAACTTTTTTAGAGGTTACAGGACTAGATCACCGGATTTAGACTAGGATTTAGACTTATGGAGTTAAGCTAAACAGTAGGTGGCGGTAATACTCCTAAGGAGTCAACGGCCATGGAACAAAAAGAAGAAGAAGAAGTCAGGATTGTTTGGTGAAAGGGAATCATGCGCTGTGTCCCAATTCGCATACTATCTGTACTAAATAGTATTCGAAAAAAGAATTAGTATGTCCCAAATCGTATATGTTGAAAAGAGTATTCAAAAGATTCTCGGATGTCTACTATTTCTGGTCAGAATTCGAAGTGCAGATCGATGCGCACTCTAACGGCTGATATTGCCCACAACCCATTGCGAGATGGACGAGGAGTCGATTAGAACTACAAACGTGGATAAAAAGTGTTAATCTACAAACATGGTGGTTATGCGAGTCCGGCGGTTAAGTAGAGAAAGGGGTTTGAGTGAGCAAGTATCAGTATTTAACCTGACAAAACGATATTATTCAATATTATCCACATTATATTTCACCTGCAGCAGCATTGTGAACTTTTGTAATAAAATGTTTGGCCATTAACTTTGCAAGCACATGAGAGGAGTCTCTGCATTAAAGACCCACGAATGGCAAATCAACGTGCGACTACATTTATCTCCGATACGGTGGAAAATTAAACTTAATGTGGAGGATTTGAACTGTGACGATGATTGACAGGGCGGTTTAAACGTTGATGGGATGCACGTAACAAAGCAACAGAGTCCGTTATAGATGACGAAGTAGTATGTCCCAAAGATTGCATACTCTTCTGCTACACACTGAAAAGTATGTACTTTTTCTTCACAAAAAGAGTACATACTTTTAGGTCGTAGTATAAGTAGGCGAATTGGGACACAGCCATGTTTTTTCTCCCATGGTTCACACAAACGGCTCAGAGTCCAGATTGAGAAACTTTGTTTTCAAGCTCAATCAAGTAAGTGTTTCCTTTTGTCTTGTTTATGTTAAGGGTAGTTATTTCTGGGTAAGTTGTATATATATATTTTTTTGTGTGGATGCTGTTTGGTTTATAGTGTATAGTGTAATTTATAAGTATAATTTGTATGTTTTGTTTGTTGAAGGACTCTTTATAAATAATCTTTTTTTCATCCTGGTGATTCTATGCTGATGTTTCAATGAACATGAAAGTTCTGTAGCCTGAGGACAGTGGAATCAAGGACGGACTTCACTTCGGTGTTTGGATTCTATTTGGATTACCTGTTGCGTTTTATCACCTCGTTCAATGGACATTTCTTCGACTAATCTTCCTTGATGCCAATGCTTCATTGCTAAACAACCATGACAGAATGGCATTTTTGTGACTCTTTCTGGGGTTATTGTGGTTTCAATATTTGTTGGATTTTGTTGATGGGGATGTATTTTTGTGTTTTTTTTCATAAATGTACCATAAAAACATCTATTTGTGGTTTGGGGTTTATGTTGAATTGTTTATTTGCTCTTTATCTTTGAATGTAAGATTGGTCAGTGGGTCCCTCCCTCAAATTTATCTTGTAGTTGTCTTCCCTAGGTTGTTCCTAGGGAGACTGTTACAATATTAAAGCGTCTGTCTCAAAGTTCTCATGGAAATGTAAACTTATGGTTCCACTTAACATACCCTCTTAAGTCATTCACGATGCAACTTTTTGTTTTGAAGAAGATAGGAAGAAAAGCGCTAATAAACGGCCTAATAGATTTATAATTTATGCCGTGCAGTGATTTTCACTTGAATACACTGCAAATTATTACTCTTCCAAGTGGGCATGGTACGGAGCACTCACACTAGTCAACCGAACCAGACTTTGGGGGTCAAATGCGCCCGGGCACGGCTCAGTGCATTAAAGTCAAAACTTTAACCTCCAAAGAAATGTATAGCTCAAATCAAGAACCCATAAAGCTGAACATGGCCCTTGATAAACCATAAAACTAAAAAAGCAGCAAAAACCATGCAAAGAATTATTTGTGGAATAAGTTTATGCTGGATTTCACCATGTGTTTTTTTCTCCACCCATTTGTTGATGTTGACACGAGCAGCCTCTGATTCGGTCTTGAACCCATACGGGACTCCTGGTTTGTTCAGCTCACTCATAAACGTCTTGAAACTGGAATTAATTTCGTCCACATGATGTCCTGGGGTCGCGGTGTGGGGTTTGCCCGGCCCTTTAAAACCCAAGACCTACACAGAATTATTGTATATAGAATTAATAAAGATAACCTCACTATTCTGATAAGTTCAACGTATACACTCTAAAAAATTCTGGGTTGTTTCAACTCATGTTTGGGTAAAATATGGACAAACACAACCATTGGTTTAAATTTGAAATTAAATTTTTATCCCAACCGTTAGGTTTGTCCATGTTTGACACACACATGGGTTGAAACAACCCAGAATTTCCAGAGTGTATTATTAAAACACACTAAATAATAGTTAAACATATTGAACATGAGGATGCATCAAACATCCACACATATAACCTATATACACATTTTGAATTCAGAACTACTGGCCATAAAACATAACTACATAAGTGAGAGATCACCTTAATCATCTGATCTGCTGTGTTTTCACCGAGCGACACCATGACCAGAGCCGAGGAGATGATGAAAAGAGAGTAGAACACATTTCCTGATGGGTTTCCTCCACTGATCTTCTTGAACAGGTTGAGAGAGAACTGTGTGTTTGCTGCAGACAAATGCTCCATTTTCACAAGCTGAACAAGAAATAGAAGCAGTTTAAGTAACAGCAGAAGATCTTCATCGTGACATCAATCTAGTTCTGATAGATCTTTTTTAATCAATACATTATATTACTATGTGGGTAAATTGCATACATAAATGTATATCTAAAAGAATTACCTTGAGTAATCGACAGAAATGATGAAGTTTCCCAGCGTGTCTGAGGTGAATGAATCTCTGGTTATGGGTGTCGTTCTAATAAATGCTGCCTCACCCTAAAACGGTCGGCGATTAAGCAAAATCAGTTGGTAACATCCCCTGTAATTATTATATTGATGTTTATCCACCTGGAACAGCATCAGAAATTGTGATTCATTCTTTATTTGTTCAGCATAAGTATATATAAAAAAGTGTATCTGAAGAAACCAACCTGAACTCAAGAAAGACATGAGAATTGAATTGTGAATTACTCACCCTCAAGTCATCCTAGGTGTATATGACATTCTTCTTTCAGACGAATACAATCTGAGTTATATTACAAAAGTCCAGGCTAATTCAAGCATCAGAATTGGATTTATAGTTGCTCTGTTTTTGAAGTCCATAAAAAGTGCATCTGCCCATCAAATAACTGCTCCACACGGCTCTGGGGTGTTAATAAAGGCCTTCAGAAGCAAATTGATGCGTTTGTGTCAGAAAAATATCCATATTTAAAACTTTATCAAGTAAAGTTTCAGCCGACCGCCTTCCCTGTTCAATTTATGGAAAAATTGTTGAAAGTTCCCCTGCCGATCGAAAGACTAACGCTCAGGTCCGCTATTCATGACGTCACGTACGCATCTTGAGTTTCACTTTCAACATTCAACACTTTTCCATGGAAGGCGGTCAGTCGTTCAAGTTTTAAATATGAATTTTTCTTACACAAATGCGTCGATTTCGCTTCAGAAGGCCTTTATTAACACCCCAGAGCCGCATGGAGCAGTTATTTGACGGACAGATGCACTTTTTATGGACTTCAAAAACAGAGCAACTATGAATCAAATTCTAATGCTTGGATTAGCCTGGACTTTTGTAATATAACTCAGATTTTATTCGTCTGAAAGAAGAATGTCATATACACCTAGGATGACTTGGGGGTGAGTAAATGATGGGCTAATTTTCATTTTTGGGTGAACTATCCCTTTAAGCAAGTCTCAGACTAAAATGCATGTCTGAGCTGTTTTAACTGAAAGCATATCTTAAAATATGTCAGAGCCATTGTTTTGTCTCACGATGCACATCAATAATGTTTTTTCTAAAGGTCTAATCCTGGTGTAACCTTAACCCTTCCTGTGAAACCAGGCCATAATTAGTCATTTTTAATCATAATGTGTTTACAACCCAATAATGGAATAACCGTTGATGGTTGGAAGTAGGTGTCCCTCTGAGACTTTTACAAAACAATAAAAACATAATAAAAATGATTATCCTCATCACACACACCCAAAGTACAAATGCCTTTTCATATGTGAAATAATTATATAATATAAATATAACCCAAAAATTATGTATATGTAAGGCAGTGTATTGTGTCATCCACAAGATGCCGCTATAACACTGTTGCGCTATAAAAAATGTAAGAGTAACTTTAGCTCTTTTTGAGCCTCTTGATGTACCGTAGTGTTGATACATTCTTCATTTCATTTTATCAACTCTATTGCTGTGTCTCATTTAATTTAATTTTGAAAGCTGCTTCCTCCGGAGGACACATCCTGTAAAGGATGCGGTATACGAAGTGTCCTTAATCAGAATTAAACGAGACGTCCTTCGTAGGACACACAGAAGTATCACTGTGCTATGCCAACATGTTCACAGCGCCTTTGTGCTCTCACACCATTTATATGAATGAAAATGTATAACTTGAAAATGACTATGAAAAGTTTCTTGCCTTGAAAGTAAAGTACTGTTCTAAACGTTTAAAAATCACTAAACACTTGTAATCCGGTTTACCTCAACTATCTATTTGAGGTAGGGCCTAATACAGCTTAAAAAAAAAAAAAAAAGCTTGAAACTACTTAAATTTAAACACCACATCTTCATGTATGTATATCTGCCGACGGCTGCATTTTTTCCAAATAATATTTAAAATACATGAGGGTTGTTAATGGCGACGCAAAGAATTGTGGTTTATCTGCAGCAGCGAAGGATACACCTCATGCACTCCGCTCACAAGAAGGGCGCATTTGAAGGTCGCATTCGGAGTGTCCTTCTTACTTTTCTGAAATGAGACAGCCTTGATGACGCATGCAGCCTTCGAATGCGACCTCTGGAGGACACAACCTTTCGAAATGAGACACAGTTTATAGGTAAGCCATTCTAACAGAAGTGGAAACTGAAATGTAAAATATCTTTGTTGTTTTCTCACTAAAGTTCAATTCATAGATATGATTTCTGTTTTAAACTGCTTACTGCTTGTGACTTTACTGCTTAAAGATCTAAATGCAGAATAATAGGGGAAGTAAAAATGTTTTGTTCTTTCTTTTGAATTTGATTTATACATGGTGGCTAATGCAAGGCAGTGTATGATAATATAAGCAGCGAGAGCTTGCTTTTGAATTGACCTATCGGTAAGCCCCGCCCCCCTTAGTTACTGTTGCTAACTCGGACAAACAAACGGAGTTGCTATATCTTGGACACAGAATATAACGTATACCCCTTCCGAATGATGGCCAAACTTAACTGATGGTTTATGAAGTTTATTACATCGTTTTTCACTCAAAAAATCATCGTAAGAGCTGAACAAACAAAGCATAAGAAGTGCGCATTAACGTCTCATTCACAAACTCTCTCTCTCTAGCCCTCTCTCCGTGGCATTACCATTAACATACACAGAAAATTACACAAAAACACTCAAAGCAAACAAACATATACACAGTGCTTATGCCTTTTCGGGGGTGCAGTTAATAACTGGGGAACTTTGTATCTGCAAAACAACTGATAAACTGCGTGCAAGCTTTACCGTTCACCCGTAGACTATAACACCCGTCAAAATAGGAGTCCTCCTTATAAGACAGATAATGCAGACCTTAAACATATCTAAACTCACAGAAATAAAATGGGAATAAAATAAATATGATGAGAGAATAATTTGGAAGCGATGGTTTACAGATCTCACTGCAAACGGGAGAAGCCTCTTGTTACGATCGCAGATGATAATAACATCCACGATCAACACTGTTCATGTACCGCAGGGTAAGATTACATACATTCACATTAAATCAGTTTAATATTAGGGTTGGGTATCGTTTGGGTTTTTTTCGATTCCGGTGCCAAACCGATACTTTTAAAACGGTTCCGGTGCCTAAACGGTGCCTGAACCGATACTTTTTTTTTTTTAAAAGGCCACCAAACGAGGTGGATGACATTAAATGGCTTTTTATTTATTTATTTATTTATTTATTATTTAAATTGAACCATTTATTAAAAGTTTAATGTATACTTAAATGTATGAATATAAATAAATACAAAACACAATTTACTTATTTACAAATTATAATTGACATATTTACAAATTCACAGTAAAACCTAAGCCACCCAACTACAACAAGCCTAATATAACTCTAAACAGTTACAGTAATAACAGCAGTCGTCTGTATTCTTGCTCTGCTACAAACCAGCTTCGAGCTTCAGCTTTATTTTGAAATATGATAATTTTCTCTGGCTAAATATTTTAGAACGCATCGCCTTAATGTTTCCATGACGACGCGTCATGTTTCTCACATGACACAGCAGCCGCAATAGCGCTGACAGCTCAGCTGTATCGGGTTTATTTCGTTTTTTCTTTTTATTCAAAATATTCACAAACTTCTTAACTGTGTCACGAACTATCTGATGTTCAAATGTGTGAGTCAATGTGTGTTAGTTGATCTATAAAGCGCAATGGGCGGCGCCATGTTAGTTTGCGCCTCAGAATCGGATCTGTCGGATTTACAACACTTGAGTTCATTCTCGTCTTACAAAATACATGAAAGTAAGTGACCAGTGAACTGGAAGAAGAATAGAGTAAACTATAGAGTTACTATATAATGTGCATTTATCTGATGTGAATAAAACACGTAACGTTAGTCAAATTATAACCGCCTGAAAGGATTGTCATTGCCGCTTTCATAGACATCAGTGTGTGTTTTTTGCTAGTACTTATGAACATTTAAATGTCTGAAACCTGAAATAAACATGATGTCGTTGAAAACACTGAGTAGTTGTCATGAGTTGTGATGTGACGAGCGCTGAGCGTCTGTCTCTGGCTCAGCCAAAGCGCGAAAGCACGTTTGAATTTTGGCACCGAAATGAGGAACCGAAAACTGCGTTCTGATTCGGTCCGGTACATACCGGTTATATAAGTACCGGTGCCATATTGGAACCGGATTTCGGTACCCAACCCTATTTAATATGGAGAGATGCACTGAAATGTAGACCTTCGTGTTTCTGACCTACACCGTTGCATGAGAACAGTTAGTTATAGTTAGTCGGTTTGTACGTGAGCAGGGAATTACTAACTTTAATAGTAACTTAATTAGTGTATGACAACCAGAAAATCCTCTCAGGATCCCTGGAATCAGTGTTGCAGTACCTCAGACACGACGTTTGCCATTTTTGTAGCATAAACACCATCAAACCGATGACAACTTCGGATTTTCCAATGTTTCTCTATGGAGTTGACACCTAAAGATGTCCGAGTTCCGGTCCCAGCGCAACTGATACTCAACTGCCATTGGCTCATCGGCGTTCGATGGGAGGAGCTTACCGATAGGTCAATTGCATGTGCACTTAAAACTTAACTTCAGTTCATTTGATCAACTCTATAGATGCTGTGGAATAAATTGCCAAGCCACGATACCGAACCCCTCTGTCTGCGTCCTCTCCCTCTACCACCATCCACGAACATACATAACACAACGCAGAGAAGCAGCGGCTGTGCTAGAGACCAGTAAATGTACATGAGAGAGAGTGAGGGCTACATATAATAATCTCCGTGATAATGTATATATTTATTAGGCTATATAATATATGTATTATATATATACAGCACTCATGGTACGGCTCAACGTTCCTTGATTATTACGCTGGAATGAGAGTATCGTTCCTAGCCATATCGGCCTAGAAAATCATAACTTTTAATTTTCCGTCGGTCTTACCCTGCCAACATTTATATGTGGGGCCCATATGGGTATGAAATGGGCTGAAAAATGGGCCCTATATGGGATTGTCCGCGGGTTCCATAATGGCCCCATGTTAGTTGCCCACATGGATTTCATATAGGATGACACTTGCCACTAGGTGGGACCCAAGTGGGCAACATGCACAAGACTATCTCGGTCCCAGCTTTAACCCAGACAAAATTTATATATGGGGCCCATGTGGGTATGAAATGGGCTGAAAAATGGGCCCCATATGGGATTGTCCGCGGGTTCCATAATGGCCCCATGTTAGTTGCCCACATGGATTTCATATAGGATGACACTTGCCACTAGGTGGGACCCAAGTGGGCAACATACAGAAGACCCATCTCGGTCCCAGCTTTAACCCAGACAAAATTTAATATATGGGGCCCATGTGGGTATGAAATGGGCTGAAAAATGGGCTCAATATGGGATTGTCCGCGGGTTCCATAATGGCCCCATGCCAATTGCCCACATGGATTTCATATAGGATGACACTTGCCACTAGGTGGGACCCAATTGGGCAACATACAGAAGACCCATCTCGGTCCCAGCTTTAACCCAGACAACATTTATATGTGGGGCCCATGTGGGTATGAAATGGGCTGAAAAATGGGCTCAATATGGGATTGTCCGCGGGTTCCATAATGGCCCCATGTTAGTTGCCCACATGGATTTCATATAGGATGACACTTGCCACTAGGTGGGACCCAAGTGGGCAACATACAGAAGACCCATCTCGGTCCCAGCTTTAGTACACAATGTATCTACAGACAAGTCAAGTTTTAAATAGAAATATTGAAACTCTTTGGTCATTTTTTTGAGTGAGATGCTGACGGTCTAATCAGATTCAATAAACTATGCTAAGCTATGCTAAAAGTGCTACCGCCAGACCCGGAGATCGGTTGAATGGTTTTGAAAATGGTTAAACTCAACTGTTTAACTCTAGGGGAATTAGAAAATGAACATATTTTCAAAAAATAGTGGTGTGTTCCTTTAAAGACTAATAGTAAACTGACTTGGCTTGCTGTCCTTGGGGGAGGCTGAGTTAAACCCCCCTATAACAGAACTGCACATAGGAGGAGAAAGAGGTGGAGAGAATTACATACATACTGGCCTGAACCCAGGGGTTTACTCTGGGTTCAGGCCAAATTCCGAGCTCGAAGCCCTTCCCCCCAGACACAGCACGACAAATACGCATTTAAATGTATTCCCTCCAAATGATATGTAAGTGTGAACTTGTGAAAGAAGTCTTGTACAGTTAAAGTCCCAGTGAACAGGAATATGCAACTGATTTTATTTCAGTGCTGTGACGTATTTCCAAGCGAAACATAATATTGAATAGAGGGCAGGGTTTTACTCTCCATCTCTCGCTCATAGCAGACTAACGGTTGGAGGGGAGTGGTTAAGGATACTCAAACCCAAGTCGTCAAAATGACATCATTCGAGAAGGAACGCCATTCCAGACCGAAAGTTAATTTTCAGGTTTTGATGAAAGATTACCACGGAAAAACTTTTTTTTTCTGTGTATTAACTTGCATGGATTAATTGTTAACCCTAAGACCTGTAATGTGTGCTAACAAAGTAAATAAGATCGATTGTGATTTCATGAGGACTTTAACAGCGCTGTAAAAAAAAAATCTCACTCAACCTAACATGTGCTTAAAGGGTTAGTTCACCCAAAAATGAAAATTCTGTCATTAATTACTTACCCGCATGTCGTTCGACACCCGTAAGACCTCCGTTCATCTTCGGAACAGAAATAAAGATATTTTAGTTGAAATCTGATGGCTCTGAAAGGCCTCCATTGGCACAATGGCACGGTTCACTCTCAAGACCCTTAAAAGGTACTAAAGACGTCGTTACAAAGTCCATCTCACTACAGTGGTTCTAAAATAACTTTATGAATCGGCGAGAATAGTTTTTGTGTGCAAAAAAACCCTAAATAACGACTTATTCAATTCAATTCAATTCAATTCAAATTTATTTGTATAGCGCTTTTCACAATACACATTGTTTCAAAGCAGCTTCACAGAAAGTGCATTTCATAAATGTACATTGAAAAATGTTAGAAAGAGAATGTTAAAGAAAAATGTTAGGATAAGTTAATCAATCATGTATTATTTTAGGCCATAACAACGCTGGCGTTGAGTCGTCTCTTCACAGGCGTCAAGTCGTCTCATCACAGGGGCATCTGAAGTCTCCATGAGAGGCTGGATACAAACTGGAGCTGATGAACTAGTTACTAGTGTCCCGAGATAACAACAGAAAAGCAGATGGGAAATAATTAGCATAGCTGCTGTTCAGAATATTAATGCTGTTGGTGCGATTTAACTGTAGTATAAAACTTATTTATAATGTGAATGCTTGGCTAAAGAGATGCGTCTTTAATCTAGTTTTAAACTGGGACAGCGAGTCTGAACCTCGAACAATATCCGGAAGACTATTCCAGAGTTTAGGAGCTAAATGTGAAAATGCCCTCCCTCCTTTAGTGGACTTAGATATCCTAGGAATGACCAGAAGCCCCGAGTTTAGTGATCTTAAAGAGCGCGATGGATTGTAGGGCGATAAAAGATCAGTTAAATACACTGGAGCTAAACCATTTAGGGCTTTATAGGTCAGTAGCAATACTTTGTAATTGATACGGAACTTAATAGGTAACCAGTGTAGAGATGATAAAATTGGTGTTATATGATCATATTTTCTTGACCTAGTAAGAACTCTAGCAGCTGCGTTTTGGACTAACTGTAGCTTGTTTATCGATGATGCAGGACAACCAGCTAATAAAGCATTACAGTAATCTAGTCTCGAGGTCATGAATGCATGAACTAACTTTTCTGCATCAGAAATAGATAGCATGTTACGTAGCTTGGCAATGTTTCTAAGGTGGAAAAATGCCGTTCTTGTAACATATGAAATATGACTTTCGAAAGACAAGTTGCGGTCTAATATAACACCCAGGTCTCTTACTGTAGTGGATAAAGCGACAGGACATCCTTCCAAGTTAAAGTTGTATTGTGAGAGGTTTTGTGGGCAGTTTTTTGGACCAATAAGTAATACCTCCGTTTTATCTGAATTTAATAGCAGAAAATTACATGTCATCCAGTGTTTAATATCATCAACACACGCTGTCAGTTTAGATAATTTAGCGTTTTCATCTGGTCGTGATGAAATATATAATTGAGTGTCATCAGCATAACAGTGGAAATTAATTCCATGTTTTCTTATAATATTACCAAGTGGCAGCATATATATTGAGAATAGCAGAGGGCCTAGCACGGATCCTTGCGGCACCCCATAGTCTACTGATGTTATCTTTGATTTTTCCCCATTTAGACAGACAAAATGGTAGCGGTCTGATAAATACGATCTAAACCAGTTTAATGCCTGTCCCTGAACACCAGTGTAATTTTGAAGTCGATCTAATAGTATTTTATGATCTATAGTATCGAACGCAGCACTAAGATCGAGTAGAACTAGTATTGAGATACAGCCTTGATCAGAAGCTAGAAGTAAATCATTTGTGATTTTAACGAGTGCGGTTTCTGTGCTGTGATGCTGCCTGAATCCTGATTGAAATTTTTCATAGATATCATTTTCTTGCAAGAAAGAGGACAATTGAGCGGACACAACTTTTTCTAGTATTTTAGACATAAATGGAAGATTTGAAATTGGTCTGTAATTTGCTAGGTTATTATGATCTAATTGTGGCTTCTTAATGAGAGGTTTTATGACTGCCAACTTGAATATTCTTGGAACATGACCTAAAGATAAAGACGAGTTAATAATATTGAGAAGAGGCTCTTCCACTACAGGTAACAACTCTTTCAGTAGTTTAGTGGGTATTGGATCTAATAAACATGTTGTTGGTTTAGATGCAATGATAAGTTTATTTAGCTCTTCCTGTCCTATAGTTGTAAAGCGGTATAGTAATTCTTGAGGGGCGATAATTGCGGTTGAATCATAAGACATCATTAATGATTGTACATTTACAATTTTGTTTCTGATGCTTTCTATTTTGTCAGCGAAGAAGTTCATAAAATCATTACTACTAAACTGTGACGGAATATTTTGCTCAGGCGATGCTTGTTTATTTGTTAGTCTAGCCACAGTGTTAAATAAAAACCTTGGATTATTTTGGTTATTTTCTATTAGTTTGCGGAGATGCTCAGCTCTGGCTGCTTTTAGGGCCTTTTTATAACGTGACATACTTTCTTTCCATGCGATTCTAAAGACCTCTAAATTAGTTTGTTTCCATTTACGCTCTAAGTTACGAGTTTCTCTCTTGATAACATGTGTAGCACTGTTGTACCATGGTGCTTTATTTTTCTCTCTAACCTTTTTCAATCTAATTGGTGCTACAATTTCTAATGTACTAGAGAAAATGGTGCTCATACTGCTAGTCATTTCCTCTAGTTCATCTGTTTGTTTGGGTTCACTTAGCAGCTGAGACAGATCCGGTAAGCTATTTGAGAATCTATCTATAGTGGTTGGAAGGATTGTTCTGCCTGGCCGATAACGTGGCGCAACATGACAGATTTCAGCAGTACGCAGTATGCAAGTTACCATGTAATGGTCAGTGACATCATCACTTTGTGGTATAATATCTATATCGGTTGGGTTGGTTCCATGTGATATAATTAAATCTAGTGTGTGATTAAGACGATGAGTGGGACCAGTGACGTTTTGCTTAACCCCAAAGGAGTTTAATAGATCTGTAAACGCAGCCCCTAACGCGTCATTTGTGTTATCTACGTGTATGTTAAAATCTCCAACAATTAATGCTTTATCGACGTTGACCAATAGATCTGAGAGAAAGTCTGCAAACTCTTTTAGGAAATCAGCATAGGGCCCTGGAGGTCTATATACAGTAGCTAAGGCTAGAGATAATACAGATTTCTTTCTTACATCTAATAGCGTAACATTTAGCACTAGTACTTCAAATGAATTAAACCTGTGACCTGTTTTCTGGGTAACATTTAGAATATCTCTATAGATTGTTGCAACACCGCCGCCACGACCAATCAGACGGGGCTCATGCTTATAACCGTATCCTGGCGGAGTAGACTCATTAAGACCGAAATAATCATTTGGCTTAAGCCAGGTTTCAGTAAGGCAAAGTACATCGAAACTATTATCTGTGACCATTTCATTTACAATAACCGCCTTAGGTGTGAGCGATCTAATGTTTAGAAGACCTAGTTTTAGAAATTGTTTTTGTTCACTAATATTGCGATTTTCTGGTTTAATCACAATTAGATTTTTCCTAGATCCTACAGTAGATTTAATGTTTGACCTCACTAAACGAGGAATAGACACAGTTTCTATATAATGTTCTACATTGGTACTTATGTCAATTAAGTTAGTACAAAATTGGTTTTGTTCACTAATATTGAGATTTTCTGGTTTAATCACAATTAGATTTTTCCTAGATCCTACAGTAGATTTAATGTTTGACCTCACTAAACGAGGAATAGACACAGTTTCTATATAATGTTCTACATTGGTACTTATGTCAATTAAGTTAGGACAGCAAATACTGTTATTTGGACTTTGACTTACTAGTCATATGATGGCGGTGTGCAGCGCTCTGGAGATGTTGTCCGACAGAAGAGCCGCTCCGATTCTGCTGGGGTGAAGGCCATCAGGACGGAAGAGCCTAGGTCGCTCCCAAAACAGATTCCAATTATTTACAAAGAGCAGCTTCTGTTCATTACACCATGACATTAACCATTCATTTAGAGCAAATAATCTACTGAACTTTTCATGTCCTAGTCGGTACGTGGGAAGCGGTCCAGACACGATGATCGTTGCTTCAGGCGATGTTCTGCGCACCGTCTCGATCAGGCTCCTGTAGTCCTTCTTCAGAACCTCCGTCTGCCGCAGCCTGGTGTCGTTCGTTCCCGCGTGCAGCACGACAGCTCCGATACGCTCGTCACCGTTCAGGATCTCGGGAACCTGCGCAGCGACATCGAGAACTCGAGCACCAGGAAAGCAGTGAGTGATAACCTTGCCTTTACCTGAGGTAGCGTGGACATGCCGGACGATGGAAGTACCGATGACCACAGCGTCGCGTTCCGTCTCGCGAAGAGGGGAGAAGCGGTTCCGGGTGGAGATCTCGAAGACCGGGAGGGGCGGAGAGGTCCTCGCTCTGGTCCTGGCTCGCGTCTTCCGCTGTGGAAACACCCAGGGTCCATGGCGCTGTGTCGGTGCCGGAGTGAACGAAGCCAGGGATGATGATCGCGTCCTGGGTGCTTGGGTCCTGTGCAGAGAAACACGCGGAGTCGACGAGGTCGGAGTCAAAATGTTAGTATCCACTGACTTGTGCGCATCGGCGCGTGATGTTTCAAGCACCGTTCGCCGCTCTCTCAGCACAGCTTGTCTGTCTAGAAGGCCGCGAATCTGCCTCTCCAACGACTGCAACTCCAACTGTACCGAATGCAGCTCGAACGTGTCCTCGCCTGCACTCAAAGGTAACATTAGACACATATCCGAGTTATTCGCCATTGTAGCAGAAGTGCTACGATGGCGAATTGTAGCTATCAGTGTTTACCGGGTGTAACGTTAAACAAGTTACCACGCGTGCAAGGCTAGCGGGCTACGGCTAGTAGCGGAAGTTCGGATATAAGTAGCGATATCAAAGCAATCCGATTGTTTTTTATAGAGAATCGTATCGGAGATATGTTCACACGCTGTAAATAATAGAAAGTATTCTTTTGTAAGCGAGTATTAAGGAGAAAATCAAGGATTATGAATCAATTTGACGGAGCTCAAACACAAACAACGCGCTGACTTACATAGTGATGACGATTTCAAAGCAAGGCATCATGAAGCTTCGAAGCGTTATGAATCAGTGAGTCGAATCAGCGGTTTGAATCGCCAAATTTCAGCAGTTTGGCGGTTCGACACGCGATCCGAATCATGATTCGGCTCATTGATTCATAACGCTTCGAAGCTTCATGATGCCTTGTTTTGAAATCATCATCACTATGTAAGTCGTTATTTAGGGTTTTTTAGCGCACAAAAACTATTCTCGCCGATTCATAAAGTTATTTTAGAACCACTGTAGTGAGATGGACTTTGTAACGACGTTGTAGTGTATCGTGTGGGAGAAAAAACACAAACAGCAGAACTAATGCAACACGTCTTTACTCTCTTAGTTCTGTGAACAGAGTCCAACTACAGTTGCCGCATTGGCTCAATCATAGTTTGCAAAACAATACTTAACACAAACTCTTTCATTACAATAATGACCCACAAGGTGGCAGCCTAAACCTGTCAATACACAAATCTATTACATTCCTCCCTTTTTAGTTTTAAACAAGAACCCTTTTAAATTTAGCAATAATTAGTAACAACTAAACCTGCATTTAAATCTCAAAACCAAAATAAATCTAAATCTACTGCAAAAAATTAACTTTCTATTGTCAACAAACAATGCTCTTAGCAGCTTACATTCACTTCACAGATCTACCTTTACCTACATAATACTGCCGGTTATAGATTTAATCTTTTAGGTGGAACGCGGACCCTCTCTGGGTACCGCCGCTTCTCAGGTGAGTTTCTGTTTTCTGTGTGTGATGACACCTCGACAACCTGTTCAGTTGTTTTAGCGAGAACAGTAGATGGTATTAGCGTCACTGGTGCACTAGGCAAAACAGCTGGAAAAGCACAGTTCATAGTTACTAGCGGCTCATTTTCAACCTCTGGTGAGGGCAAGCTTTTTGGAAGTGTCTCAACATTTCCTCGCCATGGCAACATGTGGTCGACATGCACTGTGCGCTGCCTCTGACCCTCTTGCACCAAGTATGTGACAGCTCCCAGTCTTTTTAGTACTTCTGCCTGATTCCATTTCTCCACTCCTCCCCTGAAATTCCGGACGCGGACCACTTCCCCTTCCTGAAAGAAACGAAGAGATGAACCATCACGGTCATGATGAATTTCTGTGTGGCTTGTTTCTCCTCAATCTGTCTGGCAAGCATGGGCTTAAGCAAACTGAAACGAGTTCGGATCTGGCGTTTCAGGAATAACTCAGCCGGTGTGGGGTGTGGGGTGTACTGCGGTACATGAGTAGGAAATTTGCAAGTCTATGACTGAGTGGCAAGGGAGCCTTTCCCTCCGCCTCCAACACATCCTTCGTCAGCGCACGTTTCAAGATCTGCACTGACCTCTCTGCAGCTCCATTTGATGCAGGATGGTATGCAGGTACAGCCGTGTGTTTGACACCGTTTCTCTCCAGAAACTGAGTAAACTCCCTCGACACCAGCTGTGGACCATTATCTGATACCAGCTCTTCTGGCAGTCCATACGCAGAGAACAAGCTTCGCAGCACTTCAATTGTGTTGTGAGAGGTGGTGGAAGACATGGGAAAAACTTCAAACCACTTTGAATGGCTATCAATGACCACCAGAAAACACTGCTTGTCCTTCTCAGCAAAATCAATATGAATCCTCTGCCACACTCTTTCCGGCCATCTCCAGTGGTGCAGCGGAGCGACTGCTGGCATTTTCTGAACAGCTTGGCAGATTGAGCAGCCTTTCACCAGCTCTTCTATTTCCCCATCACAGCCAGGCCACCACATATAGCTGCGAGCGAGAGCTTTCATGCGGCAGATGCCTGGGTGCTGTTAGAGTAATGATGAAATTGACTCTTTTATTCCCAATGTGCAACCAGGGATAAGGCCTGATATAAGGAGACCTTACTCCCAATATGTAACCAAGAAAAATGCCAAGTATAAAGAGGCTGGTGTTAACCACACAAATATGTTATGCATGGTTTTATAATGTTGAAATGATATAGAAAAGGTAGTGGAGGTTTTATGGAGAACCTTTATGTTTGACTTTATAAGAGTCTTATAGAAAATGTAGTGGAGGTTTTATAGAGAACCTTTATGTCTGACTTTATAAGAGCCACAAGTAAGATAGGAATAGCAAAGTGAAATATGGAGTTGTTTATGTGGCCGAGAAACTTTTATAAGAAGTTTTTATTTTCACAAGCTTGTATGTATAAGCTGTTTATAAGGCCGAAAAACCTGAAGGAGGTTTTTCTTATACAACTTTCATAAATGACTTTGTAAGCATGGAAAAACATGACAACATGATATTGTAAAAATGTTTTACTTTGGTTCATAGCAAGAATACAGACACATGGTTTTGTAAAAATGTTTTATTTGGTTTTATAGTAAAGACACGGAAGCAAAGACTTTTGTAAAAATGTTTTATTTGGTTTTATAGTAAAGACACGGAAGCAAAGACTTTTGTAAAAATGTTTTATTTGGTTTTATAGTAAAGACACAGAGACAAATACTTTGTAAAAATGGTTTATTGAATAATTGAAATGAACACGCTGAGACATGTTTTAGGCAATCTGCTTTATTAAGAAGATGAAGAAAGACACTGAGTCATATGTATGAAAAATCATTTATTAATGTAAAAGACAAGCAAATGAAATGTAAACTGTATTAGCATGCAAGCATATAACAAAGTATTAGACAAAGAAACAAATGTTACCTCAGGATGATGTCTTGCAGGCAGAGCGAAGGAGAAAGTCAAGGATCCAAGCCAGAAGAAGGAGAATGAAAAAGTACAAAGCATTATATACTGAAATGTTGAAAGAACTGAGGGAGTTGACAATGGTCCAAAATATGGGATTGGATAAACTGTACTTATGTGAATGAATATGTAATGAAGAGGTGTGATGATTGAAATGGTATATAAGGAATTGATCTCTGGATAAACTTCAGAAGCTGAGAGCGACATGCTGCTTCTCCATTGCTTGATGATCCGAGCCTGACATCTGCTGGTGACTCTTGTGAACTGACTTTTTGAAACTTAGAACTTTTCTTTTCTTTTGTAACCACTATTGGTTGTATGTTAAACTTATGTTAATGGAAAAATAAATCTACTTATAATTGATTTATGAAAACCTTTTGCCACGTCTCTGCTTTCTAAAAAGAGTTGAACTGAACCAGACACGGAGGGGGTCTGTTCTTCTAGAAAGTGAGTATGAATTTATATTTATGATCTAGTTAAGGATTTGACCTGCTTTACCTAGCCTGAGATTGTAAACTAAAAATAGGTAGAAGGTGTGTGGGATCTAGGTAGATTGTACATCGAATAACATGGCGCCCAACTAGCGGGGCACGATTGCTTATTGATTTCTGGCCAAAATCAATAAACAAAGTGCTGACGAAAAACGTGATTATTGTATAGGAAGTACAATAGAAAGAAAGCTTAAAAATAGGATTAAAGAGAAATCCTAAAAAGACGTGTAAAGTCAAATGAAAATATAATTTAGAAACGAATTATATTAAACCTAAAGAAAGGTTGAACTAACAGTAGTTTTGAAATCTCGAGGGATGAGATAAAAGTCTAGAAAGGAAGGTATCCTGTAGACAAAGAATAATTCAGGGAACAATTATTATTATAACCTGGGAATGGGTTATTAAAAAGCCTAAAAATAGGATTAAAAAGAAAAATCCTAAATAGCTTTACGAAGCAAAACGAAAATATAATCCAGAAACGAATTATATTAAACCTAATCAAAGGTTAAACAACAGTAGTGTTGAAATCTCAAAGAGTGAGATTAAAGTCTAAAAGTAAGGAGGGTATCCTGTAGACGAAAAATAATTCAGGGAAGAATTATTATTATAACCTGGGTAGGGTTATTAAGTGCATGCACGACACTACTAGAATCTCTATTATACTGAGTAGGAATGCGGAAGAAACGCTGAGCTCAATAAAAGAAAGCGCGCTCTGTGAATGAGGTAATACGCCGATATAATAGGAGATTGACTGGAATCTTGAGTGAAAAAAAGATTCAGTGTAGACTGTGTGAACTGTTCAACGACGTGCACATTGTTGAACAGGAATCATAGTGAAAAGAAGATCCATATTAGAGTGAATAATTGAAAATTCAATAAGTAATGATATGGACAGTAAGTTATTTGTGATTTAACTGATTAAAAATAGGGAGTAAATCGCAACACTAACTTTGACTTCCATCCAGAAAACAACTAAGCAGAAGTATATGAAATCAATTAAGAAATTGATAAAGAAAATATCCGAAGAACAAAGAATGGATGAAAGAAGTGATACTCCGGAGAGGCAAGGAGCGGTAAATAGAGATATGGAAGAAGTTAGGAAAAATAATGAGAGAAGTGAACAAAGAAACTTAGTCTCTGAAAACAAAACTCCGATCGGAGTGACAGAAAAAAGAACTACGAGAGAAAACAATTCGAGTTCTGAGGAGAGTCAGAGAAATGATAGTGAAGATGAGGAATTAAATTCCACAAGGATTAGCACAGAGGATGACGTTAGTGAAGAAGAACCAGAGCTCAGGAAAGAGACTAGGTTAAAACACAAGAAAGGTGTGAAAATAACGTTACAAAGAGTGACTAAACAAATAGAGAATGATTGGCCAGAAGTAGAATTTAGGGGAACTAAATACAGAAATCCCAGTGGGAAGAAAAGAGATCAGGAATTATTGAGTAGATGGAATAAGAAAGTAATACCTGAGAGAAATTTAACTTATGGTCAAATGAAAACTGCCAGCATGTCCCCGTCCGCAACACAGATAGCCGAACAGGAGGGATGGTCAAAGGCAGGCAAACAGACTTTATTCCAAGAGGGATACGAGTATAATAGAAAGATTGTGAATGAATTGGACAATGTAATAAAAATACAGAAGAATTACATTAAGAACCTGAAGAGGAACTTAGAAACAACGAGAGGATTTAGGGAAATTGAGAATCTGAACAGAGCAGCAGAAGAAATCTGGGAGGAAGAAAGTGAAGAAGCCTTATATCAAGAAGAGTTAGAGAGACAGGTGACCCCTAGGGAGAGGGAAACTCCAGTGAAGCAGCTGCAGTTCAGCACTCCACGGAGAACCGAGGGGGAGAGAAGTAAGGAGCGAAATATCCAAGAAAAATTACTAGAGTTAAAATTAACTGACGTTGTGAGAAACCAAATAGGTTCAAGGAAATCAAATGAAGATTACTGCAGTTATATGGATAGAATCATCAAAGCGGCAACGCAAGCGGGCCTAGGTTGTGAGGCAACAACAAGATTAGTGCACACTTGCACAGGACATGCCATCACGACAAAGGCCTTAGAAATGGTTAGAGACCTTACGGGAGTCGAAGACAAATACAAACAGTGGAAAGACATGCTAATAAATGCAAGTAAAGAGCAAATGCCCTTACTAAGTGTGTGGGTATCAATAGAGGAGGAAATCCCAATGTCAGATAAAGTGAGACTGCTGCGAGACGTAGGACGTAAAATACCAGGAGGTCAAAAATTAGTAACCATCCTGAATAGCACGACTAAAAAACAAATAGAGGAGAGACTAGCTGAATATGATCTAAATACTCAGTTTGTGAAAAGAAAAGAACCACAAGAAACGAGGATTCAAAAACAACGAAAAAACCAGGTAATAAATAAACAGAGAGCCTCAGTGGAAAACCCCAAACCATATAACACGAGATTCCAAGCTAGGCAGGGTGAGAGAGGTCAATCTAATAGGCCCAAGACCTGGAATGCAAAGAAGCCAGAGTGGCAGAAGAATAATAGCGCCAGAAAACCGTTTAAAGACAGCAGAAATGGTACTTCACAAAAAACAAGTTATGTTCCATCAGGAGAATGGGAGAAGTTAACCCCAGCACAGAGAGATCAAGTGATACAAAAACGTAAAAACACTGATTCCAGTGTGAAAAGATTTGGCAGAAACAAAGTGACTCAAAGTACAGAAGTACAAAAAGCCACTGAAAAAGGACAAGATGTCCAAGATGGAGATAACACAGGAAATAATGAACAATGAAACAAAATTGGCCTGTTGAAGGAGCATATCTGTGATAAGAGAGTTTTGGAGAGAGATGAAGATTTGTTTGTAAATGTAAAAGGTGTAGAATTCCTGTTGGATACAGGAGCTCAGATATCCTCCACAACAGAGCCACTAAATTACACAGGAAAGGTGCTAGTTCAGACATACAATGGAAACATAGAGGAAGAGCAGATGGGAGAAAAGTTTGGTGTAAAAATGATAAAAGGTAATGAGAATTTACTTGCAGGAAGAGATCTTAAAAAGGTGCTGAGATTGAAGGAGGTAGATACGGAACAGGAGTTAACTCGCATCAAAAAGAAGATGATTGGTAGTGAAAAATCAAAGGAAGAATTAATACAAGCATTGAGAGAAACTCCATGTGGAAAATATAAAAACGACACTGGTTTGGTTGACCAAAAATATGCACATGAGATTTTGGGCGGAACACATAAACCACAGAGACAATATCCGATAAACAAATTGGGTAAAGATGAATTGGATCAGACAATAAAAGAATTATTAGAGCAGGGAGTTATTAGGGAAGTAACTTCAGCTATCACAAACAGTCCCGTCCAATTAGTGGCGAAACCTGGAAATCAAGGATTTCGTATGGTGACAAATTTCAGTGCCCTTAACAAACTGACCCGTCCAGACCGTCGATACCTGATTAATGCAAGAGACACAATTGAGAAACTGAAAGATGGCAAATTTCTAACGAAATTGGATCTGATTAATGGATTTTGGGCTGTCCCAATATCAGAGAATAGTCAAGAGAAAACTGCCTTCACTGTTGGAAATAAACATTATCTATACCAGCGTTTGCCACAAGGGTATGTGAACTCATCAGTTGTGTTTCAGGCAGTAATGATGGAAATATTAAAAGATCTGCCCGTGGAAGTGTACATAGATGACATTTTGATTACGAATGAAAACGAAGAAGAACACGTGAAAACCGTGAAAGAAGTGCTGAAAAGAATAGCAGAGGCAGGACTAAAAATCAACATAAAGAAAAGTGAAGTCATGACAGACCTAGTTGAATTTCTAGGATTCTGGGTGTCTGCAGGGAATCGAGGCATTACACAAACGATGAAGGAAAAAATAGCTGAGATAAAGACACCAGAGAATGTCAAAAACGTACAACAAATGATGGGGCTAATGAATTATGTCAGAGACGTAATTCCTAAATTTAGTCAAATGGCAAAACCAATCTACGCAACGATTAAAGGGGACAGATTGAGCTGGACTGAGGAGGCAGAAAATGCACCGTGTGCTTTAAAGGAAGCAATCTTATGTTCAGGACAGTTGGAAGGCAGAGAAGATGACAAAAATCTCGAGATTGATCTGGACATAGATGAGGCAGGCTACCAACTGATAATGCGAAATGAAAAGAGCTGCATACCAATACGCATTATGACAGGAAACTGGGAAAATCCTGAGAAAAAATTTCTGCCAGTTGAAAAGAAATTAGCAGCAATCAGCAAGAGATATGCAGAGATAAAAGGTCTGGCTAGAGGAAGGCAAATACTGATTAATACAGATGAAATGGTAATGGCTCATCTGAACAAAAACAAGATCAAGGATGCTAAGGCCCAAAATACCAGATGGCAGAGATGGCAAAACATAGTGTTGGATCCCAGTATAACTGTAATAAACAAAGAACGCAAGAAGTGTCAAAAGAAAAGCTTGCCATCATTTAAAGGAGTAATGGTGTATACTGACGGATCTAAAACCATGGCAGACAGCGAGGCCCATTGGGCGTACATAATCAAAAAGAAAAAAGGAGATGAAGTGGCGGACAGGGGATCCTGTCCTGGCACAGCTCAAACGGCAGAAGTAATGGCAGTACTAAAAGCGCTAGAGAGATTGAAAGAGATGCATGCCAATCAAGCTGTCATAGTTACGGACAGTAAATATGTAGAAACAAGTCTAAATGAGAACCTGGAAGTGTGGAAGCAGAACGGTTTCTGTAAATTCAACAAAAAACCAATTGAACATAGACAAATGTGGGAGGAAATAGATTCCTTAGTGAAAGATTTAGACTTGGTCGTAATTCACCAAAAAGGGCATTCGAAGGAGAGAACAGAACTATCCCAAGGGAATGAAGCAGTTGACAAGTTAGCGAGGCTAAGAAGAGTAATCATAGTTGAGGATAAAGGAACAGAGGCCATTCAAAAGCTGCATGATTGTTTGAAACACCCCGGTGTGAACTTAATGGGAAAAATACTGTCAGATAACAACATGAATATTCCTAATTGGAGGAAAAAGTACAGAGATATCAAGTTGAAGTGTGAGGACTGCATGAGAAAAGGTTATCACAGAACGATCAGGAAAGATTATGGGAGGATACTTCCAGAAAAAGCAAATGTGGAATGGGACTTAGACATAGCCGGTCCACTCAATCCTCGCACAAAAAAGGGCAACAGATTTTTTTTAATTGTGGTTGAAGCATATCTAAATAAGATATGGGCCAAGCCATTGAAAGACCCTAGCGCTAAAAACATAATCAAGGCACTTGATGAGTTAATGTCGGCATGGAATAGGCCTGAAAGTATCAGAGTGGATAACGGATCTTACTTTGTCGGAAACGAACTAGAGAATTGGCTAGCAGAAAAACATATAAAATTGATCAAATCTCTCCGTTATAGGCCAGAATCGAACGGCCTGAGTGAACGATCAATTGGCAGCTTAAAAAGCTTTTTTCGAGCCAATTATAACAACACAGAGTGGGATGAACATATGGAAGAGGCTTTGTACTTCGTTAATATGAATACAGAGAGTAGAGAAGCCAAAAAAGAGATCGAACAGCCTGAAGATAAGTGTCAGGTGGGAGATTTTGTGTGGATAAAATTGACGAATAAACATCCAACAAAACCGTTCAAAGATCTAATTACAAAAAGAGACCGAGTTCTGGATATCATAGATAAACACACGGTTCGGCTAGAGCAGAATGGCTTATGGAGCAAAAACAATCTGATCTTAATTAAATGATTGTAAATAAGAAGATACCTCCTTGGACAGCAAGGAAGTGTGAAATCAGGGCCGAATAGTGGCTAACCACACGGGACAGAACATAAATCTGTAAGTGGTTTGAAGCGATATATCACTTCAAAGTTGCTCAAAATATAAAAACGAAAGATTTCTGTGAGTGAGCTATTAATTTTCTGGATGGAATGTGCAGTTCGTTGAAAACTAACATGCGGGAATATAGTTAAAGGAAAGCTATATAACCAAAATGAAAAAAGAAAGCTATAAAAGAGACTGTGGATGGAAAAAACCTAAAATGGAAAAAGATGATTACTGAAATTAGTAATATGCTGCAGAGTGGGCAATAAAGTGTGGCTCGGACATCAAGCAATGTAAGTATGGAAATATTTTTATTAACCTTGCAAAATTGCAATGAAGGGGAATGGATATTGGATATCCATAAAAGTATTTTTTACCTTGGAAAATGGATATTGAAGGATTTTTAAGAAGGGGAAATAAGCCCAATTGAAGTATTAAAAATCTCTTCAATACCCAATACACAAGCTTGTAAGGGAGACTAGAGTGTATGAATTTGTGAAGCACTTGAGAATTAAAACACCAAGGGAAGTTTGATGTATTACAGGAATGGAGGCAGAGAGCCAGCGTGGGTCTTCTAGGTCAAGAACTCCCAGGAGACAACGAAGGTGGAATCAGCCGTGTGTACAGAGGCCAGTCATGGCAGGAGTGGTAATTACCGTTGCGATAGCCTTAATCATACTATGGACCATGACTAAGCTGAATGATACAGAGAGAGACACAGTATACATTGATCCAGATTATGAGATGGACACTACCTTTCTGATAAACGAAGGACAGAATGAGAAAGGGAGAGAGCTAGAACAGGCGAAGTCGCCTGAGATAAACGGGAAAAGGATGACAAGAATAAAGGACAGAAATATCATAAATGAATGTAAAGAAGAATTCACAGACGAAAAATACACGATGTATGAAACAAGGGAGAAATTAAGTAATCCAATTCCAGGGTTGAAGTGGTATAGCGAAAGTACAAGAATAGCTGAAATAGCTTTGGAACGGAATAAATTCGGAGAAAATGAGGAGAAGCTTTATCAAATAAGCATTAAGACGAATAAATCCTGGGAAGATTGTAGTGATAGTGACTTAAAGAAATGCGCTGAGACAAGCTATAATTGGAAGTTGCACAATATATGGAGAGATAAAGTAATAAGAAAATTGATTGAACAATTCAATGGTAAAGACTGTAAGGAACATGAGATGAGTTGGATCGGATGTACATGCATGCAGAAATGGAAGTGTGAGGCAGACGAAGACGAAGCAGAGGACAGATACAATAACAGGGAACATTGGTTGTTGTTTAATAATGCAAATGGAATTATAAGTCAAGGTGTGAGGTTGATAACCATCTTGGAGCACTCTCAAAGATGGATCGATATGATCACGGAAGATAGTATAATGACAGATCAGATGATACTTCAGTTTAGATTATTTGACATATTGGAAGATGTGGCAACAAGAGAGAATGAAAGAGTAACTCCGATCAAAATAACGAATAGAGAAAACGGAAAAGGAGTAGTTGTTAGTTATGAAAATAACCTATTAGGAAAATATTATCCAGTTCCGATTGTGAGGGTAAGAGCGAAAACAGATAAAGAGGTTGTGATGTGGAGAATTCCCAAAGGGATAACGGAGTACCACAGGAAAGAGGATATCCCTGAACCAGCATATATGATGACATTTGGTGACAGGGGAAAGCTGTCAAAAGAAGAGAAAATGGTTGATTTTAAAAGATTTTGGACCGTGGTGTGGAGTACGGGTAGCTACCGTTGGATGCACACGGGATGGACGTTTGACAGTGAGGAGTTAGATGGCAATTGGAGGAGAAATGAGATAAATCAAGGAATATGCAGAATGGTTTCAGAACCAATAGCAACTGAAAAAACAATTTATGCTGACACCCTAGGAACCTTCAGTTCACAAGAGATTGGTAGATGTATGCCACCATTTCCTTTTTATTTTATGTTGGCCAGGAAACAATTTTTCAATAAACAACTGCACAGCGTAGAGCCCAGAAAAGCAACATTCAAGGAAGAAATTCACGATGTAAGTGATAAGGTGAAAAGGATATTTTTAAAAAATGGCCGGAATCGGAGAGAACACCTATGAATCAATAAGGTGGCTAATGAATAACTTTAAACTAATATTGACCATGATGACGGTAATATTTGTATTGATTCTAATCGAATGCACAGGATTGGGGAGGATTTTACGATTGTGCATGGTAGCTGCGTGGAGATTGGGCAAATACATTAAGTGCTGTGAGCAGGACAGACCGAGATCAAACAGTTTGGCTCAAGGGCCCCGAGACTCCCCACGGGGAATAGGTGTAGTCGAACCTATAAGAAGAGTGAGCAGAGTATAAGACGAATGCATGAGATGCCATGAACTATTGTGGCCGGAGACAGAAGTTACTCTGTGCATGGGTAGCCTGTGCAACAAATGCTTTGCTAAAAACCAATAATGTAATATGGTACAATGAACGAGATGTGATGGAATACTGTGTTGATGTGTTTAAGATGTTAGAGGTGATTAATGTACAAATGATGGAGAAACTGAAATATATGTTCATGGAGCTCCACCCAGTGGAGAAAGAGGTGTATAGCGACCTATTGGCTCATAGACTGTGGAGAAAGGAAGAGCAATTATTTGTACATAAATTGTATGCAGAAGGAAGGGGCCGTGATTTGAAAGTGGTTAAACATAATGGGATATTTTATCTTATAGCTAAAAAAGATGCGGGACCTCCGATTGAGAGAGAGGCCGAATGTCAATCCCCAATTGACCTGTTGGAGCTCCAGGAGAGTGACGACGGCCCGGAGCAAGGTAGTGATACCGGAAGCTTTGATTCCGACATTCAGATGGTGTCAAGGCTGTATGAGTAGAGGAAGGGGCCGCGCATTCATCTGTGAGGCTCCTGATGGGCAGTTAATTGGGGCATGTCCACATGAGATAACTAATGGCAAATGGATGCGAAATAGATTTGGTGGATACCTAACGATAATTAAGCAGAGTACAAAAAATTGGCCTTCCACAACCCGAATTAATGGGAAAATAATATACAGCGAACTGATTAGACCAATGAACAAGAGACCATGGGTTAAGGGCTACATGAACATATCTCAAAGAAATGTCTATACTGAAACTGGACAAGTATATGCTCAATTCACTAAATATGATAGAGAGAAGAAGCATTATGTGAACTACCTCAACTTGGAAATAAAAGACTGAAATTTGCATGAGGGGCATGTTAGAGTAATGATGAAATTGACTCTTTTATTCCCAATGTGCAACCAGGGATAAGGCCTGATATAAGGAGACCTTACTCCCAATATGTAACCAAGAAAAATGCCAAGTATAAAGAGGCTGGTGTTAACCACACAAATATGTTATGCATGGTTTTATAATGTTGAAATGATATAGAAAAGGTAGTGGAGGTTTTATGGAGAACCTTTATGTTTGACTTTATAAGAGTCTTATAGAAAATGTAGTGGAGGTTTTATAGAGAACCTTTATGTCTGACTTTATAAGAGCCACAAGTAAGATAGGAATAGCAAAGTGAAATATGGAGTTGTTTATGTGGCCGAGAAACTTTTATAAGAAGTTTTTATTTTCACAAGCTTGTATGTATAAGCTGTTTATAAGGCCGAAAAACCTGAAGGAGGTTTTTCTTATACAACTTTCATAAATGACTTTGTAAGCATGGAAAAACATGACAACATGATATTGTAAAAATGTTTTACTTTGGTTCATAGCAAGAATACAGACACATGGTTTTGTAAAAATGTTTTATTTGGTTTTATAGTAAAGACACGGAAGCAAAGACTTTTGTAAAAATGTTTTATTTGGTTTTATAGTAAAGACACGGAAGCAAAGACTTTTGTAAAAATGTTTTATTTGGTTTTATAGTAAAGACACAGAGACAAATACTTTGTAAAAATGGTTTATTGAATAATTGAAATGAACACGCTGAGACATGTTTTAGGCAATCTGCTTTATTAAGAAGATGAAGAAAGACACTGAGTCATATGTATGAAAAATCATTTATTAATGTAAAAGACAAGCAAATGAAATGTAAACTGTATTAGCATGCAAGCATATAACAAAGTATTAGACAAAGAAACAAATGTTACCTCAGGATGATGTCTTGCAGGCAGAGCGAAGGAGAAAGTCAAGGATCCAAGCCAGAAGAAGGAGAATGAAAAAGTACAAAGCATTATATACTGAAATGTTGAAAGAACTGAGGGAGTTGACAATGGTCCAAAATATGGGATTGGATAAACTGTACTTATGTGAATGAATATGTAATGAAGAGGTGTGATGATTGAAATGGTATATAAGGAATTGATCTCTGGATAAACTTCAGAAGCTGAGAGCGACATGCTGCTTCTCCATTGCTTGATGATCCGAGCCTGACATCTGCTGGTGACTCTTGTGAACCGACTTTTTGAAACTTAGAACTTTTCTTTTCTTTTGTAACCACTATTGGTTGTATGTTAAACTTATGTTAATGGAAAAATAAATCTACTTATAATTGATTTATGAAAACCTTTTGCCACGTCTCTGCTTTCTAAAAAGAGTTGAACTGAACCAGACACGGAGGGGGTCTGTTCTTCTAGAAAGTGAGTATGAATTTATATTTATGATCTAGTTAAGGATTTGACCTGCTTTACCTAGCCTGAGATTGTAAACTAAAAATAGGTAGAAGGTGTGTGGGATCTAGGTAGATTGTACATCGAATAACAGTGCACATGATGAAGGTCTTCCAGTAAGCGCTGTCGATAACCTGAGGGTATGATGACTCGCTGGCCCCAAAGAACGCAGCCTTGTTCCGCTGACAACTCCTGCCTGCGTATGAAATAAGGCCGCAGTGCTTCCTCCTGAACATGACTTGGCCATCCATTCATTGTGTAGCTCCACACTTTGTTCAGTATAGGATCTTTTAAAGTAGCTCTCTCAATGTCTTTCGCACCCACTGGTAGTTCCTCCACATGTGAGAAGTAAAAAATACCTCCCTCTTCTCCTGTGTTGTCGAATGAGGCTCTGGGTAGGCGGGACAATGCATCCGCGTTTGCATGATCAGCTGATCTTCTATATTCAATATCATAGCTGTATGCCATGAGGATGAGAGCCCAGCGTTGCATCCTTAATGCTGCTAAAGTTGGAACCGCTGACTTTGGTCCCAGGATAGTTAACAGTGGTTTGTGATCTGTTATGAGTGTGAATTTCCTCCCATAGAGATACTTATGGAATTTCTTAACTCCAAAGATGATGGCAAGTGCCTCCTTTTCAATTTGGGCAAATTTCCTTTCAGCCTCAGTTAAAGTCCTTGACGCAAAAGCCACAGGCTGTTCGTGTCCATTTTCCATGACATGAGAAATCACCGCCCCTACTCCATAGGGTGATGCATCACATGCAATCCGGAGCGGCAAACGGGTGTCGTAATGCACCAACACTTTGTTTTTCTGTAATAGCTGCTTTGCATCTTCAAATGCCTTAGCACACTCAGAAGTCCAAACCCACTTAGCCTCTTTTCTCAACAGGTTGTGTAGAGGGTGGAGGATGGTGGAGGAGTTTGGCAGGAAACGGCTGTAATAGTTAAGAAGACCTAAGAAGGACTTCAGCTCAGTGACATTTTTTGGCTCCGGCGCTTTGTTTATGGCTGCAACCTTTTCATCATTGGGGTGCAGGCCATCCTGGTCAATGCGATGTCCCAGATACTCCACACTGCTCTGGAAAAACTGACATTTAGACAGTTTCACTCGGACTCCATGTTTTTCCAGACGTGAGAGCACTTCATCCAGTCTTTTTAAATGCTTCTCCTCAGATGAAGCAGTGATGAGAATATCATCCAAAAAACATGTCACATGCTCCAACCCTTGTAAAATCTGGTCCATAACAGACTGAAAAATTGCGGGCGCACTGGAAACACCATGGCTGAGGCGATGAAATTTGTATAGGCCCTTATGAGTGTTTACTGTTAAATACTTCTCTGACTCTTCGTCTAACATCAGCTGCTGGTAGGCATGAGAGGGGTCAAGCTTACTGAATGATGTTCCTCCTGCTAAAGTAGCAAACAGATCTTCCGTGTTAGGTAGTGGGTATGTCTGCTCTTCCATACACCGATTAATACTGACCTTGTAGTCACAAATCCTAATTGTTTTATCTGCCTTTGGCACGATGACTATCGGAGAGGCCCACTCACTTTTCTCAGTCTTTGAGATCACTTTCATTTTCTCCAACCTGTCCAGCTCCTTTAATACTGCTTCCTTTAAGGCATAAGGAACTGGGCGCGCTTTGCAGAGGATAGGTATGGTGCCTGGTTCTATGCGGATTTTGGCTTTAAAACCCTCTATGCAGCCTTGGTTCTCCGAGAACACTGCCTGGTGGCGCTGTAACACCTCGCTCACTCCTGGGGTCCACTCTGCCTGTGTAAGCACCCTGTGTACAGTGAAAATCTGTTTCCAGTTCAGGTGTAGTTCCTTTAGCTAGTTCCTACCAATCAGAGCAGGTCTACTTCCCTTTACAATGACCAGAGGTAGGGTGACTTGCTGTGTTTCATACTGCACTGGTATCATGATGTATCCTCGAACAGCGATACTTTGGCCAGAATATGATTTTAGCTTTAACTTGGGGGCTGGTTTTAAACTGAAATGGTTCAGATTTGTCTGGTAGAAATCCTCAGATACCACTGACACAGCTTACCCTGTATCCAGTAGCATTTTTTGTACTCTTATCACCCAGTGCGACCTCCACTGTGTACCCACTTTTCACAGCTTGAGGTGGAGTATACTTCTGTAAGAGTGGACTCCTGTAGATGGTTCAATCTACAGGGTTGCCATTAGACTAAAAAACGTTATCAGAAAGATGGAAGAAAACTGTACATTTCTCGTCTATTTTCCACCCACTGCAACTCATACCAACGACGGAGATAAGCGCAGTTACAATAGCAAAATATGTGGGAGAGCGTTGCTATAATGTGACTATATTGTATTGCAATAGAGG